>NC_133219.1:16360957-16713457 GCF_040436345.1 Pagrus major | reverse complement strand
ACAGGTGGTCAGTGGTGTCATTAGTTTTAGATCCTGCACCCCTCATCGAGATGACAGACCTATTGAAGATAACTGTATATATTTCCTCCCGCTGGTGCTTCACATTTTACACCACCCCCGAGATATTTTTACTGTCTTTTTGGTCAAGTTTTAAAAGATGAAACCACTTCAGAACCACTTCATCTGTGGTGAAAATCCAACACAGCAGTGAAGAGCCTTTGTTTTCCTTCTTTAAAAGTGTTTAGGACCTTCAGTGCACTACAACATCTGGAAAAAAGTGTTTTGGTGTTTTGGTATCTGTTACTTGATGTCACAAATCCATTAATGTGTTAGTCCGCCGATCAATACTTTCTGACTTCACTGGTTCCTGCTACAGACATTTAAAAAAAGCCTCAGTTCCCTCTCTGTAGAGTTTGGTTGGAACAAAAATGTAATTTTATTGGGCCTGTAATTTAAAAACAAGGTCGGTCCTCTCTGTTATTCTGCAGCAGCTCCATCTTGACTTTCAGTCCGTCTTTGTGTTCTCTGCGAACGTAAACATTGTGCACATGAGTAAAACTTTACCTGAATTTCCTGACCCGGCGAGCGTTTTATGTACTGATGAGGTTGATGTTGGACTGGTCTGTGTGTCGTTGTAGCCCGTGTTGACAATGACGTACCCTTTTGTGATTTGACCTGATTCTGTGCGAGTTTGAACAAAAAGGCTGCGTTTACAAGAAAAAAAAAAACTGGAAACCAGCTGGTGTGGTATGTCTGTGTGTTTTTTTTTGTTTTTTTATGTTTTTTTATTTTTATTTCTTATTTTGTTTTGTTCCCCTGAACTGTGCTCGGGTGCCATTTTCCATTTTAACAAAAGGATTTCAGAACTTTTTCTAACTGCAGTCTATTCTTTGTTTTACTTTTCCTACTTTTCCCCAGAACACAAACCCATGTAGAATACAGAACTGTCCTTGATTATGTCTTTGTTTATTTATTGATTTGTATATAGAGATTTTGTTTTGCATTGTACATTCTCTCCTTTCTTGGTTATAGATTAATATATTCATGTATATACGAATAAACATTAAGTTTATAAAAGTGAAAGGACTCTTTTTGTCTTTATTATTGCATCCTTTGTGTGAAGATTAAGGAACAGACATGGTGATCCGCTTCTGCAGAATCTCTGCATGACATAACTGAAGCAAATTGTACAGTAGCATAACACAGAATTTCAATCTCGGGCTGAAAATGATCAGAAGATCAGAGCTAAAATGATAATGGATACAGTACAGTACACGGGAATTTTGCATCAAGTTAGGATTTATTCCTCCAGACGGAATTTGATGTTCAATTCAATATACAAAGTGACATAAATGCACAGCTATTATGATATGCTGCATTTCCAGAGTAAAATCTCAGCACATCATAAAATAAAGTAAGTAGTGTAATGCAAATCAGTATGTAAGCAAGTATATAAATGTATGAATAAACTTCAAAAAGGTTTAATTACACAATAACATGGAACCAAAAATGGACAAGAAATAAACATTTCATATTATAGAATTAATTATACATGCAACCCATAAATAGTTTTTTTTTTAAAAGAAACCCGTGAAATGTAATTAAATGTAACTTCTCTTCAGAAGGAGTTTAAAGTCATATCTGATGGAGATTGATAAGACGTCATCTCTCAGCGACTGGACGTTCTTGTCGGTCGCGCCTGCGCAGTAGCACAGAGCTTTGTTATTGCATTTCAGTATGGCGCTTAGCAAGACGTTTGGACAAAAACCGGTCAAATTTCAGCTTGAGGAGGATGGAGACTTTTACATGATCGGATCGGAGGTTAGTGTTTCACCTCTTTAACAAACTCTTGTGTTAACGATTCACGCATCTGGCAGAAATGTGTCGTTTAACCTAGCAGCCGGTCCGCTGGCAGCTAGCTAGCTAGCTTACCATGCTAGCAGAGAGGTAGGACAGCGCACGAAGACTCATTCATTTATTGTATATTTATTAATTGTTAATGCAGCTGAAAACAGCCTAAAATATCACGTCATTCACCTTTAAGTGGGTGTAACGGAAATACGTTTGTTTTGAAAGCGTTTGTCCTTCTCACCCATTTTTCTTCGTCTGAGCTAGCTAACGCTAATCAATTAGCTAGCTAACGTTATGAGTGTTTATCCGGCGCTAACGTTCAGCAAACCAAAGCTGGTTTATTCGGTGTTTATATGAGTTACATTAACATTTGGTATATTAAAATTGTAAAAATCATACATGCGAGCAATTGTTCTAGTATATTGGTACGTGACAATGGCTCCCCCTAGGAACTGTAACAGTACATGTTGGCTGTAAGGTTACTTGCACAATAAATAAATGTGTATGTTATACCAGACTCTTCAGTCCATAGTATTTAATCTAGGGTCACAATATTTCGATAGCCGTGATAGCAGAGAGTTGAGTGTATAGGTACTCAAAAACAACAGTTATCAAAATATGTGACTTTATGTAAATACTACAGGTGTGCCTTGTTTCGTAACAGCTATTATACTCACTTCATTTAGTGAGCATTAGTAAAAAAAAAAATTGAAATTTCTAATCTTTTGGGTTAATGGTACTAACCATGTGTAATTTGTGCGATGGTTTAATTATAAGCATACACAGCTTCTCTCTCACTGACATGAACCTACTGCATTTGTACCTAAAGGGTTATTATGTAGTTTTGGGGAAGACATTTTAATCACAAGAGAAAAGGCTTCATTGCCTAAATAAAGATATCATGACTGAATAAACAAACTGACCTTAAAGGACAACACAATTTCATACTGTTTTACTTTGTTTATAACTAGTGGACCCTGTCACCTTTTCTAGCTTCAAACATCCTATTTTCCTCTGATAACAGCTTGTTTATTCAATAACTTAAGATGTGGATTTATTGTGATATAGATTATCCTAAGATGTTGTACAGAACTGTAACTCATGATTATTATCATTCTAGATGAAACTGCCAATAGTTGTCTTGATTAATCAATTATTTCTGGGACATGACATGCCATAAATCCAAATTCCAAAGACATTCACTTTACTCTGATACGTAGACACATTCACTAAAGTGGAACCAGCAAAAAAAAGACAGACTGTAATGATTACTTTATTATCATCAAGAATCTACATTTAACCAAAGTGTTCTGCCTTCATGATTCCTGACTCTCTGTTTGTTTCTCCGTCTGTTTGTGTGTGTGTGTGTGTGTGTGTGTGTGTGTGTGTGTGTGTGTGTGTGTGTGTGTGTGTGTGTGTGTGTGTTCAGGTGGGAAACTACCTCCGTATGTTCAGAGGCTCCCTGTATAAAAGATACCCATCATTATGGAGAAAACTGGCATCAGTAGAAGAACGAAAGAAAATAGTGGAGTCATCACACGGTCAGTAGAGTGCAGTCTAAACACATCTACAACTGGGTGGGGTTGTTATCTCTTTCTTCTAGTATGAGCAGCTGTTTGTACTTAGAAATTCAAGAGTATAAACTTAAATAGAACAAATTAAGTTACATCTGTCAATTCAATAATATGGAAACTAAGAGAGTATTAACCCTAGAACTATTAAGTATTAAGTAAACTAACTACAGTTAAAATAATAGTTCTATAAATGTGATATTCATCTTTTTTCATTATGCTAAACTACTGGTACAGTTCTATTAAAGAAATAAAAAAAGGAATGAGCTCTAAACATAATGTAAGCAGCTTGTGAAGTCTGTATTGATTTGACTCATCGTTCTTGTCATTCAGATCACGGCTACACTCAGCTGGCCACCAGTGTGACCCTGCTGAAGGCCTCGGAGGTCGAGGAGATCCTTGAAGGAAACGATGAGAAGTACAAAGCTGTCTCCATCAGCACTGAGCCCCCCGCCTACCTCAGGTACCTCAACTACTGTCAAGTGATACCCATTGTCTGTAAAAATGTGGACATTGCTAATTTGGAAGATATCCTCTTTTAGTTATTACATTACTGTCCTTCTTAACCTATTAGAGAAGAATAAAACCTACAATACTGATGTATACGTTGTTGTTTTGTATGATTTTCACACATCTTTATGTGTTGTTCTGTCACCAGGGAACAGAAGGCGAAGAGGAACAGTCAGTGGGTTCCTACGCTGCCCAACAGCTCTCACCACCTGGACGCGGTGCCCTGCTCCACCACCATCAACCGCAGCCGACTGGGCCGCGATAAGAAGAGGACCTTCCCACTGTGGTGAGCAACAGGATCCTGCACAGGGACTGTGCCTGAAATTGTCACTCACTCACTCACTATTCCCTATATTACAAACACTCAGTACTTTAATCTCCAGAGAGCTGAGGATTTGGGACCCTTCTGAACCATCGTTATTTTGTGTTAATGTTGCCGCATAACTGTGATTTTATTTTTAGATTTTTAGCAAAAACACTTTTTTGTTGGGTTGTTATGTTTCACACGTAGAATTTGGATGCTTGGATGAAATGGCATGAAGTAAATAAAGCATACTAGGTAGCAGAGATTGAGTGATCTGGACACAGCCAGGGACTGTTGGGACATCAGGGAGCAGTTCATTCTGTTTATTACTCTGCTACCATCGTGTCTGTTGGAATGAACTCTTTACTCTTTCAAACAACGAATTAAATTAAATTAAATAAACATTTCCTGATAC
Organism: Pagrus major; assembly: GCF_040436345.1. Classification (NCBI taxonomy): domain Eukaryota; kingdom Metazoa; phylum Chordata; class Actinopteri; order Spariformes; family Sparidae; genus Pagrus; species Pagrus major. The sequence goes on along the minus strand of NC_133219.1, from coordinate 16,708,806 downwards.
AGCTGGTAATGGTACTGATTCACATTGATCGAGTGCAGTGTATAATTATAGCTAAGTTTTGACCCTGTGTGTTTGTCTTGGCCAGCTTTGACGACCACGATCCAGCAGTGATCCACGAGAACGCCACTCAGTCTGAAGTTCTGGTTCCAATCCGTCTGGACATGGAGATCGAGGGACAGAAGCTCAGAGACGCTTTCACTTGGAATATGAATGGTAACGCCCCATCATCACTTCCTCACGTCTCTGTTAAGTATGGTGTCAAAGCAAAGACTCCATGGCACTGAAAAGAGTATCTCAGTGTATCAGTATTAAAAGAAATTCTCCTCCTTCTGAAATGTTCAGAGAAGCTGATGACGCCTGAGATGTTCGCTGAGATCCTTTGTGACGACCTGGACCTCAGCCCGCTGGCCTTCGTCCCTGCCATCGCCTCCGCCATCCGACAGCAGATCGAGTCTTATCCCACAGACAGCATCCTGGAGGATCAGGCGGACCAGAGGGTCATCATCAAGGTGACACTCTACACTGCCAACAACTTTCACTGAGAGTTTTTTAAAACTCAAAGTGTTCTTCAGAGTAAGACTAGTAGTCAATATGAGCGATTCATCAACTGTCGTTTGTCCTGTTTTAGTTGAACATCCACGTTGGGAACATCTCCCTGGTGGACCAGTTTGAGTGGGATATGTCTGAGAGGGAGAACTCTCCTGAGAAGTTTGCCCTGAAGCTTTGCTCTGAGCTCGGCCTTGGCGGGGAGTTTGTCACCACCATCGCCTACAGCATCCGCGGTCAGCTGAGCTGGCACCAGCGGACATACGCCTTCAGGTACTGTCTCACCAACACGCAGAATATGTGTGATTGAAACACATTTTGTATCCTGGCTACATTTTTTGAATATATATATATATATATATATATATATATATATATATATATATGTACACTCTCATATGTGTATAGTTGGACAACTATGAAAGCCATTATGATTTGTATTGTAGTATTTTATTGTTTTTAGATGGACATCTTCTTACAAGTTATTGATGACCTTTAGAAAGATTGTGTAGTCCGATTTCTCCGTGCAACAACTCTCTTGTTGTTGTGAGGCAAATTTTCCAACACAAATCCAAAAGAAGAATTTGACCTTTTGCTGGTTTTGAAATGTTTTCAAAGACTTGCTTAAACAGAGGGGAAATGTGTTTTGTTGTATATGCTGTTGCTATAGTGATGTGGCTGTGAAATTTGACCTCTCTCTCTTGTCAGGATGCTGAAACCTGTCACTGTATTTCACTTTCTAATCGTAAACCAGCCAATCTATCTTCCCTGATGTGTTTTTACATTATGTCCAGACTGAAGTTGAACGAGGTTAAAGTAAGGTCTTGTTTGGTTTTTGCTGCTCTGATGTTTCTTCTGTGGGTGAAATATGGCCGACAGTCTGCTGTCTGAGTTTCCCAGGATGTGAAGTTATGAAATATTTCAAAACCCAGACAGCAGCTGTGATCTCTATCACAGTTAGACATCTGGTGTGGAAGAAATATTTTATTTTCCTGCTCATTTCATGATGATTAATGAGCCTCATGGTGGTGTCGAAACAAACTTTGTTTAAATGTTCATATATTAGTTGATGGTATAACTTGAATCTAAAGCCAGAATGTCCTCAAGGCGACAGTCACATGCATAAGGTTAGGGTCAGATCCGTTGTTTTACCTCCGCTTCTCACGCTTGTTTTCTCACTTTTCATTTATGTTTCCATTGAGTTGTTGTGTTTCCTAAAATATCAGCAAAGTCTGGAATGTGGTTTTCTTTCATGATCCTGTCTGTTCTCACGCTGCTTATCCAGGCCATCGAATAACATGATAAATGTTTAAATACACGCCATAATATTTAGTTATTGTAACAGAAACAATGTCAGGTGTCCGTCTTTGAAGCTTCAAGTACAATTTGCATGTTTTAGGATTCGCTTAAGCTTCAGCAGAAAAGTGACCCCGTGCTTCACATCGATTAGAAAACATCCGATCTGAGTCACATGACAGCAAAAAAACACAATGAAGTTTGAGGCTGCAGAAGAAAAAAGTCAGTGAGTACTGCAGTAAAGTAAATCCAGTCAGACTGAAGTGTTTTTGTTCCTATTTTTGGTGTTTTGCAGTGAGAACCCGCTGCCCACAGTGGAGATAGCCATTAGAAACACAGGTGATGCTGACCAGTGGTGCCCCCTGCTGGAGACGCTGACAGACGCGGAGATGGAGAAGAAGATCAGAGATCAGGACAGAAACACAAGGTCAGTGTTGGTTTGTTCAGTAGACCGCCGTGATCGAGCCAGCTGCTCTTTGGTAGTAACAGTTCTGTTCTGTTCAGATTCCCTGAGTCTGAGATGACATCTTCAAATGTTTTGTTTTGTTTTGTCCAACAAGCAGTTCAAATGATAATATGTTAACTGTGCTAGAGGAATAAGGAAACCATAAAATATTCACTTTTGAGAGGCTGGAACTAAATAATATTGGCATTCTTTCTTAAAAAATAACTCAAAGTAATAAATCAGTTATCATAGTAGCTGCAGATTAATTTCCTGTCAATCAACTAATCTATTAATCGACTAATCATTGCAGCTGTCGTCACTATTCTGCTTGTATTTAGTACCAAACTACATGGCTCTTTCTAGGAAAATTTCCAGGAAATTATGGACCCATAAAATAAAGCAATATCGGTTATTCATTTACCTGATCAACAGGAACTTTAAACAAACCAATTTTGAAAATACAGATTACCCATGTAAGCGGTTTATCGAAGCTATAATATTTTCTGATATGACAAGACAAAGGAGCATTTTTGCCAATTTTTGAGGTGTTGACTGTTCCTGTTTGCTCTACAGGCGAATGAGGCGACTGGCCAACACAGCACCTGCATGGTAGACCAAGCTGCATCAGCGCCCCCTACAGGAACGGTGCTCATCTGATTGAGGAGATCGCTTTGCAACATCAGCAACGAAGACGTCCTGAAGTCCCTCCATCAAGCGCTGGATGTCGCTCCTCCTCCACCGGGTTCTCAGTCAGCTGTTCACCGTGTTTATTTTTATTATTAATGTTTATTTTATGTTATGTTTGGCAAGCCCCCCCCCCACGGTAGAAAATGTCCCTCCATCGTGTTTCCCCTGCGACCCTCTGTGTGGAGAAGCTGCTCTCTCACTTTGACCACTGACTCTCGTTACCTAACCACAGAGGGAGAAGAAACCACACAACCAGGCTCAGATAATATATTGTTATGTTGTATTTGTTGTCTTTTTGTACATTTTAATAATTCTTACAAAATAAAAAAAAAAAGTGAAAGAGCTTGATTTCCTGTCTGGTGATATTGTGCATTATTTAAAAATGTTATAAGTTTGTCTGCCATAGCTAAGATTAGACTGATGTATGAGTCTGCTATTATTGTTTTGACTGATCAGCTGTTTTTTTGTACGAGCAATCGTTTGTATTTCAAAACTGTGATTTGAAAGAGTGCAATGTTGAAATCTCTCTCTTTTAATTACCACCTTTATAATTAACAGTGTCTTAACATGCCGAAGCAGCAGATAGTTTAAAGGTCATCTTGGCTGTCACCTGGTGAACATTTACACTTGATGTTAGACCAGTCAGTATCATTTTTTAATGTTACTGTTTTTTAATATTTTGTAGCCATGCCAGCGGTATCAACCACTCTTGAACGGATTGCTGTGAAATTTTCTAGAGACGTTTATGGTCTCCTCAGGATACATTTAAATGACTGGTGATCCTCTGACTTTTTCTCTAGCACCACCATCAGGTCAAAGCTTCATTTTGCCCAATGGATCGGGGCAAAACTAACGACATCCCATTAGTCTCTGCTCCACTTAAGTTGTGAGCAAATTAACAGATGTTAGCATGATAACAGATGGTGGACATGATAAGCATTCTACCTGCTAAACATCAGCATTTAGCCAATTTCCTTACAAAACACTTGTTCTCGTGTCTAAATAAACACTCTTGGCGAAAGCTGGACTCATTACTATATGGAAGCCCATTTCCACCATCAGTTATAAATTATTCCCATGGTAAATTGTAATTACGATTTTATTTATTAAAATAAAGTCATGATTATGAGATTAAAACCAAAATCTATCATAATTTTGACTTTTTTTCTCATAACTTCGATGTTCTATATAAGAAGAATGACTCACCGTGGGATTTTTTTTTAATTTAGTTTTTTTTAATCATGTTTTCATCTTTTTTTTTCTATAGCTGGCAGAAACGGACTTCCATACATTTCAGCAAACACAGACTTGGTTTCTTGACAGTGACCCTCATCAGTCTCACCTCAGCTGTGATTCATATTTGCGAGCAGCGCTGCGTTATATGGGATGATTGTGATGTGTTTTGTTGTCGAGCTCCCACAGAGACTTGTTTGCGGGCTGTTGCGCTAAGCAATTTCCATTTTGTCCCCAGTGTTTGACCCACAAAGGCAGCGGGTGAAAGTGCAGAGTGTGCAGACGGGGCTGAGGGGATTTCAGGCCGTCGGCAGTTCTGTGCACCAGCAGCAGTGTCACAACAGCAGGGGAGATTGTTGTGGGTCAGTCCTGCTCCTTTCAGTTCTTCCTGAGGAATCTGTAACTGTTTTTACTTCTTTTACACAATTGGAGTGTGTTTTCTTAGGATGTTTTTATTTGTTCAAGCGAATAGCTTGTGAAACAGTGTCTCTGTCTCCTTGGCTCCAGTTCTGACCTTAAAAATGACAGAATAATCTTGGTTTAAAGGTCAGTTTACTAGCTACGCTTCATCATCTCTTCTTCTTCATCATCTCACAGTCTAAGGAAATTACGGTTATTAATTCCCCTCATATACGATCACCTGTCATGATGTGATGATCCCCAATATAGACCATGAACTAAGGATAAAGGTTTAAAAAAACTAGTCAGTGGACCTTAAAGGGGCAGTTCACCACAAGATGAACTATCCCTTTTCTTATAAGCGAACACAGTTTCTGTTTACAGTCAGTGTTCCTCATCGTGTAAAACATCAAAAACATGGGGACCCCCTCGTGAAAACTTCTGTCCAGTAGTGGTCAAGTCCTCCACAGGGTACACTGGTTTGCTCTGCACCGCTTTCCAAGAAAAACTAACTGCGTCAGTGTTACTTCTACCCATAATCCCTTGCATTTTGGAGCCATTTCTCCCTGCTTGTTTAAATTGTGCTTTCTGTCCTGAAGACACTAGACTGCAGTCTTCTTAGTAGATAATTCAGATTTGCTTTTTTAGGCATTTTTCTGTGTTTTTGTTAATGTAAGTGAACGCTGCGACGCCAAAGTTAACATGCTAAATATAAACATGTTATTGAATACCCTCATACATGTCCACTGTCCTCTGCAAGGACTCCTCAAATCCACATCCTCTGTCTGTGCTCCTGCCAGCTGGTTTCTTGGTGCTGTTAGTCGTCCTGCTGCAGATCTCCACCCTGCTGCTCTTCATGGAGGGGGCGGTAGTCCGGGTCCTCAGGCTGGTCAAACATGGCCCTCCTGTAAATGGAGAATGGGGCCGCATGAAGCTGACAAAAAATGTCTTTGCATTTCTTGTAATAAGATGAAAACAGATTTTCTCTATCTAAGTGCTTTAAATTTAAGTGAAAAATCTGATTAATCTGCTCTGATTGTTCCCTGCAACTTCTGCCCACTTACAGAGGCCTGTTTCACCAAGTTTTTAGCGTGCAAGATACAAAAGTAAGAATTGAAAACGTTTCAGAAACATGATGCTGCTGCCGTTTATAAGCAGAGTCCGTGAAGCACTAGATTTAAGTGTGAAATCTCCTTTTTTAATTCTATTTTTGTACAAAGTTTCTGCAAAGGGAAACATTTACATTCACAGAGCACTTACAGAAGTTCTGGTGTCATCAGCAGCTTCCTTCCTCCCGGCTGGTTTGGAAACACGTCTTCTAGGAAGTAGTACATGTGACCGACACTGATACCTGAGGAGAGGAGGAACTCATCTTACATCTGACTGCTAGAAGGTCACAATCACAAAAGCAACAAAAGTGGATTAATCCACCACAGAAAATAGTCCCCAACAGAGGCACTCTTTTCTGCTGTTTGGTTGCTAAAAGCTACAGTGTTATGTTCAGCCTTCCTGAGCTCTGCTTCATATCAGCCATATACCTGAGAAGATGCTCATCCTAGAAAGAACAAGGTCTGGTTACATCAGATGTTGTTGGTTTGCGTTTTGGTGAAATGTTCTCATACCTAGGAGGTCGACCACGATGGAGTTTCCGAGCAGCAGCGAAAATCCCATGAGCACCCACGGGAGGAACGGGGCCTGGAAGTTCAGGAGGCCAAAGAAGTTCATGCGTACAAGCGGATGTCTTCTACTCCAGACGTACACAAGCATGATGATGAAGGCCTGACCCAGGAAGAAGATGTTGGCGAACAGACCGAACAGCTGAGGGCCTTCAGGTTAATCAAAACTAATCGTGAGCTGAGAGTGTTTGTTTTAGATGGAGAAATAAATAACTTTATTGCTCGAGTCAAACTGGTCATGAGTGGCAGCAGGTTACATAGCAATTAGAGGAGACTGGTCAAAACGAACCAGCAAATAAAACATCTTCCTTCTTATCTCATGCTTATTGTATGGAAGCCCATTTCTGCCCGGATGATAAATAAAATGGATCGAAAGTTAGGGCTGATAGAAGTAAAAATGGTAAATCATGGTGTGTCTAGATTCCTAATCACGAAATAGAAAGTCAGAAACTTACTTTCTAAATATTCAAAGTTAGTGAGTTAATATTATGAAATAAGTCAAGATTGGTGACAGCTTTTTCAAAATTATGAAATAATAACCAAAAATGTTGACTTGTTAAATCAGATTAATAAATACGGAGTTACTATTTAATTATTTTACTGAAGGAGTCACAAATTTGACTTAGTGTCTCACAACTTTTGACTCCCCAAGATTATTTATTAGTTGGATTGAAAATCTAAATTAAAAGGTGGTGAAACTTCAGTATTGATTTATTCTGGCTCATTGAGACAAAAATCTATTTTAATCTATCTAATTACGGTATATAAAATATTTAATTAAAGGCAAATTTATGAAATTTTGAGTCAAACATATTTATTGACTTGCTATCATAATTTTGACACACTTTTGACTTGATATCTTTATCTTTTATAAGTTTTTTCACCATTTAGAGATTTTATTCCTTATTAACTTAAGTCTTTTATTTTTCTGGGGGGAGATGGGCTTCCATACGGGTGCTGCATGTTCTCGCTTATAGTCAGAAAAACTGTTTTGTCCTCAGAAAATTAAAATAACAAAAGACCAATATGTAAAATACTGGACATTAATCAGTACGTGATGACATGATGCAATTCCATAAAATGTATTTCTTAGGCTAAAGTCCCAAAACCACTACATGGTCCTGCCTAATATGATATTTTTTTTGTTTGTTTACTGAATGCCGATCCCTTCACAATAAAAGCCAGCCTACAACATTCCTTTAATTTCAGCTCAGCATGTCACTGCCCTGGTAACATGCTCAAAGCTCTACTGTCCTGATATTACAGCAGAATTAGTGCTCATAGACGTGAATTTAAGACTGTCCATGAAACATCACACGGCTCCAGAAAAACCCATAATCCTGCACATTGACCGTTTCACAGCAGCCTGGAGGGAACCAGGACCGTATCATTAACCTGGAATGTGAACAAGAGCTCCAGGCTGCAAACTGCTGAGCATCATCAAAAAGAGACCGGCTGCATGTACAGTAGCTGCCTCTCAGTACATTTACTCAAGTACTGGACTTCAGTACAAATCTGAAGTGCAATGACCGACCGACCTGAAAGCTGACAGCTCCCAATTGACTAAAACCTTTTCCACCTTAAAGGGTCAGTTCATCGAAATTACAAAAAACATTTTATTAGTTGTGGTATCTAAACGATGCAGATGGTCAGTTTTGGTTTTACTTGTCTGGATTTCTTGATTTCTAACATTACTTTTGGAACGAAATGAGGATCCTGTATTGGCAGCAGTCCTTCATTATTTGGCCCTGTTTCCCAGATTTCTGTCTGCATACCAATAAAATCGAGGCAACTGGCAGGGGAAGAGTTTGACAAATTACATTACACCAACAGAAGGCACTGGCAATAAAAGTGAGTCTAAGGATTTTACTTTTTTGTCATTTGTGTAAACTGACCCTTTAAGGAAAGACTTACGCATGTCATGCCATTGTTAGTCGCTGTAAAACATTCATTTCTACACTCTGTTCTTTTGCTCATCATGTAAAAGGATACAGTCATCACGACTCCTCCGAACAGGAACATGAAAACAAAATCTGCCGTTCTCCCTCGGAAACAGCCTTCCTCCAGCATCCGACAGTATCGATAACTTGATTTAGTTAAGGACTCTGCGGCAGATTCTCTCCAGTGACAATGATAATACTGCTGTTTACAATTTATGGTAGTGTTTTCATAGATGAACTGAAATATTCATTCTGTTTTTGCCTGAGCAAACGCAGTTAAAAGATACAGAAAGATGATGTTGAACACGAAACTGAATCCAAGAGAACCAAAGAAGAGGAAGCTGGTTATTAGGCGCCATATCTGAGAGACAGAAAGACAAAAGAGTGTAAATATAACAACCTTCCATATAGCCAGGGTTTAAATGCATAAATAGTTGATAAATATGACCTGGTATCTTCTGATGATCAGGTCTGGGTTAAAGTAGAGTTGAAACGGAGTGATGACCTCAAGTTGCTAAAAAGAACAACACACAGCTTGAGATTAATAATCATTAATGCATCAAGACATGCATAGATGTATAGATGTATTTGAATGATTGCACTTGCATTTGTAAGCAGAATATAAACATTGAATAAAATTGTATAAACACAATGAACAACAATAAAAACACAACTTTAAAGGGGCACTATGTAGTTTAGGATAAGAAATTCAAAGTCAGAATTTTAACATTTACAATATTAATGAGGTAATAAAATAAACTCAGAAATATTTATCTTTTCCATAACTGAGTCAACAAGATGTTCTCAGAGGACAATAAGGTCCCCAGAACACTGTTTGAAGCTCGAAAAGGTGGCAGGGTCCGCCACATATAAACAAAGTAACACATGAAATTTTGTTGCCCTCATGTTGAACCCAAAATGTCAAAATTATTAATTCACAATCGTAATAATGTTTTTAAGGAAGATATACTTTTATTCTGCACCTTTCTACAAGCTCTGTAGATGTGTTATTAAAAAAGAAAAAAGATTTATCAACACAAAAATGTTTAACTTTTTTACATTTCAAATAATTACCATTTTCAGTCAGCCCTCTGTGGTTGAAAGACATTTACTTTCTCAATAAATGTGGAAAATCAATTGATTTTACATTTAAAAAGCACCAGAAAGCAAACTGCAGTCATCATGTCTCAATGTGTCTAGTTTGGAAATCAATATACTTTCTTAAAGGTTCATTATTTGGTTCATAATATAGGTATTAAAAGAAAAAAACAAATCAGAGTCAGTGGATTCTTACTTTATCTTAATAATTGTTTCCTGTCTGTCAGAGCTTGGAGGTTACAGTTTGTTCTCTTCTTGTTTACTGAGTTATTGTTGTTGTTGTTTCTTACCACAGCAGCGGTGGTGAGGACGCAGGCAGTCGTGTACGCTCGGGTCACCACAGGGATCTGAAAATACTCCTGAGCGAAGCTGTGAGCCATCGCTGCTGCTGCCTCACTGTCAGCCATGATTTACTCACTGAATGAACAGCACAGGCCCCGCCCCTCCCTCACTGCTCCAGCCAATCACATCCACGCTTCAATTAACACCATCCAGCCCACACACTGTAAACTTTTAACACAATACAGTCACTTTTAATGCCCAAAAGTTTGAATACAGAAGTAGAAATATAATTTATGAGTGACTTTTTTTTCCTCTCTGACATCTCTACATTTAATTCCGGTGTCATTATATGTTTCAACTTTTTTCATGTCATTAGGATTTAGTGTGTGAAATAAAACTCATATTTAAAAAGGAATACAAAAAAACTTACTGAAAAATTAGATAGCAATGATAATTGTACAACACAAAAATAAATGAATGAAAATAACATTCACTGGCCATTATTTTAGAGTTTATTCACAAAATTATGAATTTTTGAAAGACTTCAAAAACAATCAGCGTTTGTAAATACAGATATAATCATCTTCATTGATGATTCGTCTACAAAAGATGTTTCAATAACAGTTTCGTTAAACAAACCACAACATCATTCTGTCACAGCAAAGATCTTTGTTTTCTCTAAACATACTAAAAATATGGAAAACTCTAACTCTATTACACAATAAATGTGGTGTTTGCCAATATTCAAAAAAAGTAAAAAAAAAAACAAACAGACAAACATATTTTTTATTTTATTTTTTTTAGTTTAGCTCAATATTTGGGTGTGGTAAGCCGTTTAAAAGTGAATTATATAAAACATATGAATATTTTTAGTTTGACATTTTTCCCTGCATCACTTCGTGTGGTGAATTAGCTCTAGAGGCAGCAGAGTTTGGTCAAAAGGTTATGGTTTTATTAGAAAGAAAACAATACGCAGTTAATACATTTCAATGTACAGGGTACAGGCTACATACGAGTAAAAAAAAAATTATAATCAAAGACATGTATGTACAACAAACTTTTGCTAAGTTGTTTGTGTATAAATAGTTTTTCAAAGCAGTCAGAATTCACTGATTAACACTTGAAATGTGTTGTAGAAATAATTCAAACAACAACAGACTGAAAAGAAACAACAATGTCTGAATGATGAAAACTGTAATGACTCGTCAGTGTCCTGCACTGAAAAACTAACATCTGATGAACACGACACTTTGCACTGAGCCTTCACATTTCAAGTGCTGCGACCAGGGACATGGCAGAGGAAATGTCACATTAGCTGGATCAGCGGGTCTCAACCTGGGTGTCCTGACCCACAACGACATGAGTTGTTTCACTATCCAGCAGTGGTGAGAGAAGTATTCAGATCCTTTACTTCAGTAAAAGTACCAATACAACAGTGAAAAATAATACTCCATTACAAGTAGAAGATCTGAATTCAAAATCTGACTTACATAAAAAAATACAAAAGTATTATCTGCAAAATGTGCTTTAAGTTACAAAAGTCAAACTACTGCAGACGTTATTAGATTGTTAATACTGATGCATCATGTGTAAACAGCATTTTACTGTTGCATCCAGGTGGAGATATTTTTGTCTACTTTATATACAGTTACTAAGTTTAGGGGTCAGGCCCCTCCAAAAGGCCACAACATACATCTGAGTTGATTGATGGGAAACCTGACAAAACAAAACTCTGACACGTTTTTATTAGTTTTATGGGGTTTTTTACAGATCCTTTTCTGAAATACTGGATCCTCTGACCTCTTTGAGCCTCATACTGTTATTTAAACGCGACCATGCAGGACATTTAAAGGGGAAATTCCTCTTTGGTGGAACATATCATAGACATCTGCTGAGTTCACAAACCAAAAATGTTGGAAACCTCCAGTTCACAGTGTGTCCCAGAACCAGACTACATAGTACTTCTGAACAGGTTTTGAGTCTGTTGTGTGTTCACAGTGGAAAATGAAGCATAATCAAACCAGATAGTATGCATACTAAGTACGGTTTTACGTGTGCTGTTGATGCAAACTATTCTCCCAGAATGCAATGCACAGAGGAAATGGAGATTCTCACAGCTGCAAAACATTAAAGGGGCTGTATGGAGCAATTTGTTGCAATTCAAATGTATTAATCACTTTTTTATTGGCCATTTGTGAGCGGGTTGTAACGTGACGTGGAAAATGAGACCTTTGTTTCAGTTGTTTAATGCTGTTAAGACTGTGGATTTCTTTGTGAAGGACTAGGGTCAGATTTTCCGCGACAGTCCAAAGTATGTGACTTTATGCACATTCTTGAGTGCCTCGCCTCAGTGCATCTCTCAACTCCGTTAACAGAGAGTAACAGTAGCTAACGTTAGTTTAGAAATGGAGTCCGCCAACATAAACGACCAGCTTCCAACGCAACACAGAATTTCCACAGAGCCCCTTTAAAGTAAATTGTGGATGAAGGTGAAACAGCCCCTGAAAGATCTTTGAAAACAAAAAATAGGTATCACATGTTAGGAAAAACATTTAGATGTTTCAAAATTGCAGTTTAATTAACGTCCAATCTTGCAGGCACTGTATTATTCCCAGTAAATATGTTGATTCTTATATTCTAACAGTATACTATGTATATATCTTGTATTTTACAAGGTTATTTTTAATGTAAAATGTGATTCTCGTAAATGTAGTGCAGTAACAGAAAAATATTTGTGTCTGAAAAGAAGTGGAGTAGAAAGTAGCAGAACATGAAAATACCCAAGTACAAGTACTTCAAAATTGTACTTGAGTAAATGTACTTTCCACCACTGCCATCCCACCAATAATCTATGTGGGCAAAACGGCCTCCGGAGCCATCAGTTTTTGGAGTAACTACCAGACCAGGCTGAGAGCCACTGATCCACGCAGCAGCTGCTGTCCCTGAACGTGCCACACTGACCAACCTGAATAGAGCACCATGTCTTAATGTAGAGAAACAAAGACTTGATAACAAAAAATGAGGACACTTCTCCTGCAGGGAGGGAGTGTTGCGCTCTAGATGGCGCCCTGGAGCTTTTTTTTTTACTGCCACAGATGCCTGCAGACTGATGAGTGAGGCTTCACACCATCATGTTCGAAGTGCAACATCAAAGTATGACACACAGTGATGGACTCATCTTCTGTTCCCATATGAACAGCTAGTGTCTATAAATGCAGATGTCTTCTGTTTTGTTGGGGAGAAAAATTGGAAACATAAAACCTAAAATCTACATGATGAAAAATGTGAGATGTGTCACAGCTAAAGTCACAACAACAGAGAGAAGCAACTCATCCCTACATACTGAAACGTGTATATTGTAATTTGAAAAAATAAACACAAAACTTCCTCTTAAACAGCCGTGAATCATGACAGAGTGAAATCACCAATGACTAACTCCTGTATACAGAGTGCGAACATTATCCAAACCAACTTTATATTTAGAAGAAACTAGATTGATATTCTCCTACATGGAAGGAGAATTTTCTTGCACTAAATTAAGTCTCTCAGGCAAAAAGTTTTTACGTTTGGCTGATGTGGAAAAGTTGGTTCATCGATAAAGGCTAAATGTGACACGAACGTCACTCAGGACTAAAAAGACAAAAAAATAGTGGCAAATGAAAACATCAAATCTGCTCAAATAAAAACATGAAATAAACACAAAGGCAATATTTCCATCAGTTTTTTCACATGGTTAAAGGAACAGTTCACCCAAAAATGACAGTCATTGTCAGGTGAAGCTTTTTAGTCAACAAAACATTTCTGGAGCTTCACGGCCAAACAGTGTTGCGGCATTCTCCTGAACAACTGAAGTAGATGGGGACTTGTTTTAAAATGTAAAAAAACAACCAAAAAAACCCAAAAAAACAACAACATAAAATGTCTGGCATAATCCATAACATCTGGAAGCCCGAAGACACCCTTGGTGTGCGGTTGAATTTGTGCACCCGCTTCATGACGGGGTGCGTGCCAACGCTTTACGCTTAGCAGCTACTAAGATTTTGGCTTTAAAAGGGGTCTAAAAATAACATCTTTTGGGATGTCAGGGCTTCAGGAGACTGTTATTACGTGGGATGAGCTTTATGGAGCCATTTTATGTTTTTTTTTGCAGTTGTTTTTTATTTAAAACAAGTCCCCATCTACTGTTGTTGTTTAGGAGAATGCTGCAACGCTGTTGTGAAGCTCCAGAAATGTTTTGTGGACTACAGAACTTCACCCGACAGTCCATCGGCATGGTTGTGAGTGGATAATGACTGAATTTTCATTTTTGGGTGAACTTATCCTTTAATAGCACCTGACTGGACAACACCAGCAGATGGAATCTTGCTTAAATTTGCATTTTCCTTTCCGATATTCAGGAAATTCTGTTAAAATTTGCTCGACTAGTGGTGACAATAACAACACACAACATGGGAGTGACTGGTGCCCAAGAGATTAATTTCTGGACGTGAAATCCCAAATGATGTGAAGGCTGAGGAGGAGACATTTAACTGATAAAGAGCAGAAACACACACACACTAGTCCATAATGCCTGGTTGAAGGTACAACAAACAATCTTTATGCAGGTTAAACGACATGTTTCCAAAACTCTGTGTATTAAAAGAGCAACTTAAAACAAAGTAACTTCATTTCTGGTCAGTATGAGTCAGGTTGGCAGTGTGAAGCACATCCTTAAAGAGCAAAGTGTAGCTGAAAATTGTGTTTACCAACCGATCATGTTGACTGATTTCACTTCAGGGTTTAAAGTTAACTCTGATAAATCTACCTTCTGCCGCCATAGGTTTGATGTCACTCTTCAAACACCTGAGGATCAGCAAGTCCATCCATGATGAAAAAACAGAACAGTTTTAATGGAAAACATCCACTACAGTCAGTACTGGCTCTGTCTGTGAACCAAAATCGGTCAAAAATCTGAATTTCAGACTCAAAGACAGGAGGTGAGAATGATGCAGTTCACATCAGCATCACACATCATTAATACAGGGCCCAGATCTCAGCCGTGTGGTGACAAATGTGCAAAATAAATATGAGTATAGCTGCACAGGAGGTGCCAAGTCTGAGGAAACATACCTTGGTTTTTCCTGAGAAGAAGGTGTAACTGATCTGAGTATCAATAAATGGAGTAAAGCATAACCAGATTTAAAGGAGATCATCTCATCCCCTTGAGCATACAAAACGTCTCTGTTCCAAAAAATTCCTCTTCATTGTCAAAAAAAAAAAAATTGTTAATCTGATTCTCCACAGGTTAAAGACTCACACGTTTCTACAGCCGAAAAAATCCACACCAATGTAGCGAGGGTAGCCCTCCAAAGAGTTCATGCCGTCTGGATCGAATTTCCAGTACTGTCGTCCTCGGATGAAGTGAGCATAGCCTGAAAGATAGAAAACACAGTGAGAAATCTGTGTGTAAAGAACTTAGTGATATTCATATTTGTGTACTGTGTACAAGTTTAGGATTCTCAAAATGGGCCAGATGTATCCTATAAGGCAGGCTGTGGGATAATCAGATCTATATTTGTGCTGTCAAAACAAGCATCGGTCAAAATCCCATTGTAACTAACTTTTGAAAACCCAATAGGAACTCTTTGTTCTCTTGTTAAGTTGTTGTTATTTGGACCGTACCATAGATGTCCCTGAAAGTGGCGTCCACATCGAAAGGGATGCCACTCCAGTCCTGCATGCTGCGTGGGTATACGGACTCAACTCGGTTCTCCCGGGGGCTGAACCTCCAGTAGCTGCCTGACTTGAAGAAGTAGGTGTTGTAGTTGGAGTCGTGGCCCCAGCGCAGTGCCGCCTGGATCCCGGACACTGACAAACCCAAGCTCCTGATGGACTCCGGTCCTCTGATCTGCCTCTCAGCATCAAACACCCAGTAGTTCTCACCTGCCGAGAGAGATATGGTGAACAATTATTACGTTTCTTGTTTTTAATTCAGTTTTCTTTGTCTAAATAAGTGCAACTGATGATATTTTATACACTGACTTACAACAGTGACATTATTATTATCCTCATGGTTACCATTTCATTTTTTCCCCATTTCTTTTTCTCTTACGTCATATTTATTTCTGAATGGTCAATCGAGCTGCAGTGTAGCTCACGGGAGACAACACCCAACCAAAGTCAGAGGTTTAAGCCCGACAGCATCTGTGTTTCCTGCTGAAGGGTTTTTCAGAAAACTGTAGTCATAAACTGACTTAATATCTTTTTTATGTCGGCATTTGAAGGTAAACACAGAACTCAGATTTGGTTGAAACACACACAATTGCTCATACTACCTTATCCACATGCAGTGGAACTGTTGACATAAAGACTTCATTGCAATAATTTCACAGCTCTGTGTTAATTAACATTTTACACCAGTTTAAACTTGCCTAAAAGCACATGATACTTTATGATCCTGTGCTCACAAGAAACCATAAACCACATAACAGCAGCTCAAACCTCACTGCCCACCTTGAAAGAACCAAATATTCCCTGACTTGTCTTCAAAGGCGGCATCGATGTTGTCGGGAATCCCCCTCCAGTGACGGGACGCCAGTGCTGGGTAACCGCTCTGCAGATGCCCGTCTCTGATTCGCCAAACGTAGCCCGACTTAAAGAAGAACAGCTCCCCCCGGATCATAGACACGGCATCAAAGTCCGTCTGGCAGGCGTCGGGCTGGGAATGACACAGATCACTTGTTCACATCCACATGCTAACGTTTCCAGAAAGAGCCATTTTATTGCAGTGGGATCAAGTGTTAAGTATCCGTTTTATTGTCTGAAAGGATCCCAAAATAAAGTAAGGAGGGTTTTTGTGCTTCTTAGGGTCCAGTGAAAAACTCTCAGTTACAAGTTTTACCAGAGAAAATAAGTGGAACCTTTTCCCAGTGCTCGAATGTGACTAACTCTTAAAAAATACAAAAAAAATGAGTTTTGTCTTAAACCCTCATTTATCATCTTTGTTTCAAAAATACCCTCTTGTATGATGTGGTGTTGCGTCACTACTTTATAGTGTGTCATAACCACAGAAACCACTGCTCCTTAAAGGATGAGGCTGGTGGTATATATTTTTCTTCTTGTCAACAAATCGCATAAAACTGAGATGACCCTACAAACAAGTATTCCCTGTGGATATCACATTCCTCCTTGCCACAGAGCTCCATTGTTGTCCGAAAACTATTAAAAACACATAAATGAGCCACACACTAAAAGTTTATCAATCCCCTGATGAAAATAGTCCCCAACAAATGCATTTTTTCCTCTTGTTAGTGTAACATTTGTTAAAAACTACAGTGACCAGCTATTTTAGGAAATTACTATACAACTATATATTTTTGAGGTGTTTTTTTTAAAGTTTAATGCCCACAGTAGGAACCAATGGGCTTGGAGCTGAGAGCCACAGACAGGAAGTCAAAAAGTGTTGAGGGACGAAATAAAATAATTAGATTTTTGATATTTCAGTGGGATTTGTTGACAGCTTCACATGCTAACAGCAGTGTTTAGACCTGAATGCTAACATTAACATGCTGGTGTTGATCAAGTTTATCATATTCACCATCTTAGATGAGCATGTTACCTTGCTAACATTTGCTAATGAAAACTTTGCCTCAAACGAGTTGTCAGGACTTTTGAAAGTTGCGATGTCCCAACTATACAGTCATCGCCCTCAGCCGTGAACATATGCGGAAACAAGGTGGGAATGTCTGCTCAGGCCTGTGACAGCTGACCAATCAGAGTAGACTGGGCTTTTCAGGAGTAGGTGCCTTAAAGAGACAGGCAGTAAAATGGAGTAATAATTGTGTTTTTTAGCATTAAAGCATGTAAACATTTTGTAGTAGACACCCAAAATAAAACTTTGAACCTGAAAATGAGCATATAATGGGACAAATAACTATCCACTTGCCCGGTATTGTAATTTTTATGCCACAGCCCTTTTTCCCTCTTTGAAGTTATGAGTTATTTTGAGCTTATGCGCCATTTTTTCATGCGCCATGATTGGTTCTTTAAATGTTGCATCAGCTCCACTCACATTAGTGACGATTTCATTGGTTTCTGGGTTTGATGGAGGTGGAGGCGGGGGTGGCGGTGAGGGCAGGACTTGCGGATGAGCTCCGTACAGGTACTGGATGCCTTGCTTGTCATCCTCGCTCAGCGTCAGCGGGTAGGAGAAGGAGTAGTATGCGGACATGATGGCTCCCGGCTCGCGGGAGTGTTGCAGGCCCAGGACATGCCCGAACTCATGGGCAGCAACCTGGAGAAGGTCTGTGCCTGCAGGGGCGGTAGAGAAGCCTCAGAGGATGCAACCACACCTGGTTCAAGTGTTGTCTGAAAATAGTTTTAGGTGTTTGTTTTGACCTGCTTGCAGTGGCAGACGGTGGGGATTTTGCTACAGTACAGTGTCACTGCTACCTCTTACTGCTGTATCTCATATACCTGTTTCCCTGTCACACACTGATAAGAAGCCTGTGTTACAGATGCATCAGATAGATTTGACCTTATTTTTTTACCCTCGCTGTGAACTGAGGTCATTTTTGCGTCCAAGAATTGGTAAATCCTACACACTGGATCTTTAACATACAGTAACCCCATCCTAATTATGTATGAACGTATCAATTGCCCCTGTTGACCCGGTCTAACTGTTATCCTATTTATTTTGTAAAAGCAGTAAAAAGAAAGAAATGTTGGTTAAACTAAAAAAAAACAACCACCTGTTAACTAAAATCCTCCTCTCTTTGTCTTCACCCTCTCAGCCAAACACTCACCCATGTGGTTTCCGAGGGTCCATGATTCATCGTAGTCAAAGTGAATGTCGCCCTGTCGGTGCGTTTTGGGAAAGAAGGCGTGAGCAAGGATCCCACCCGGGCCGTCGAAGGGAAGATTGTCTCCATGCCAGTACCTGCAGGTCCGTGAATCAAACACTCGAATCAACATTAACACCAATCTGACGGCTTAAAGCACAATAGACTCAACAAATCCTACACCAACAACTAGTCTACGAACTGACATATTCAGGTTATTACCACAGAAGGCTTCACACAACCAGCAAGTATTCACATTAAAGTCAAAATCAGAGAATTTTGTCATTATTTATTAAAAAAATCAATTGATGTGACTAATCTGGCTAATTTAAATGTGGTCAATTAAAAAAACCTGACAATGACCAACTGCAGAAGGTTTTCAGAAAAGTCAAAAACATAACTGATTACGTCAGTGAATGGTACCAGTGGCGGTCCTAGCTTGCATGACGCCCTGGGCGAACCTCACCTTCAGCTTTATCTCTAGCTAACTGTCTAATTCAGCTCCTGAGATTTCCTGTTTTTTGAGTCTTGTCGTACATTTGCAGTGTTTTCCTCACACAGCATTTTCCATGTTTCCCACCACCTTTCTAACTTCCCTTATCTTTTATGTGATAATGAGATACTTATGTGAAGGCGTGTGTGGTTTGTCAGTGTAAATCACAAATGTTCACAACATCAATTCCTGTTTTTGTGAATTGAACAATTTTCCGATGTGCATGCGTGCAGCAGGGCAAACAAAGACTGCTGACGTGACGAACAATAAAGCTTGGATCAAAAACATGATTCAGAAGGGGAAAAACACGGAATCGCTGCAGGAATAACAAAACATGCAACATGAAAGAGAATGAGTCATTTCAGAGATGACACAGGTCCCTCATACAACTCTAGTTTTGAATCTGGTTTGTATCTGCGTGTCATTTCTTGCTCTATTATCTCTTGTTTATCTTTGTGGCTCTCTGACGCTCGTTGCAACAAAGATCTTTGTCAATTTCCAATTTGAGCTGGTCTGATTCTGCCAGTCTAAATGAAAACGTTTGACTCCATGCCACTGTTGACTGATGTGTAATGGAGTCTCACATAAACATTTTGCTGAATAGACAGTTTGAGTAAATGTTGGATGGAGGCTTCTGAGCTGTGACCACAACATGAAGCGAAGAATTGAACGAATATGCAGGAAATCAAGAAAAAGTGACCAACGTTATTCTTATGATTCATGTAATTGAAATCTAAAATGTAAAGTATTTCTGTAAAATCCAGGGTTTTTATCAAATATTCTATTTACTGCTTAAGCAATGAGCTGATTCATGGATTTATTGCTCAAAATAAAATTAATCTGCAACCATTTAAAAAATTTATTGACATTTTTAGTCCTTTTTCAGACAAAAATAACAAACATTTGCTTGTTTCAGCTTTTTCTCTGACTTACAAATTAGTCAATATCTTTATGTTTTGGACAGTTTATCAGACGAATCAATTTTAAAGATGATTTATGGACAAAATGATGAATCGGGCACACCAGAAAATAATCCAGTAATCATAATGGTGCATCCAAGATCACGAGAATAACACACTCTCGGTCAATACATTTGTTCTTAAATCTCGCCTGAAACCGTTTTAAGGATTTTTCTGTTCAAATGTATCATCAAGTTCCTGATCTTGAACTGCACTTTGGCTTGAGATTATGTTCACTCATTTGTAATGTGCGACAGCTGCATGTGTATGTATGTATCATCACTGTTGTTTATGCTGCCCTCTTGGTCAGGTCACTCTTCCAACAGAGATTTTAATCTCAAGGAGGCTTTTACCAGGTTAAGTAAAGGATATATATCCTGGTGTATTTGTGCCTGTGGGCTGAAATAGAAAACTTTGCTCCTGTTTGTTTTGACTGTCAAAGCCCTCGAAAAGTTAACATCTAAAATTATTACATGTCTGTTCTGTTGCTACAAAACAAATGAATTCCTTTTCAGTAATATCTGCCTGTGTTGAGGCTCCTTCTCCTTTTACAATCATGTTTTGAAGCTTTTTTTTTTTACACGTCTTAGTCCTCCCACCTTGTGAAGTCGATGCGGATGTCGGCCTTCCCACTGTGGATCTCTGTAAAGGTGAGCGGGGTGACGTCACTCCAGATTTTCAGCGCTTCCCGAAAGACACGTCGAACCTTTTCCTCGCCCATCTGCCAGGGAAACCGGACAATCCTGTGGGAGACCGGGGCAGGTGTGAAACACACATACACACAGGATGTATAGTAGAAGGGGACCACCGGCCTCGCAGGCCTCCCTCTAATCTGATATCTGCAGTCGTCTCATCAGCAGGGAGGTGTGCTGTTACTGACGCCCCCAGGCACGCTAAGAAAACACTGCATCATGGTCTCCTCCCTTTCCTTTTTGATAAAACCACCCAGTATGATGAGTGAAAAAAAAGAAGAGAAACCTCCTTATCTCTCCAGCAGGATGCACAACACTTCATAAATTATGTGGAGTATCAGGTATATATGACATTATTCAAACCTCAGATCATGCAAAGAAAGCCTTACATTTCAGTTTGGAATAAATCAACCTGAGTGGTCGACATAATCATTTGTTAAGATGATCTCCGGTAACATACAGTTTATCTCAGTATGTAAAAGAGGCCCCAGGTTCAACCCTGTTATTAAAGGTGCAATATGGAAGCTGCATCACGCGATGCAGCGATATCTACTGGAGTTAGCATGCTAACTAGCTAGCACTGGTCTGTTCCATGGATCTAACAAATAAAATCTGCATACAGCTTTGGAGACAGAGCCTCATTCGTCCATGTGAAAGCAGCTCAGTGGTTAATGAAGCCAACAAAGCTCAACTTCTGGGGTATAAAATTATTTGGATTTTCCTCATTGTGGAGCCCAAGAGCGTGCGCACGAGAGGCTTACGCCGACCGAGCTGGCTAACTTCCGGTTTAACGCCCGGCTAACTTGAAAAAAGATAAATGATTTAATCTGGCAGCCAGATTTTGTTACAAGTCTGTGTGCTAAGCTAAGCTAGTTGATGATTTGTTACGCATATTTCCGAAAGTTTTCCTTTTCCCACCAACTACAGTATGTAGCCTGTCACAGTGATGAAAGATGAATGATATGCTCCTTTGCACTCTGTGAATGAGATGAGAAGATTGAAACCACACGTATGAAGCTGCCAGGACATGTTCACACTGTACTCTGCAACGTTTCTGGCTATGGCGTGGGTTGGCAATAGCCACTGGTGCACACAGGTGTTGCTTTTGGCATGATGGTGACTAACTTATAAATCTGAAATAGTTTCAGCAAGTTTTCAGCATTAATAAAGTGGAGTTGGAGATAATTGCAGCTGCTGTAGGCAAACAAGACCATCTCTATGCAGGGTGTCAGCCTCTAGTGGCCTCTCTGCTGTATTTACTTATTTAATCTGCTGCATCAATTTACGGCACGAAACAGGAAGAAGGGCTGTCTGCCTCAGAGCAGGTCAGTTTAGCAGCAAAGATTTATGTAGGCCGTTATCAGCGCTTGTCTTTTTTCGTGCAAGGAGGGTCAAGGGGGACAGGAAGTAGCAGAGTTTATGGGAAATGTGGTTTTAATTTAGACAAACAAGCAATAAAAAATACCACTGGCATTCATCTCAACCACTGTCTCTTTTGTTTACATAAAGTATATACTGTTGGAGCAAAGGTAGAACTAAACCATGGCACTTTCTGAAAAGTGTTCATTTAAACTCAGGTGTAAAGAGCAGGACTGACACACTGCTTTCAAAAAATGACAAAAAATAATTCCTATTTCATGGTAAATTTGAAGTTTGCATGCACATTGCAAAACAACTTCTGCAAAGGTGCAAATATTTGTGCAGGTTACCTTAAGAAAGCACAAATGGACTTTCCCCAGTGCAAAGTTCACATATAGGTTGAAATCCTCGGGCTTATCTGTGGATTACGTTGAGTCAAGTTAAGTCAGTTTTATGTATATAGCCCAATATCACAAATCACAAATTTGCCTCAAGGGGTTTTACAATCTGGACGGCATATGCTCCCCTCTACCCTTTAAAATGAGGAAAAACTCCCGCAAAACCCCCTTTCACAGGCAAAAATGGAAGAAACCTCAGCAACAGAGGATTAGATTAGATTAAATATAAAATATTTTCTGACTGAGTCATCAGAGGCACATTCTTGAGCTGCGAACAGGTAATTACACCAGGATTTTATGGAAGGATAATACAGTCATTCTTCTATCTTTGTCTCTTAGTACTTTCTGACTCGCCCTTGACTCTTGCTGTTTCTCTCAGCCAACCTTTAAAGTTCCCATGAAGTCGTAATAGCTGTGATTATTTCACATACGTGTTGCTCCATATCTCACCTGTACACCAACATCAGGCCAAATGGTGGCAAAAAAGCAGTTTTGTAGGTGGTTTTAATGGTATTTTAGAGTTTGTAACTTCCTGAAAACTCATAAAAAATGTTGATGACTCATCCTGCACTCGGGGGCGTACATTAATTTTTTGTCCAATAAACTCGTTATTTTATGACGCTGCCATGAATGTATAGAAAGAGGGATGTAACCTATATTCTGCGCTATTGCTGCTTCCTGTTTTTACAGGAAACACGTAACTATGCTGAAGAAAATAGTCCTCCATTAGCTGTTTCACGGGAACTTTAAAAACACCTCGCAAATATGTTTAGGAAAGCCTCATTCATTTGCAAAAACAGCTGCTCACCGTAGTTTTTAGCAAACACACAAGAGGAAAGAGTGCATTTGTTGGGGACTACTTTCAGCAGCGGATTAATCATCATTTGGTGCTCTAGTGAGTATTTGGGGCAGCAGGATGGCGTGCGTGTTATTGTGAATAGATACATCGATTGTATGATGGTACTGTAAAATATGAATACCACCAGACTTACTCACCTACTGACTTATAATTAAAATGTGAAGAATGAAGTCTTAAACATGAATAAAACTATGACTGGAAAACAAAGTTGATCTTTCAGTCAGCCTCCTCTCCTGCGACGGCTCCACAACAAGCTCAGTCCTTTAACGTTTTGCAGCCACCTGAGAGCTTCTTTTCAGTTTCGCTAACAACCGTTAAAGCAGTTTAAACGACTCTGCTCTCAGCTGACCCAGCATGACTTCACGTGTCGTGCCAGAACATGCTTCACAAGCTCCAAATCCTTGCTGATTCTAAATAAAAAGTAAACACAGGGACTCATTAGCGGGGCTCCACTCTTTCGACACTCATATTTTAGGCATTTAGTAAGGACGGTGGCCCTGTTAGATCATGCAGAAGTGTAGTTTAACTTTGCAGGTTGTTGCCATGGTCCTGGTTAACCATGTCACTTTGTCGGGTGTCACCGAGAGCGCTTTATTGGTCCGATCCAGCTGAATCTTATTAGTCTGTGGCCGGTACTGCCGTTTAAAGAGCTCTGCCTCCCCCTTCTTTCTCTCTGTCTTAATATAGTGTTACGTTAAAGAATGACTACAATGAGGGGACCCCAGGAGACACAGACAGAGAGGCAGCAGCCAGCAGAGGACTGCCAGACACTCGATGGTGCCAAGGCCTCAGATGAAAGAAAACCAGCACCCGTTTTTTCCGAACATAATTTCAAGACTTAAGTACTATAATAGGCCTTCACATTTGACATTTTTTCCCTTCAGCTCATCATTCAATGTGTCTAAAATCTAGTAGATCCCGTCTGTAATGGAGTTATAATTAACAGACAGATCTTTAATGACAGGAGGTGATAGTGCTCATACCGCTTTTGTCCACAGGGGCTGCCAGAATCAACAAAACAGGAAAGATTCTTTATAGCTGCTTTAATTCTTACACGAATAGATTTTTTCACTAGTTTTTTATATCTTAAATTGTCCCTTTCTGCACGAATAAAGTCTTTTCAATTGAATTTCAGGCATGAATGCAAGTTGTTATGAAAATCTAAAAACATTTCTCTTTTTATTCAAAATCCCATAAGGAATTGGGACAAATCGTAAAATTAAATAAAAAATGAACTTGATTCCTTAAATACATTCACTGATCAGCACTGAGTGTGTGGGTATGTAGCTCTGCAGATCCGTACCTGTACGTGAGGTCTGTCTTTTCCAAACGTCCTCCGTACAGGACGAAGCGTCTCTGGCGGTGTCGCCTCCGATAATGCAACCCCTTCTGGGTGGGGTAGTCCGGTACGCCACAGCGAGGTCGGTTCCATGTGTTTGAGGCGCTGGTTGATAAACTCGTCTCCTTTACTAAATCCTGAGCATGAGGAACCTTTCCCATCTTCTTCAGGTCGGGGAACTTTTCAGAGACCTGGAACAAATGCAGGAATAATTAAACATATTTTATGCTATGCACTCTAATTGTCTTTGGTATGGTATAACAGTGTACTGAAATAAACAATAAAATCATTTGGAAGAAGAAAATAAAAGAAAAGGGAAGAGCAAAATTTTAATAAACAGAGAAAGGACAACCTCTCTGATTAAAATCATTTATCTTAATGAGTAATTGAACAAGCTGATGATAGCTTGGTCAGTAAAGGCGCAATAAGCTTGCACAGTTTAATCAAAAGATTGAACACGTAAGAGTCTATCCATCTTCTTACTGTTGGTCTTGTTTGCTTATGTAGGTCATTTAAAGACATCAGTATCAAATTGAGACTGTTTCATAACCAGTCAAACTTTCTTGTAGTAGGTTTAATGACAGCACACATAATCAGGTCACTGAGCCACATACTTTGCCCCAGTTTAAGAGACAGTCGGTCCCAGGGTGTTCCATTATCCTTAATGCACCCCCGCCAGATCCAGAGGAAATGGCTCTGCTCATTTCCACAGAGCAAATTACAGAGGAGAGCCATCCCAACCCAACTCCTCATCTGACTCAGTCCTCCGCCTCTAAACCGAACCACATCTGCAGGGCTACACTTACATGGAACTGTTGGGTGTTCTCTGCTTCTATCAACAAAATTATGAGCATTTCCTTTTCCGCTGCAGCTCAGAAAAACCTGTGGGAAAAGACGCTATCGATATATTGCGTCGAGATTAAAGTAATTAACTCCATCATCACATCCTATGAGTCTTCCCACAGCTTCTCTCTTACATAATCCTTAATTCGGTGACGTGCAGGTAAAAAGACGCCTAAGCTTCTAAACAACAGTACATCCGGCTGAAAAGTGAAAATTGCATAACGGTTGTTTTAACAGCATTTAAACGACTATATTTCAGTGTGAGGAAGGTCGTAACTACAAGTTGAACACACACACCCCTTCCCCACTCTCTATCCAACTTTTTAGCTGCAATGTCTGCTGTTTCTGCTCGCCACACTGCTGACCTGTAACCTGAAATGGTATTGGACCGGTATACTTCATCAGAAGGGCTTCTCGGATGGCTGAACAGCTCTGAGTTGTAACTTCTCTCTCTGCTATTTTTGCTATCGTTACTTTTCTTGTGAACAACCGAGTATAACACCATGAATGTGTCCCAGGAAAGACCGAGAATGTTTGCTTTTGATTTCCAACACCTGGCTAAATGGTTTTTGCCAAGAATTGATAATCCTGATTTTACTGCACAGATGAACAAGATTAAAAGACCACAGCTTCTTCAGTATTTGATATATTTGACAGGGCAGGACCTGACTACATCTGTAGGTACTAAAACTTGTGCAGACCAGCTCTGTTGCATTTCTACTATATTTTTACACAAACTCCAATGCTGCAAAGTCTCCATGTAGTCAACTGTAATGTGTGAAGTCACCACCCACTCAGGGAAGACTCAGGCCGAACTTTTGTTCATTTATAACAGGCAGGTCGTCAGGAAGGCTCATGCTTCATTGGACTGCCAGGACCATCCACTCCAGAGGGAGTTTGAGATTTTGCCACCCGTTTTAAGGCACCTGTTCGGAGGAATAAAGGACTCCATATCTCTGCTAAATACCAGAAGTAGAAACATAGTGGGACTATAAAGACAAACCTTGAAGCTTAAAGTCACCAGATTAAAATTGATTAGACAATATTTTGATACCTCCAGTGTTGCCAGGTGCCTTACAGCCCAGAACATCACAGGTACCCATCTACAGAGCATCAGCGACATCAGTGATGTGAGATGTCTGCAAAGTCTGTTCACCCTGCTGCCACCTGGCAAAAGATACATAAGTATCCGCTGCCGTACCACCAGACTACAGAGCCGCTACATTATTTTGTTTTTTAAACCCCCGTTTTTTACAAATGACAATAAATTTACCTTGTACCTTGAAATTATTCTACAAAGAGCAGGCACAGCACCAGGATTTCAGTTTAGGATGGGCTGAAGTAACTTTAGGCTGGGCCTTTTACTTACAAAAGTTAATACTGATGGTTCGTTTGACCAAATTTCCAACTGGTAGTCTCACTAAAACAGAAATGACTGATATGCTGTGGAGAGCGACTAACACATCTGGTTGATTATGACACTTTTTGACTTAATTTTGCTCAGATTGTGCAAAAATGAAACAAACTGTCCCATCAATGTTTCGGGTTTTCTTCTGCTAAGCTGCAGCAACTCACTTCAATTTAGTGACAGAAACCAGTTGGAGGTTTCCTTGTAATATAATAAAATTACCAGCTATTTACTACCTGCCTATTGGAAATTAGCATCACATTATTATTATATAATGTTGGGGGTAATTTCAAAAGAAATTTGAGGTAATTATTGTGGTCACTTGGGGGTAATTTTGAAGAAAACATGGTAATTACTGCCTACATACCATGAAATTTGTGGAGCTGTAATGTAAATAAAGTAAAGTGATCCTACACTGGTAATCAGGCTCCCTAAAGATACAGAAGTCAAAACTAACTCTCTACATAGAAGTTCTTGTTTCCTCATGTTTACAACTCATTAAGTCTGTGCTATCAGAAGATGCACTAGAATTATAATTAGACTGCAAAAATCCAATCCAAGAAAGATTTAATGATACAGAGGTTTTCCGCCCTGACAAAAAGACTGCCCAGGGGGAAATACAGTCAGCAGTAAGCATTATTACATTTTTTAAATCAAGCTTACAAATCCTACATCAAAAGCCCAACAATAATTCACTATAGATCCATAAGATATATAATAATAGGAATAAAACTGTCTGTGTGAGTGAAGTCACAATCGCGTTTTTGTTGTGTTTAAACGAGCCTGCCTCACTCAGCTCCGCAGGACTCAAACCATGTCGTTGTTGTAGTTTAAGGGGAACAAAACCCAGCAGGATTCATGGAATGTGCTCCAGACTGCAGAAACACAGTGACTGATGGGTCTGGATCACAGAGCAAACAGTACACACCTCCCTGAGCCCCCCCTACCTCTCCACCTCCTGTGTTTCACTTTGTTTAAAGGGGATTTCAGCTGCTTACTCTGTCGCACAAAGTACTTACTCACGTTAGGGGGGGAGGTTTTAGCCCACGTCCTACAGTTTTCCCTAAATGGCTTGTTTGTGTTGTTAAATGAGCTAAAAGAGATGTGGCCCCCAAACTGGAAATCGCTTGTTGTTCAGCTTCTTTCTGCTCTTTTTTCTGAGAGGAGTCCGATCTGATGTTTGTCTCTCTTAACTGTTATCTGCGGTACAGACTGGCAACAAAACCCTCTGATAAACACAAAAGCCTTATCATAGTGTAAAGCAGGCCTGAAACATATCAATGTAAAAGCTACAAGAAACTAGCTGGAATTCAGTCGCTATTTGTTTAACCTTGGAGACGCTGAGTGAGCCTTACAGGCCCGTAGCCGCCACTGAGGACAATGAGTTCATGTCCTCAGTATTGTTCATTGGAATTTGGGGATTTTTAATGACCCTCGGAGGAGTTTATGTCATACACTACAGATTTATGTACGTTTTTAAGGTTTAATTTTGATATTCTTTGAATGCTTTAAATGTGACTTATTTGGGAAAAATAATGAATTTAAATTAAAATTTGGGATTCAACATTTGTCATAATGTCCTCCGAGCTTAAAGGGGCTATTATGCAGTTTTGTAGTATTTCAGTGTTTACAATAATAACGAGGAAATAACACAAACTCATTAATATGTATCTTTTCCATAACTGAACAAACAAGCTGTTCTCACAACACTGTTTGAAGCTGGAAAGGTGGCAGGGTCCGCCAAATACAAACAAAGTAAAACAGCATGAAATTGTGTTGTCCTTTAAGGTCAGTATGTTTATTCAGTTTATTCAATCATGAAAACGAAAAAGTTTATTTAGTTTGTTCAGGCATAAAAAGATCTTTCTCTTCTGATTAAAATTTC
Organism: Pagrus major; assembly: GCF_040436345.1. Classification (NCBI taxonomy): domain Eukaryota; kingdom Metazoa; phylum Chordata; class Actinopteri; order Spariformes; family Sparidae; genus Pagrus; species Pagrus major. The sequence continues at coordinate 16,680,150 of NC_133219.1, read as the reverse complement.
TCCCCCAAAACTACGTAGTGCTCCTTTAACAATAAAACAGGTTGTTTCTCAGCGCCTTCCAAAGCATCTGCCCTCTGTGTGGATGAAGTTTTAGCCTCAAAAACTACTACAATGTTTTCTAGCCACTCGTGGTGTTTATTTGTAACTCATGCACGCAAAAGTACGTATGAATTCCTGCTGAGGGTTTTCTGATATTTCACTGCTGACAGTTGTTGGTGCCAAGACTTGTAGACACGCAGCAGGAAAGTCAAGAGAGAAGACTGCTAGCGGACTGCACTGACCGCACTCGCTGACCAGCGTTATGATGAATGGGGTCTACGCAGATGTTTTAAAACACTTGGGTACCACAAGACTGTGTGCTGTCACCATTGCTGTTTTCCATTTACCCAAATGAACTGACTGTTCATAGCAGTGATGTCAAGCTGTTTAAGTATGCAGATGACATGGCCCTTGTTGGTCTTCTCCTGACAGGCATGAGGAGGCCTACTGCAGCCAGCCGTTAGGAAGCTGAGGAGCTTTGGTGTTAGCCAATATACACTTAAATAAGCTGTTTCAGTTGAATTTTGCCTCCGTTATCTTCTCTGTCTGTGGGCCTTTTTTCAACAGACTGTAAAAAAAACGTTGAAAATGAAAAATAAATGATAAAACACAGTGCAGTACATAAATAGCAATTACAGCAGCCCCCTTAGATCCTATTGGGTTTTCGCAGCCCAGTACTGAACAACACAAGCCCCGGCACTGGTCCACGGCCTGGAGGTTGGGAACCCCTGCTTTACGTAGTAACCCCTTCGAAATAACATACAGAATAAAAGTTATTGCCATGATTTTTTATTAGTTCAGGAGTAAAAGTTAAAAATATAACTTTGGGATTGAACAATTCATGCATGAAAGGGTTAATCACAACTTCATTAGGAGGATGCATCATGTGACCACAATATAGACTAAATTAATAAAACCTCCCTCTACAAGACATGAACACAACAAAAGTGATGAAAATTCCCTAAAAAAATTGCTATTAATCCGATTACCGTGACCAATTAACATGCAGTGGCTCAGGGTTTTTTGTGGCCCCTCTGGGTCTGGGTTCCTGGGCAGTAACTGGCTTTGCCTGGCTGGTAATCTGCCCCTGGTCGTTGTCAGGGTAATGCAAACACAGGTCATTTTAGGTATCTGGACAACCGACTGATGCTGCTGTTGTTTTGCTGCATGTTGCGGACAGCGTCCTTTGTTGAGGACTGGGATTTGAACTGTAAATCACCTGCTCACGAGCCGACCTCTGTCCCCAAACGAGACAGTTTAGACTGAAGCTGCCCGCTGCCTGATCCCAATCAGCGAGGTGAAGTGGAGGGAGTGTCGGCTTTCAGGTTCGTAAAACTTTGGCTAATTCTAAGTGGTGGGTGCACGGGGAGCCGCCTCTGTCATTTCAAAGAGGGAGATGAAAAAAAACCTAAAAAGTGTGGTTAAAGGACTTAACCCCCCCCCTGCCTGTGTGTCAAATGGATTGTTTGACCTGTCTGACCCCACCGTCGAGTAAACCCCTAAATGTGCCTGATTCCCAACAGGTTCCACATCAAAGTTCAAGGTCAAACCCAAACAAGAGCATTAGCCTGATCTAGAGTATCCTGTATGTTTTCTTGCTTTATTGAGCAGCTCTTATCTATAAACACAAAACTTCATCTTTTCTTTCTATTTTAATCGAGTTTACCCCCCCCCCTCATTCTTTTGCGCTTGCAGACAAAAATACAAAAACTGATTCTTACACCACTGAATATACTTTAAGAAACCCCTAAAGGTCTTACTGTTGTGATTTGGCTCAAAATAAAAACAAATAAAGACTTCCCAACCCTGATGCACCTGAAGACAATTTTTTTTTAAAAGCACCTCATAAAGCCTGAGAAAGGCTCAGTAATTACCTAAAACAGCTGGACAATGTAGTTTAACGTGACCCAAACAGGAGCAAATAGTGCAGTCGGGGACTATTTTAAGTGGAGGATTAATCCGCGTTTGGTGATTGAGTGAGTATTTGGGGCAGCAGGATGGTGTATGTCAGATAAGGTTCATGGTAATGAAGGAACGTGTCACCCTGTGTAACAGTGTGGTTAGAATATCTGCAGGTTTATCTTTTGAATGAAAAGTTGGAATGAAGGAACATTTTGAAACGTTTGGAAAAAACATTTTTTAGATGAGACGATTGATGTAGCTCTGACGGACCTCTGTACGCTAACTTAGCTTAGCATAAAGACTGGAAACTGGGTGAAATAACTAGCCTTTTGTTACCATCAAACTATAAAGCAAGGACTCTCCGTCTGTCTTGTCTGTATTTTCTTTCTGTATCTCCAGAACCTTTCAACCGATCTACTTCACACTTGGCAGGTTTGTTGCTGAGGACCCAAAGAAGTGCAGTGCTGAATTTGGTGCAATTTGGATGCGCAACACGTTTAATATTAATACATTTAGTAAAGTAAAGTAAGTGAGCTTTAGAGGTGCTGGTAGTTAGATTCTGTTACCTTCTTGTTGCAGCTGCTGACTGTAGCTTCATATTTAGCAGGCACACAACACAGCGTCATCAATCTCCTCATCTTGCTCTTGTCAAGGAAGTAAGTCTATTTCCCAAAATGATTTAAGCTGGGATTTAACCACTATTATCCTCCAAGCTAATGACCACAAGGCAAACAGCTGAATCACTTTACAAGGTGTAATACCTGCAATGCACTTATATTTTATTGGCCAACAACACAATGCTCTGTGGAATGACATCGCTCAGGTTTGATGGAGAAAACAGTAGATTCTCATTCATTAGAGAATATAGGTAGACTCAGGACTGCATTTGAGCTTTTCGGCAAAACCAGTGAAACAATTTAAAGCTAGTTTAACAGAAATTAACTTGGAACGGTGTTTATAATTCTGCTCTCTACTCTCATTTCAAAGGGACGTGTATTTTTGGAAAACGTTTGATGCAAAATGCTGAGTTATTGTAGTGTCAATAACTTCTAACTAGTTCTGACAGGCGTTTAAATGGGAAAGGGTTTGTTTTGCAACTTGAGTGCTCTGCAGGAGATCCCATGTCAGTGACTCAGCCGCCGAAACAGGAGTTTTGTGGCCATGCCCGTGTCTTCACGTGTAATTTTGTAGCAGACAAAGAGAGTCCTGTCAGGAGACTTTGTGACGATGTTTGAGAGAGAGAAAAAAATACCCTCGGGACTATTAGTCTGTCACTTTCTGCTGAGAGTGCAAGAAGTCGGTGATGAGACATGAAACTCCCAAAGAGCCCGCGGGCATCACGGATGCTTCTTCATGCTGCGAACATGTGAGGGAGTTTGTGATGAAAGTGGTGGTGGAGGGCGAGGGGGCTGTCCATTACAAGTATGGACATATCTAGCTTCTGGTTACAGTGATGACAAGATCTACGGTGCCGGGGATCTGACAGTGGTATTCAAAGAAACATGTCTGTACACGCTGCGTCTGAAGAGCGTCTCCAGTCTGACAACAAACCCACCACCATCACCCCCACCAGGTCACTGTGCTTGACTTTGACATGACCAAGAAGCTGCAGGGAGCCAGTCAGGACGTTTTCACTGCTGCTTTAACTGAAAACCTTTCATCAAAGTCCAACTTCAAGTCCTCTTTCAGCCAAACTACTTGAGGAGAGCGATCCTTAACTTAATACCTTAAAAGCAAAGGTGGAAAGCAATTAGGTGCATCAACGCAAGGCCTGTACTCAACTGTAGTACTTAAACACAGTAAGGTTTGGTATTTCTGGTTTTTCACTTGCTTTTTTTTCTCCATTTAGTGACTTTCAACTTTCCCTCTTTCCATGTGAAAGCACAAAAATCCTGACAGTAAAATTTACATTTACAGCTAATAGGCCAACTTGTTATCTTGTACTGAAAAAGACCTTGTATGCTTTTTCAGTTTTCCTCTCCTTCAGGGTTTTATATATATTCTTGTGCATGTGAAAGGTCATGAAAGTTAAAAAGTCCCAGAGTCTGCGGACACGGCACCACCTCTGTCCTCCTGGTCTGTAATCCTGCCTTTAATTCTGTGACTTCTTGACATCACACTACGTCACCATGTCACATATTTGCATAATTTATGCCTACATTCATGGTAGAAGTGAAGCTAACTGGAAGCTGAAAACATGACAGAGTCCCCTGGAGACACGGTGAGCGGTGCTGGCTCAGGTGTGTGTGAGCTGACCAATCAGAGCAGACTGGGTATTTGGGGCGGGGCATCTTAAAGAGACAGGAGTGTTTCAGACAGAGCCACTGCACTGGACAGTATGAGCAAACTGTTGCGTTTTTTGAGCATTAAAGCATGTAAACCAAAATAAAATTCTGATCCTGAAAATGAGCATAATATGTCTCCTTTAAACCAACAGTGACTGTATCCTACTAACGAGTGTTGTGTGTGTATCAAAGCCTGACATCTTTTTTCTCTGTGCCATAGAAAAAATGGATCAATCCACCACTGAAAGTAGTCCCCACTAAATACCATATTTTGTTGGCTAAAAACTACTGTGGCCTGCTGTTTAAGAAAATTACTGAGCCTATTTAAAAATGAAAATATGTTTGAAATCTATTTCTTCACTAGGAATAAATGGACTTGGCTGATTGCCATATATTTTCAACAATACACCAAGTACCCCTCTGAGTATTCAAGATTTCATGCTATGACAAATGTTGGTAAAATATATCCGCTAATTCAGAAAATGTTTCAACAATCTAAAACAATAATCAGTTTGTAAAAAGCATGCCTAACAATCATTCTGTGGGAAAACCATCACAAAAAGGCGTAGAGACCAATTTGTACACTAGCATTAGCATCAACAAACCACAATGCTTTGCAGCCACACAACATGTGTTTTGAATAAGAGTGGTAGGAAATGTACAACTGCTGCAGAAGTAGAAAAGAAAGGTTGAGGGACAGTGGGTTTATAAGGAAATGACAAAAGCTGATTGAAAAATCCCTCCAGGAATTCTGATGATAAAAAGGATTTGCATTTAAAGCAGAATATTGATTGATTCAAAGAAGCTACAGTCGAGCCTGCCAATGCTTCTAACAAGAATCTATTTAAGCACAAAAACAAGAAGCGTCTGGTAAAGTCAGGAGCTCTTTCATCAACATGATCGCTAACTGTCCAAAAGACACTGTCTAAACCTAATAACACTGAATCCGGATGATAGGAAGTAAGTCATAAGCGAGTGTTTACATGAGGAGACAGATAAGGTTTCAATTTGAAGGGTGTGCTCTCAATGAAAAAACAGGCGACAAAGGATTGCTTACAGTGAGACAGGATTTATAGATAGATAGGATAGATAGGAGGAGGAGGGGATGTACAATTTTTCATCAACAAATACCTCGTTATCGTCCCTCTTACTCTCCTAATCCTATATATCAACTGAAAATCAAAAACACCCGGCAGTGGAAGGTGATATAAACCATCTGGGCAACTGCATAAATCTTTTATCTTTGCTGGCACAAAAAACTTCCGCTGAGACCTCAGACTTGCAGATCTTCTGGCTACAGGACGACATACTGTACTAATGATTTCATTGTTGATTTTGATTATTAATGAGAGCACATCTGCAGGAGAGTAATAGTTACCAGGTAGATCATGCATTCTTTATCTATGGTTTAAAGGTTTGTTTTATTTTTTGCATCTTCTCTTTTTCAGATGGTCTCCGTTTGGTAGGAACAGACAGAGATGGCTGATTTAGATAAGAATGATAAGACTTGAGTCAAGAAAAGTTCCATGTCGGAGTTGAAGTCAGGACATCACAGTTATTTGGGGTCATCCCAGTTAACAAAAGATTTCTTTTTCTAGGGAAGGAATGATTTTAAAACCAGAGCATTGATTGCTGGGCCAAAATAAAGTTCCATCTGGAGCAACATGTGGTGCTTGAAAGGTTATCACTGATACTTGAAAGGGCAACTTGTAAGAAATGGCTACAATTTTAGTTTAAAACATTCAAAAGATGAACTAACATGATCAGCGGAGTGTAAAGAAAAAAAAAAGTCCTTTGTATTGTGTTGCAGAGATGTCTACCGAAGTTAGCATGTTAACCAGCTAGACCCGGCCTGTCCTGTTTTGAATTACCACTTTGTACCACAAGAGGTAGTCTGATGGCCACTGTAGTTTCAGCTGGGAGATGACAAATCAAGAAGTTCACTACTTACTCCAACAAGTAAACAAAATAAACGCACAAAATGTAAAAAAAAAGAACTATTTCTACACCTATTTTCCTCACTAAACAGAAAAATACAAGATGCGCCTTCTGAATTAAATTTTCTCCTCCTTAATAACCACGTAAACTCATCGTAAAACACACTTCATTCAAACTCAACATAAACGACATAAAACTCACCAAAACAGTCATGATTTATCTTTGTACAAACACCTATGGTTTGGTCGAAATAAATCCTCAATTCATAGAGTAAGATGTGAAAATATTCTACGCACTCGTTCACCCACTGCTGATGCCCGACTGCTCCTCAGTCCTCTGCCACGTCACAGCTGTAAATCGCCTCCATACTCTATCTCTTGTCTTCAAACTGGCATCTGTCGGTCTCGCAGACTGTGCTCAGTCCCAGTCTCGTGTCCAGTCATGTTCACTAGGAGGAGCACAGTCAGGCCGAGCCACGTGACTCTCCCCAGTCATCCGAGACTCCTTTCAGCTAACGGGGCCACATAGCTCCACTGCTAACTGAGCTACTTGCTAACGGAAGCCCATCAATACAGCCAAAGATAGCTACAGCAGAGAGTATAGTGAGTTTAGAGTTTTTGGGAGTTTTAAACAACAATTTTTAGGCGCTCTCACCACTCAACATCGTTCAATTTTCTTTGTGTTCCCACAGAAAGCAAAGCACATTTTTGCCTGACGTTACTCGTACAAGTTTTACTATTGGATCATTTGCATCGTTTTTATTTGCCCAAATCAGCCAGACTACCTTACTGTACATTAGGCGTAAGATAGCGAACAACGACAGTCACCAAGGGTGTGTGTATCTGCATGTTTGTCTTCGGTTCAGCCTCTGACTAAGTTCAGCACTCACCAGAGACTCCAGTTCTCTTCCTTTTCCTCTCTCCTCTCGATACATTCATGATGTTTGGCACATTTCCCATTTAGTCAGTAGTCAACGAAGAGAGAATTTGCATCTTTGCATCGACTGCGTGAAAAAATTGCTTCAAGTTTGGTGTGAACACACCATCAGGGTAGATAGCTTGCTGGCTATTTTTTGGAAGTTGATATCCCATCTACTATCAACAAGCAGTTCTGTATATTCTGTTTGGTTTACAGTGAGGGTGGATTTTGACTCTTAAGCTGCCTTTACATTACTTACAATGGACAAAGATGAAAGACCAATTTCCAGTTGCGATCATTGTTTGGATCAAGAGATGGAGACGCACCATATGAAATTAATCAAGGTTCAAACTGCGGCTCGGTGCCATCCAGAAGCTCAGTGATGTGCACTTTAATAAATTCAAGTACCAACACCGTCCTGCCAGACTCACCCAGTCCTGACAGGGTTCATTCAGTCTGCAGAATCACCTGAACTGTAAATATTTCTAGTCCCCCCTCCTCTCACCTTGTTAGTGAAGGCTTCAGAATGAGGCGAAGGGCTCCACTCGCTAACTAACAAAAGCATCTGATTAACTTCATGAAGGAGGGGTGCATGTGCCTTTTAACTGCATCCCCCTCTGTTGTGTCTCATCAGCCACTCACAGCCCAGCGCAGCTGTGACCTAGATCTATTCGATGGGAACCCAGGCTGGCTCTGATGTCACCTTTGCTCTCACGGTTCCCCAACCAATCGCTTTGCCCGAAGACATCAACATGATGGGGCAAACCAGAAAGGAAAACCCAAGGACTCAGGTTTTATTGACAAAAGCAATACTCAAACAGTTATCTGTTAGCCCCTCCTCTGCACTCAGAGAGAAAACAGGCACTTTGTGAATCCCGCTGCCCTGAATGCCACAGACACTGAGGCCTGTCCAGGCCTGTGTAATCACTCACTCCTTTGTCAACGATGGGGGAACAAATTGAAAACTACTGATGAGACTTTCCAGTGAAATGACCAGCAGACATAACAAAGTTGTCACCACAGGTGCAACTTAGCTGCTGTTAAGTGTTGCTAAGAGAGAGTCATTTATCATGTGTTGAAACCAGGTTTTCAACTCAACAGAAAATCACACTGTTGACAAAGACATGTCATAACATTACAGTGGCTTGACTTCAGATTAGTGTGAATTAAACTGGAAAAATATTACAAGTATGCAAAGACATAGTGAGGATGTTAATGAAGCACAACATCTCAAAGCCTGTTAACTGATCGTTATGGAAAGATTGTTCATTTTTGACACATGAGTTCAAAACTGGGAAAAGCCACTTTCAACCCATTATTAAGGGGAGACCAGTATTACTGCCGTCTCCTCACCGCTTCTCCATCTATTGAAACTTTTACTTTAATAATCAGGCTTTGTCACAGAACACATCAGCTGTTAAACTCTAAAAGAGAAGCTCTTTGTTGGGACGTTGTGTGGCCTCATTATTTCACACTTCTCAGTTTACCTCAAGTAATTGTCCTGCCTGACACTCATTTTGGTTTTTCCAACACTGCACACCTGTCGGCTCAGCCCATTACCGTGCTGATAATTGCGCAGTCCGATCCAGGAATTAAGGTCCGGTCAGACCAGCAGTAAAATGGCGAAAGCTCTGGTAACAATCAGTTGATTTCAGAGCAACCAGCTGATTTGCTCGAGTCACAAAGGAGATCTGTGAATCAGAATCAAAGATGGAGGAAGCTATCAGAGGCTATTAGCTGTGTTGCACCATCCACTTTTATATAACCTTCCTCTACTGGATTATAGGCCGCTCCATAAAGAAGACAGGAGTCAATGGTACAAATACAACTGTTAAATATATGATGTGAGCCAAACTTCAGGCACTCAAATACTTGAATTAGATTAAAGACACCAGAAGTGTCAAAACACTTCATCTTCAACATGGGGTTCATCGATATCACCATCTGCATTCACTCAATCAAGATTGGGTGACAGCCCTCGCCAAGTTTATAAAAGGCTTGCCTGATCTTTGTCCACCATTTTATACCCTGATAAAGATCTTTAAGGTCGTGACCGGTCAGTGTTTCATTGTTCTGTAAGAAGCCATGTTTTGAATAAAGGCTTTTAAATCTAATTATCTAAAATCTAAGTATTTTTGTTCCTGATCCACGCACGAGTGCCTGAAGTTTGTTGTTTTCCTCTCATGTGCGGACCCTTTTCTTCAAGAGCATGTTTGATGATATAAAGACAGTCCTCGAACAGTTATTTACTAGACATAAGAACACTCACCACAGCATTTTATCATAATAAGATTGTTTTCCTTGTTGTATTCATTTCTCTGTAAAGCTCTTTTGCCATCTTCTGTCCATCAGCTTTGCTTCAAAACACTTTGATTGGCTGATGCTTCAGGAACAAACCAAACGTGATTCACTGGACACTAAACAAAATAAATAACCCTTCTCTGGAAGGCTATCCTTGTTATTTACTCCATTCTTCCCGATAACTGCTTATCTGTGCTGTAAATTAATCTATTTACTTCTCTGTGTACCTGTAAACAAGACATTCCTGTGGGTGAAGCATGCACGCTAAGTGTTTTTTAAAAAAGATCCAGGAAGGAGTAATACGATACAGAAGAGGAGAGGATGTAAACAAGGGAAATACAAATTAAGGCTGTTGTAAATATAATGGAATGCAAAATTACATAACAGGAAAGGCTGGAAAGAGAAACAGTGAGTTGCAGCATGTGCTCAGGTGTGCAGACCAAAGCCTTGCAATAAACTGACTAAAATGACAATAAACAACATGGAAAGCAGTTAGAAAAAAGCCACCAGAAGTCATGACTGTGACAGCATCTGTGCAAGTGTGAAGCGTGCCACTGACGCCTTCATGACGGGTCCATATGGAGGACCCCTCGCTTTTATGGTGTTGTTGACAAAATGCCTTTAAGACCTGTTATTACTGCTTCCTGGCCTGCAGACAGGGGAACTCAGCAACCTTTATTTTTTTCTCTCTCTCTCCCTCAGAGATCAGACCTGGCAGCACTGAAGCAAAACCAAAACACTCTGCTGTCATCCTGCATGCATGAAGAGGAGAAGACGTCAGGTTTTTAGCTGCAAAGTCATCACTGCTCCCAGAGCTGCTGAGCAGACAAAAAATAAATAGTGATGATAGTCATTTTAAAGTTAGAGCAGCCCCCCTGTGCTGATTACAGTGACAGGTCAGCTCCTAAAATAGCCATTTTCTTAATTACAACATAAGTGTCATTGGTCCTGATGAGTCCGAGGACATAGGTTGCAGAGGCGTGTAGATTTATTTACACCTGAACGCAACCCCGCACACAATAAGGTAGATTGTCGATTTTGGAGCAATGTGAGAAAGACATTTAAAAAAGCAAACTATTGTGCATGAGTGTGTGTGTGTGTGTGCACATGTAGTCTCAGTGTGTGTTTAGGAGGCGGGGGGCGCACTTGTAGCAGGAGGAAGAATGAAGAAAGTCAAACACTGCAGATTCCTTTAAAATGCAAAAGAGTGAATCATTCATCATGCGTGCAACACGTTCAAATAAACCTCCTCCTTCTGCAGCAAAACATCCGAAAATGTCCAAACTGCTGCAGAGGAAAGTATTTTTGGGGGGTTGTTTCTGCCTCGACTTTTGCAACAAGTAAAAGAGAAAACAAATGAAGCGTCCTCTCACTCACCGGTGCCACTTTGTACCTGCTGGATCCTCGCACTGGAAGACAAAGCGTGCTCGGGAGGACTTGCAGCGCGAAGACGCAGCAGCACACGAGCAGAGAAGTCCGCATCCTCACCGCCGTCCCGAGCCGTGGTGGTGCACAGGCAGGCTGGTTCTGGCGCAGCTGAGTGCGGGGCGCAGTGCCGGGAGTCACACGGCTGCAGGATCCGGGGCGACTTCTCTTTAAATAGACTCTGATTTCTTTGTTCTCCTAAGGTTTTTTTTTCTTCCACATACACTTTTTTTTCTCTCTTTCTTTTTTTCTTTTTTCTTTTACAGCCCAGGGCTGATAATACCACCCGGTACCATGTGACTCTTAACTCTTTCTCTCCCGTGTGCCCGTCAACTCAAAACAGATGATGATGGCTGTGCGTTTTTCTCCCACCTGTGGTTTTTGATTTTTTTTATAAAGAAACCAAGAAACCCAATGTTAACTTTTAGGAGGAATCATTAAACATACATAATATCCCCATATGGACCACAATAAACACCACGACACAGCATGCACAGCCAGGCACACTCCAGTACCTATATGGGAATGTTATAGGATTATTATAAGAGTATTACGAGGACACAAAAGTCTTAATCAACCAACACTAAACACACCACAACTCCTGTTTAAATCCTTTGCATGAGGAGAAACAAATTCAAGCACAACAGAGCAGATGCACACCAAAAATAAAGTCTCAACTTTTCTTTTATAAAAGTTTTTATATTTTTTAGTCTCTTGAGCAAAAGAAGGGCATTTTTCAGATGGGTTTTATATAGTTAAAGGTCACATTGAGAACATTTTAATGTTGAAAAAACAACAAAAAAACAACAGAGCTTGTAGAAAGGTGCAGATTAAAAGTATTTCTAAATAAATGTACCTTGTACCTTAAATCAAATGAAGCTTTAGTCATTGAGTCCTGCTCCATCTATTTAGAGTGCTGAGGATGAGTTCAGGAGTCTCACAGCCTGCAGGAGTGAAGCTGCTGTGTAGTCTGCTGGTACGGCAGCGGATACTTCTGTATCTTTTGCCAGATGGCAGCAGGGTGTTGTCTTTTAGTACCCTTTGGGCATCACCGATGTCGCTGGTGCGCTGTAGAGCCTTCCTGTCCTGGGCTGTGCACGAACCATGCCAGTTTGGGATGCTTCCAGAGGTTGGTACCATGTGGTATTTCTGTTGCGTCAGCATCAAGAGTCTTGGTAGGTGCCAGTTTGCAGGGAAAAAATGTAAAACTGGCTGCGTTCTGCCTTAATGTCGGCTAGCTAGTGTTAGCAACGTTAGCTAGTGTACCAACTGATGACTCAAACAACAGCTTTGTTGTGACGTCAATGCGATGGTATTTATTTTTCAGTTGTTTTTTTTACATTTAAAACAAATCTCCATCTACTTCATTTATTTAGGAGAATGTTGTTTTACAGTGAAACTCCAGAAATGTTTTGTGAACGACACAACTTCACCTGACTTTCCGCTGGTATGAGGTTTTAAGTAGAGAATGACTTAGTTTTCATTTTTGGGTGAACTTATCCTTTAATGCAAATTGATCAATAATCACTATCTAACTCTCAGAAACAGAAAATGTCCGTCTGATCCACTAAATCCACTACGGATAAAAGGGAATAATTACGATGATCAATAACACAACAGTGGAGACAGTGTGTGTGTGTGAAGTGTAGCAAAAGAACAAAACATAAAAGAAAGAAAACAACTTGGAGGGAAAGAAGCTGTTGATTTATTTTTGCAGCTGTAAGATAAAATGCACAAGCTCCGCAGTCGGACCCACTGGAGGTTTCTGACCCTCCTCCGTCCCTTTGTGCAGGAAAAACTCTCTGTGAGTCAGTTTGAGATCATTTCTATAATTACAACCACTAATAGCAGTAAAGAATTTTGCAGAGCTTTCCTGTGTAATGGCTGTCAGGTTTCGGAGGGCTATTTGGACACAACACAGGGCTCTAATAAACTCTGATTGCCTGACAAGGAATTGCAAGCTTGGCACTACAGCAGGCCTGTTATCTTATAAGTGTAATGAAAGAGAAAAGGGAAAGGCTTTATAAGAAAGTGACACTACTAATTTCTGGACGGGAGACTATAATCAATGTTACCCGATGCAGAGGTCTTACGTAGAGAGGCTAATTAGAGTTAAAGCTGATGCTGGATTGGTTTGTGTGTTGTAATACAGGCAGACACAATATATTCAGTCAGAAAAATACAATTTTGCTGGTTAACGTTTCTGCAAACCACTAAAATGGGCATTTATACATGTCACATGCACGTGACATTGACATTTTTTAACAGTATGTGTCATTTAATGTTCACATTTATGTCAGGTGGTGGTCCTGAAGTTAAGCTGGGCGACAGCGATATCTAATGGATGTAAGCATTACAAAATTAGGGTTTGACTCAAATTTGAATCAGATGTATCATATTAAATGCATTTTTAACACCTTCTAGGCCAAATTGGGCGCTCCTATTGTGTGCAGGGTGAAGGAGTGGTTCAACATTCGGGGAAATAAACTTGTTTGCTTTCCTGTCGAGAGTGAGATGAAAAGATGGACACAAATCTGAGAAACTTGTGATTTCTATTTTCAACAGTTGTGTTGCATTCAGAAACTGTGGGGGCGCCAAATCGCACAAAATACCAGTTTTTAACACACTGTTGCCAAAATTTGGGTGTCGCGCATTGCAGGTTGTTATGATTTATTTATTACAGCTAATAAAACAGTGTTTGCGGCTGCGCTTGCTGTTTTAAAGTTTTTTAAAGCCCTTTCAGATCAGCTTTGGAGTGAATATTTTGTTCTCTCCAAATAACAAAGTTTGTTTTCTCGTGATCAATTTATCTTGTTATCACATGACAAAAGGCAGACCCTTGAGATAACAAGGTAATTTATTTGGAGAAAACAACTTTCAGCAGGATCACTGAAGCTCACTAGGGTACGAAGTGGCAACCGCGCTACTCTTCTCCTTAAATGACGAGGACTGACCTTTAACACAGGCATCTGAGAAAGGTTTGTTACTTAAAGTCAAATTATCTGCGTTTTCATCGCGCTCTATTTATTTTTTATTGTGTTTGAGTGGAGAGTGTTTTTGATCTCCAGGTTTGCTATTTGACTCTGAACCGTCCACAAACTCTTTATTGTCTTTACGTTCGCAGACTCTTGCTCTTGTAACTCTAAAGTATCCCCCGCTGTGCCGGCCATTGTCATCACGTGAATTATATAAACAAGCTATCTCATGTTCCCCACAGATGTTCTGAATACATTTTCCTCCTCAGTACTTTTTACAAGAGGTGGCAGCGGTCCAACACATGACAGCAGCTATCAATTAAAGAAGAAATACGCTTCAAATTCGGGATCCAAGTCACTGCCAAGTGCAATAAATATAAAGAGATCTGCGCGAGTGACACTGGTGCAGGGAAAAGCTGAAAACCAACTGGAGTTTAACATAAGATGCTGATAGAGTGATGCAAGTTAAAGCACAAAAAGGACATACTGGGAAACCCCATTCGAAATGAGTTTTAAACAGCTGTCACAAGATGTTAATGAGTATAAAGTTTTCTGAGACGACAGCGGCAGCAACTGTAAAAGTTAAAATGGCAACAGATGCGTTAAAAAGGTAAAAACAATGAAAAATGCTGCAGTTTCTCTGATGACCACTAGACACAGGCTCCAAGAAAGCAACAATTTTATGTTGGTGACCCAAAAAATCCCCAGGTTCTCTGCAGAAATGCCAATTTATTTATTTTTCCAGCTTTGGTCAGTAGCAGAAGGTTTACGCTGCAACATGTCTCTTAAGAAATAATGTGTTAAATCACTGATGCTACGGCCGTGTTTGTTCCCCCTTTAGCAGAGTTAGGGCGTTACTTACAGTATGGGTGGCAGTATTGGGAGATCTATGGATTCACAGTAAAGTATATCAGCAACAGTTGTATCTGAATTTATTAAAGACATTCTTTGTTGGCAGAGGATCAGTGAGTCTCAGTGGCTTTGATGATCTGCACAGCGTCAGCGGAGTTAACATGCTAACTCCAACATTCAGCCTACTGCTCAAACAAAGTTCCCGGTCCCTTTTTGCTGTTTGGTTGTACACTTTGTTGTTTCTGTAAACAGCTGAGCAGAAGCAGAAGTAAATACTTTCCACCTGTGTTCAAGAATAATTGAATTTATAAGAGGAGGCAGAGATATTAGGTTAATTCCTGCTCTCACAGTTGGCCTACGAGAAAACAGAGGCAGAGGACTTTTAATGCTTCAGTAGCCCAGAACTTTGGTCCAAGTCCAAGTGTTTTAATGTGGTTTGAATGTATACACTAACCATTCAATATCCATACATGCATTTGTATTGATTAAAACATAAATATCCATATCTACATTATAATTATCCCAATCTGACACCTGCAAGTTAGTTCCCGTCCTACATCCAATCCTTACCGTGTCTTTGTCCAGGTCAAATCAAGCTGAAGAGGTTTTCAAAGGAAAGGTTTTTTTGTGGTTTCCATCTGGTCCTGATGCAGCAGCTGTTGGTCCCATATGAATGGAGTCTTTGGTCTGTTTATCACATGCGCAGATCATCAGTGCTCTCCTTTTGGTGAAAATGCAGAAACCATAAAAAAGGCACACAACAAAAGTGCACGGCGTGACATTCCAGTGAGCTAATGCTGAGTTGGTGTTTGCATGTGTGTGATGAGGGTTGTTCATTCCAAGGGTTTGACTTTGTTAACCCTCCATCTACATCTGCCCACGTACACACCTGAGCTCACACAGCACAATCAAATACAAACTGCGTTCTATATTTGTATTCTGTGATAAAAGAGAAAGAAATAAAAGCTTGTGTCCTAAAGTTTGCTTGTTTAATTCCTGGACTAGCATGATACATTTGATCATACATCACCCTCCCCCATTACTGATGTGCCCTAGAGCAAGGTACATAATCCCCTTAAATTGACAACAGCTCAGATCGGGGTTGGACTTGGCAGATAATATATGAAGGTGAGGAGAGGTGTGGACTTGAGGGGGTAGTTTGACATTTTGGGAAATATGCTTATTCAGGTTTTTGCTGACATCACTTCAATTGACTCCTTTTGTTCCAATGATAACAAATCGGTTTTCTCTCCTCTCTTATTGGCAAGGAACAGTGTGCAAATCATTCAGCTTAATTTCCTCTGTGCTTCAATGCACCTCTGTTGTGTTACCTGTGTGAGTGTGTGATTGGCTGCGGGTGTGTTTGGCTGATTGAGTGAATGCTGATTGGTTCCAGCCAGTTTTAAGGCCGTCTCCACCCAGTTCTCTCAGCCAGCATTCTAGTTCTTTGTCTAATATATTTTAAATAAACCTTTAAAAAGGCTACAAATACTTTGTTGCTGGTGGTACTTGGGAGCTGGGAAGAGAGAGTCTCTTTTCATGTCGTGCCAGGGTTTCCCCCAAGGCAATGCTTGTAACACAAGAAAGTTAAAAAGTCTATTTCCCAAAATGCTGCACGATAAATCTTGTGACTTTTGACTCAACTTGGCAAAATCAAAACTTTGGTTAGAATTAGGAATTTGATTTTCACACCATGTTTTGTCAGTGACCTGATATCCTTCCCAAGCTCAAGATTAAAATTATAATCCTTATTTTTCTGACAACAGATTTACTTTAAATCGATTTCCACGTGAGCAGGAGGCAAACGTATGTCCTGATTCCACTTGGGACTTGTTGGTCTTGAAGTGGAACATTATAGCCAAAACTTGAGACTCACTTCAGTCTCACCTTTTGAACCAGAGTGACTGTGTGTGTTCTTGCAAATTGGTATTGCTTATGGCTCAGTGAGGACAGAACAATCTTCCTGTTGTTTTCAGGTGATTGAGCGGAAACAGAGCTGAATACAATGCACCACTGATAAACTGAAAATGTCTCCCTTATGGTTACTGAAAGGTGTTATCTTGCTTTTTGGTAGTGTTTCCTGTGTCGTACAAGAATTAATGGCACGACATTAATTCCACTGAAGAAGGAAAAAAGAGCTGTGATACCTGCAACTATGCAGACGTGACCTATAAAGATGTGAAGGAAGTCAAAAAGGCGCCAAAATGATTATTTAAAGGATAAAACCAACAATGAGTCCGACTTTCTGTCCGTTCTGACCTCTGAGCCTACCTTTTGTAAGTCTTGAGCCCATTGGCCTCCTGTTGATGTACCTTTCAAAACAGATGATCATGATGTGATCGAAAGCTCCAGAAGTTCTGCTAAAAGGAGAAGAAAATACTGTCGTTTCCAAGGTATGCACTTTGAACCTAACCTTTTAATAAGCCAATATCTCTCACAGATACATGTTTTCATTTCTAAAAAGACTCAGTTATTACCTCAAAGAGCTGGACACTCTGGCGCTGTTCAAACAGGAGGAAGTACTGCATTTATTGGGGACTATTTTCAGCGGCAGATTCATCTGCATTTGGTGCTCTGGTGAGTATTTGGGGCAGCAGGACAGTCTATGTGGGACTGAGTGAAAATACTCCACTACTATTACTACTACAGTGTGTGTGTGTTCATGGTAAATGAGGAACATATCACCCACTGCAACAATGTGACTAATGTATGTGTTTTTTAATAGTTTTTGGGCACCAGTGCAGCTCTATGGCTGAGATGAATAAGATATATCACACGCAATACATGTTACTAGTTACTTCATTGGTGGTTTTGTTTTTTTCCTGCAAGAAAAATAAAGAAAATCCTTTAAGAAACTTTATTAAAGCATCCAGCAGTTGTTTGTTGTTGCCGGGTGGTCTAGTGGTTGAATAGGTTGTCCGGTCATAAAAAAAGGTCACAGGTTTGATCGCCGCCACAGCTAATGTGTCCATCAACCGGCATGTGTCCCTGAGCTAAACACTGTGCCATTGTGTGAGAGCCTGGAGGATAAATCTCCATCGTGGACAGAAAAGTTGGCTTGCTTTTTACGGCAACATCCAGCTGTAAAACTCTGACATGTGATATATACGTTTGAGCCGAAACATCTAACATACGTGAGCCTGGCAATAGATTCATATCTGACGTACAAAGTCCCTCTCAGATTGACTCTTCCACATTGCAGCGATACTCTGCCCATCATCCTTAACGAAGGGCTTAAGTGGAATCATGCACTTCCTGTCATTACGATACCTCCTGTTTAAAGTGAAACGCTGGCCCTGAACAAAGTTTAGCCGAAATCCGCTGCCTGCTAAATTCATTTTTCATAAGGCTGGTTATGAGTTCGTGTCAGCCGCGCTTCACGAAACAAAGACCACATGTGTCCATTTAATGCAAACCAGACGGGTAGATGGAAGCGACCAGCCTCCAGCTGCCTGCCTCCTCTGTCTGGCCGTGTGGGGAGCTATGAAAAATGACTCTGGGGAGGGGGACAGGGGGACTCACTGGGGGTTATTAGTGGGTTTGAGGGCATTAAACCTCATTTTCTCCTTTTGGCATGACCCCAGATGACCCCTGGCAGACCTCGCCACAACAAAAAGGCCAAAGGGGTAAAGGTGGAAAGAGGGGAGATCAAAACAGACCCAGGAACGTGCACTGCTGCTGCTGCTGCTGCTGCTAATCTTGGTTTCCCTTTAAGGACCTCATGCCTCAGCATCCTCTGTGGTCAAATAATGAGTTTTCCAGCTTTGAGTTTACGTCAGCAAACAATTTGCTGCTGTTTCTGTGATAAAAAGAAGTTTGATGTTGCGGGTGTTCAAGACTTTTGATCGCCAGCATGGTTGAAATACTTTGCATTTCAAAGCAGTTTGACCTCAGGCTGTGGCATTAAGATAAAATACCTGCAGCTGCTCCAGAAATCTTACACAATTTAATTAAAACTTAATTTTATAGGAATACAGGGATTTGCAGTATTATAGTGGACTTACTGTACTTTATGGTACTTCTGTCTCCATTGATATTGTCAAAATAATTAAATACATGCAGAACATTTGAACATTTACACAGCTTTGCTTTCACACGTTTAGTTTTCTAACCAACAAAGTTTTAAGTTTGTAGTCTGACTTCAGTATTTCAACATTTAAAAGTGATGGGGAGTGAATATTTTATTTCATTTATAAAGGTACTTTTCTTTATAATTTATTATATTTATTTCATTGAATATCAATAATTGTAATACAATTTCAATTCATTGTCAGACTTTTTTCAGGCCAAAAATATCATTATTAGACAGACTAAGCAGTAAGACTGACTTTGGACTTAACTTGCCTTAACCAAGAACTCTCGACTCAACTTGCCCGAGAAAGAATGACTCAGGACTTGCTTGTGACTGGACCAAAGTATTTGAGTCACATGTCTGGTGGCTCCTAACCCGTACAATTAGTATATTAAAGGGGCAATATGCAAGAATTTTAGTTGAAAACATTTAAAAATGCACTAAAATTCTCAGCACAATGTGAAGAAATAGCAGTTTTGATATTATGACGTCTGTGTATTTTGTTGCAGCAATATCTGCGGAAGTTAGCATGCTAATCAGCTAGCCCTGGCCAGTCCAAAAAATCCTACCCGCAGCGTAAACACCAGCACTCAACTGGTCCCTGAGCTCCCAGTCTGAACCGCTAGCTGCATGGCTAGCTGAGCTAACTAGCTAATGGCAGCAGCAGCAGTCAGCGGTTGCTCTGGTGATATGCTCTACTCTATATGTCTGAATGTGACAGGTGGCTAATTCTTACATATCGCTCCTTCAAGTGAACTTCCACCTCCACTTTGTTTATGGTCCTGAAATGACCCTTTTTTCTTCTCTACCATACTGTGCAGTGCTGTCAGCAAGTTTTTGGTGTTATATGGAGATGGTTCCCTCTTGTAACTTTAAAAATAGTAAGTAGTTGAGAGAAAAGAAGAAGTAGATACACAGAAGTTGGTTTGGATTAAGGGTTGCTTTTTTATTTGACTTTGGCCTGTAAAAGTGATTGTGACAGTAACTGTTTTATACAGAAAGATAATAATTCCTTTGACTGATTCATATTTACCGTACACTCTTGAAAGTATCTCTGTAGAGTTCAGATGTGACTATTTAGTGGCCTTGTGCTGGTATCTTTCTAAATCTCTTAGTACCGAATGCTTTTCTTCTGAAATATTTTGACTAAAAATGGTTGCAAAGGAGTAGTAGTAGTAGTAAAGTAGTATCTTAAAATTACCTCAGCCTTCTTGTAACATAACTGTATTATAGGGTTCAGGACATTGTTGAAAAGCATTCAGTCAGTCAGTCTGATTAATTGCTCCGGCTGACCTCTTCGCCTGCCTTCTGCATTCCAAATGGAGGTGAGAGAGTTTCTGTCTACGACTATCAGCCGTCTGTCTCATGGCCACCTCTGTGTCGTCTCCTCCATAAACAAAACTGTAATTCACCAGCGGGTTTGACTTCCACTGCACAGACTCACACTCACATGAACTGATGTGAACTTCAAGGGATGATAAGGAACTCAAGGCCTGTGTTGACCTCTGTTGGTGATGAGGAGGAGCTGCAACAACAAGGACCCACTGCCTTTAAGATACACACACACACACACACACACACACTTGTACAAGTATAGGAAATTGTATTGTAAATAACAAACTTTTTTTTTCTCAAAAAGTGCTGACTAACCTGAAACGAAACAAGGCGGAGTGGCTGAGACAGAGACACCATTCTTACGAGACATGGGCAGAGAGCATGACGGCTGCTTTTTTTGGATAATCAGGTCCACTTTAATGTTTTTAATTAGAACATTCACATAATTTAAAGCTGCTGTAAGTGATATATTTTTTATTAAAATAAGTGTTAAATCACTGTTATAGAGTATTTGGTCAGTAACCCATGTCTCTCCTCTCCCCGCTTGTGCAGCAAAAGAGAGGAGAAATTTTCATGTATCCCTGCCCACTTCATCCAATCAGGGCAGAGGACGTCATGAACGCAGTTCTGTCTGCTCGTGAACGTGCAGTTCAAGGACGAAATTAGCTACAACGATGACAGCGCTTACAGCAGTTGTACGAACAAGAAGCGTACATAATTCAATGTGTAGACAACAACATGAGATGCAGGATACGTGTTCAGTCAAACCGTGGCTGTTACTCCACTCTTATCTTCAGCACTCCTCCTGGCCAGCGTGTTTGTGGTCTTTCCTGGAAAAAGTAACACTCTGAGCATCTCTCTCAGGTTTTTGTTGGAGCAAGTGAGGAGGATCGCAGAAGCCACGCAATAAAACGACAAGCCGAGGAAGAGCATGTCCGCGCTCAGCCCAGAGGCGAAGATGGCATGGAAATAGTAGAGGGAGATGGTGAGCAATGTGGTGAGGTAAACCCAGACCAGAGCCACCGTCAGCCTACAGACGAGCAGGTACGAGTCTGCAGTGTGAGACCTGCTCTGCATGGCCAAGGTGTGTTTGCAGAGGTAGACGACGAGCCGCAGTGACGTCGGAAGCATGATCATCAGCGGCATCAGGGTGAGGTAGCTGATGAAGACGATCACATAAACATTGATGTCAACCCAGTTGGGGAGCAGAGGCTTTCTGATGACACAAGCAGCCTTTTCTGTCATGTTTGGAAGAGTTTTGCTTTGAAAATGGAGGTAGAGGAAAGGAGTGAACATCACGCAGGAGGTCAGCAAGGTCACCACCATGGTGATGTTCAGGATGGTTGTGATGTTCTCCTTGAGCGTTCTAAAAAGAACCGAGGAGAAGCTCAAAACCCTCATGCAGTAGAAGACGCTCAGCCAAGCGACAGACCAGAAGCTAATGGAGCTGCTGCTGAGCCACATGAACAGGACGACACAGAAGAAGAAAGGTAAGTCCGGCCTACAGAGCACCCCGGCCCACACCGAGGCCACGAGCACGAAGGTGCAGATCTGCAGCAGGATGTTGCCCAGCGAGATGAAGCAGATGATGACGGCCACAGTTTTCACACCTCCGGACCTCCACTGATGCCGCAGCATGACCCCGAAGTTGAAGACGTTGGCGAGCACTCCCAGGACCAGCAGGAGGGTGGTGCCGCACAGCTTCAGATCAGCAGCTCCAAACATGGTTGCAGAGGCACGGCGCAGATGGGTCCTGCTTCATTCCTCCCGGCTTTGGAGCAGAATGGCATGCCCAGGGTCCTTACACAGGAAATGAAAATACCCAGCATGCAAATGTGTTCCCCTCGAGTCACCAGTGAATGCTGCTGCATGTGAAAACAGAAATTAGACATCAGTTAGATTAGTCACCACACTGCTTTGTTCATTTATAGAACAGACCTTGAATATAAACTGAGCAATTACAGATTTGACCTGACATGCAGGCTGAGTGTATGGATGTTTTGTTTCTGTTTATTTCTGCTTCTTTATGTGTCTGTAATTGTTTTCATGGTGATGGGTTTTATTCCCCTATTCTCAGGTCCTTTACCAATAACATGAGAAAAAAATGTGTTTCTGTGTCGAGATCATTTCTGATTGTTGAAGCTGTGGTGTTCTCTGTCCTCTGCAGGACTCAGAGAACACGCCTGACACTCAGTGGAAAATGAACAGGCTGCTGGACAAACTTGGATAATGTCGCCCCCCAAGGAAACTGGCTCCACCCTCAACATCTCCACTGAGAAGAGCAGTCAAAGACAGAAACTGCAGACATCACTGACCCCGAACCAGTCGGGTCCTCCAAGTCTGGAGCCTAGCAGCACTGTCAACAGCTTTTGTTATGACTTGGAAACTTGAGAATGTTGTTTGCAATTATCTATAAACTTTGCCCAACAGAAATGTGGTGGAGCCAAACTATAAAGTCTCTTAAGACTAATGCTGGAGTTAACTGATTTAGTTGCTTCCCGTCAGTCTCCTCCTGTTCCATCATCCTGTCTCTCCTCCACAGAGCAAAGACCCTGAAACTACTGTAGCCACAGATCCATTGTTCCTAAGGGCGCGCAACAGGCCAGGGGACCTCGCCCCTCATGGGAACACTTCACCCAATTGCCTCTCAACAAGTTTGTAATGACTTTGAAGCTCGACTACTTTGCCAGCACTCATCCATAAACCATATAGAAGTATCACCAGACTCTGCAGTTTCTCTCAGCTTTGACACTCGTCTTTTGTTTCTTTTATTTTTAAATGACGACTAGTTTCAACCCTAAAACCCTCTACCCTTGCGAAGAATTGCATTGGCAAATGTGGTGCAAATCGTGAGGACATAAACAAATTTTAAAATCTACATGATCAGTGATGATGTCAGATGTCTGTGACGTCTCCTCACTGCTGTAGACTCATTACAAAGACAGTCAATCACAGATTGTAGGCACCCTGAGCAGATAAAAATGTGATTATCTGAGCTGTGTTTACAAAATGTTGGGCCGAGCCAAGGCCGAAGGTCAGACTGCTCAACCACGACGGCCTGCTTACTTTGAACTGTCACCACCATTTAAAAATCAGTGAGCCCCACAGCGAGGAGAGGCGGAGTTCTGAGCAGACGGAGGATAACAGGCGAGGACTGAAGACACCGAGGGAACGTGGTGGAAACGAAGCATCTGCAGCCTTCAGACTCTGACATGATGGAGCTCTATCTGGACCTGCACTCGCAGCCCTGCCGCTCTGTTTTCCTGTTTGCCAAAGCGGTCGGGATTCCCTTTGAGTTTAAGCTTGTGGACCTCGCTGCAGGTAATCCCACACTGCCAGACAGACACAGGGAGAGAGTGGAGACTTTTTAAATTCACACATACGTTTTTTTGAGATTTTAAGTTTACATTCTGCCTTAAGAAAGTGGTTAATTTGAGCTTCTGTTCATGTACAGAAAGTTACCAGATGTAGAGTTGAATGACCTGCAAACTTTGAACTGGTTACATAAGCTCCAGGCCCAGAGAGCTGCATGGATATCTGTCCTGCCATTTTTTTCACCATGTTTGAGGTTGTGGCTCGAGACACATTTTGCAGGAGTTGAACGTCCTGCAGGATTTGGACTTTTGGACTTCGTTCTGTAAGCACGAACCTCTGGGCTATCAGTTTGCATTTTCACATTTCACCCAGAGAGCTCAAAGTCTCATCCAGTAGGAGTTAACTCCTAGATAACCAACTTTACAAGCAAACAGTGGAGGAAAGTGTCATGGGTCGGAGGTCAAAGCATCCAGACAAAACATTCCTGCGTCCCTGAGGTGATCGAGTTTAACAGAGACGTGCTGGGAAGGAAGATAAAGGAAACAAGATGCGTTTCGAAGCAGATAAGAAGGAAACAGGGAGGGAGAGTTACAAAAAACAGCATATTTAGTTTGATGATTGCACAATCACATGTTTTATTCATCTCTTTTTCTCCTAAAGCCCAAGCGTCACTCAGTTATGTGCTATGTATTCATGTATTCAAACAAACTGCAAGCAGATGTTTTTTGCTCATTTTTACACATCTGTGATTCTCATTTTTATGTTTGTCTCAGGGCAGCAGTACACTGAGGAGTTTGGAAAGATCAGCGTCATGAGGAAGGTTCCTGTCATGAAGGATGGAAGCTTCGTTCTGACCGAAAGGTACAACGGTTGAGGTTTTAAGATTGACTTAGACTGTCGATCAGTGTTTCCCAAAGCCTGAGATGACGTCCTCAAATGTATTTTTTTGTCCACAACCCAAAGACACTGTTATAGAGGATCAGTGAAAACAGAAAATATTCACGTTTAAGCAGCTGGAATCAGAGAACTTTCTTTAAAAACAACTCCGATTACTCGGTTAGACGCCAGCAAGTAAGTTATGATGGATACCTGTGAGGAGAAGTTTGTTGAACTCTTTCAAAGGCTGCTTTCATAATTCATAAGGGCCTGTTCACATTTTTCCACCTCCCCATTTTTCCACCTGCTGATGTATTTAGGTTGGCATTATTGGCCTCTCTACTTACTTACTGAAAGCTTTGAAAAGTTTCCCTGCCCATTCATCTGTCTGAGAGATGGACAAGCCAAGCAGGTGTATAAAGATTTGCAGCCTCTAGGTGGCGTCCAAACAAGAACATTACAAATGTGAAGTCTTTTGTCTACTTTTTAAACGACTTGTGTGAGAAAACATATTATTGTTAACTCTACACTCTTTTCTAAAAGAGGGAAACTGTATCAAAGGTCCAGTCAGATTGATCTGTTTTCTTTTTTGAGCATATCTGATTGTTGTTCTGAATAATATTGATGCTTTGGGCCCCCCATATCTGCAGCTCCTGAAGCTCTGGGTTGGTCCCTTAAACATCCTTTGGTTCCTCTTATTTCCTTCATGCCATCTGTGTTGCAGCGTTGCGATCCTGAAGTACCTGGCACAGAAACATTCGTCATCAGTAGCAGATCACTGGTATCCAGCCGACCTGAAGCAGCGAGCTTGTGTTAATGAATACCTGTCCTGGCAGCACATGAACCTCAGAGCTCATGGGTCAAAGGTCTTCCTGCTCAGGGTACGAGTTCCAGATCCGCTTGGTGCTTTATCCTCACCTGGCCTGCTTCAACAGTTCAGACCTCAGAGTTCATGTGCTCGACCTGTGCCTTTTTGTAGCACTGAAATGTTTAGTTAAATAATAACTGTTCATGTGTTTGACTATATTGACATTATATTTCATGAATCCAAAATTACAAATCATCAGTCATTTGCAGCTGTCATCTGGGAACGATGACTACTTCACTGACTGCTGCCGCTGACACTACCAAGGTCTGACTGATGATGATGTGTGTCTCTCTGAGCAGGCTCTGTATCCCATCATCATGGGCTCTGAGGTCCCGAAGGAGAAGATGGACGCTGCTGTCGAGGATCTGAATCAGTCGCTCAACCTGCTGGAGGAGAAGTTCCTGCAGAACAAACCGTTCATCGTTGGCGACAAAATCTCTCTGGCTGATCTGGTGGCTGTAGTTGAGATCATGCAGGTAATACTGTTACTATTTCTACTACTACTACAGTACTGCTACTAGCTGATATCTCCAAAACTTGGCAACTAAGCAATCTAGATGGATAAATAGCAATACAGGTAAGAGGGGAAATGTGTAGTTTTGATTTTTTTAGTGAAATGTCTGAATCTGAATTTATATAAAAGAGGGATCTTGACCCCAAGATTGCAAAAAACTTTTTTTGTGCCTTACAAGCTGTATGTGTTTCGCAGCCTGTTGGAACTGGCCTGGATGTGTTTGAAGGCCGGCCAAAGTTGATCGCCTGGAGGGAGCGGCTGAAGAAGGAGCTCGGCGAAAAGTTGTTCAACGAAGCTCACGAGGTGATCATGAAGGTGACCAGCCTGCCGCAGAAGATGCAGAGCAACAGCGACCTGGAGATGCTCATTCCAAAGTTTCGGAAGATTTTCAGCTGAATAAGTTTCTGTGTACAAACAGAAATAAAACGACTGGAATTGGTGTCAGAAATTATCTTCATTTGTTTTTAGTTTTGTGGTTTTAACTATTTGGAATCCTGCAGCTGTGTCCGCATTATGTAAAAAAATCTTTAATGTGTTGTGCTGATTTATGTTAAAACTCATCTTAAAGATCATATTGACACAAAGAAAACCATGCATCCATCCGCATGTCAAATTCATACTCAAAACAAATAGGGGGCAGGATATCACGCTAACTTCTGCTAACTGTAGCTGCCGTTAGCTAGTTACCTTAGGCAGCCATGCAGCTAGCGGCCTGGACTGGGAACTCACAGCACCGGGGAAGTGTTGATGGCTACACCGCTAGCACAGGAGCTTTGGACTAGGACAGGTTGGAGCTAGCTGGTTAGCATGCTAACTTCATTAGATATCTCTGCAACACAAATTATAGATATCATAATGTCAAAACTGATATTTCTTCAAATTTTTGTGATCATTTTAGTTAATTTTCGATTGTATTTATAACTGAAATCTTAGTAACTGCACCTTTAACTGTCATGAATAAATGTACATTGACCACAAATATTAAAATCACAATTCTCGATATATAAAGTCTATATTCTAAAACAACTGTGCCCATTTTGTCAACTTCTAAACTGATTTCAGGAATTAAGTTTTTAGATTTGAAGGGATAATCTGGACTTTTATTAAACATGAGGTCATATGATTTCAACACGATGAGGTGTGGTGCAGCAGAAGAAGAAGAACACCAAGTTAACCAAAACCACTGTCGTCAAGCAGATGTGCTCAGCTACATTCCAGTTCTGCACACATGACTGTTGCAGAGGCTGAGTCATTGTTTCCTCATGGGACAGTTTGTCCGATAAATTGTCGTGACAGCGGTCCACTTGTCGTGCTGGGAACAAGAAGGTCTTTATCGCCAAGAAAATCAGGGAAGAGAGTCAAATGGAAAACAGGAAATTTTTGGTTTTGTTCTCAAATATTTACACTATATTATGAGGAGATAATCATAATGTTCTGTTTATCAGTTTGTCAGCATGTTTATCTCTGCACACGGTGAGGAAATGTTTACTGGTTAAGTCTGTGGACTGATTTGAAGTCAGATCCTTCTAGTGAGTGTAGAGTAGTAGAGACAGCACTGACATCTAGTGCATGTTCTTGGTTAGTCCCCTTTAAAGGGGCACTACGTAGTGTTGGAGAAGAAATTCGACCTCAGAATTTTAATATCTACAATAATAATGAAGTAATAATACAAACTCAGAAAGAAACCCTTAAAATAAAAGCTTATCTCAAGATCTTATTTTTAATTATTGCTGTTTTGTAATCTTTCCATTAACAATAATAATAATAATTAGGGATACAAGATATGGATTTACAATAATTTCACATTTCTGCATTTTCTTTAAGTTCTAAATCAGCAGTTTTTGCAGACCTGAGGTTAAGAAAAGCTCAGATGTAGTGAGCAAAAAGGCATTATTTAAAGGGTTACTACTATATGTCGTTTTGGAGAAGAAATTCAAACTTAGAATTGTAATATTTACAATTGTGGAAGAAATTATTGTATTTCATTGTAGAGAAGTGAACAAATAAAGGGTTGATCAACAAAAAGGGCATTTAACAGAATGATAAACAGAATAACAGAGTATAACAGCATCAGTCTGTTTCAGGTGAAAGGACAGAGCTCAGTCGACAGGAGTGGACTTGGTGAGCCTGACAAAGAGGCACAAAGACAGTCGCACATTTGTACATTTGTTGCTGAAACACATCAGAAAGAGAGCGAGGGAGAAATATTAGTGGTTGTGACTGATCACAATCACATCCACCTGCTTTGAGCTGATAAGTTTCATGAGAACCGAATGTTCGTCTGTCGCCCCACGCAGCAGAGCAAGTTTCTCACGCATGAATGAAACGTACGTGAATGAAAACTTCATATAGTTCATATAAAGTAATGATGCATTTTGTTTCTACATTAATAATACAAACTCAGAAATAGTTATTTTTACCATAACTGAATAAACAAGCTGTTCTCAGAGGAAATTAAGGTCCCAAGAACACTGTTTGAAGCTAGAAAGGTGGCAGGGTCCGCCACATATAAACAAAGTAAAACAGTATGAAACTGTGTTGTTCTTTAAGGTCAGTTTGTTTATCCAGTTTATTTAGTCATGATAAAAAAAAACAGCCAATAAAGATCTCTTCTAAAACTACATAATGCACCTTTAATATTCAACAGCTCTAATACGATTAGATGTAATAAAACTGTCCTTAGTAACATACTTACCAGTGAAGACATGCTTACTTCTTCTTCTTCTTCTTCTTCTTCTTCTTCTTCTTCTTCTTCTTCTTCTTCTTCTGTGTTTATGGTGGATCACAAACCAACTCTCAAGGTGCAGTCATCTGCTGTATCAGAGTTTGTAAATGCTGCGCTTGTTTAGTCAACGAAAGTGATTTGTCTTCATATTATCAGCTTTTTTCTTGTTTTATTGTGTTTTTGAATTATCAAATTTCCATCTGTCGTGTTTATTTGTGGAGCCCAGGAAGCTAATGGAGAACCAAATAAATAATAATAATAATAATAATAATAATAATAATAATAATAATAATAATAAAAAGATTGAATCAATCAAGTGATGTAAAACAATTGATTTTCCTTGCGTTTGTGTGTGTGTGTGTGTGTGTGTGTGCGTGCTGCAGCTGCTGTGGTGAAGTGAGAGCAGCTGCAGGAGTCTGGACATGTGACCGTCCACACAGGAAGAAGAGTGAAGAAATGAGTCAGAGATTCCTCCTGAAACAAATCAGACAAAAAAACAGCTCAAACTCCTCCAGCAGCACCAGCAGCACCAGTAGCAGTCTACCATCATGCCTTGCTGCGGTCTGTGTCAGTATGAAACCAACAAGCTGGTCCGGATCCAGAGCGTCCGGCTCGGCTCCATGAAGTGGAGTCTGAACGGGTTCATTCTGCTCTTCATCTGGTGAGTGAACATGTGAAATACTTCAGCCCCCGCGTCTCTCTGTGCTGTCTGTCGGGGAGCGGCTGCACACTCTGCGGCTGCTTCCTAATTACTATTCACCGTCTAAAGTCCCGTTAACGCTGCTGAAAGCGATTTACTCCCGGCTGCCGTATTCCTCCAGATAAAAAATATGAACAACTTCTTTGTTTGTTTTTATTTTATAAAGCCCAGTCATTCAATGCTGGACGTCCACACTGTACGACTCATAGGAGACACATTTAAACCAGAATGGTTCAAACTGAAGCAGCAGAGATAATCTCACTATAACTGCAGAGATAACCTGACTGGAGCTGCAGAGATAACCTGACTGGAGCTGCAGAGATAATCTCACTATAACTGCAGAGATAACCTGACTGGAGCTGCAGAGATAACCTGACCAGAGCCGCAGAGATAATCTCACTATAACTGCAGAGATAACCTGACTGGAGCTGCAGAGATAACCTGACTAGAGCTGCAGAGATAATCTCACTATAACTGCAGAGATAACCTGACTGGAGCTGCAGAGATAACCTGACTGGAGCTGCAGAGATAACCTGACTAGAGCTGCAGAGATCTGTTGATTAATCGATTAGTTCGATCAACACGTTCTCTGTTTGCTGCTTCATCACTGTGATGATTTGCTGTTTTCTCTGTTTTATCTTTGTAAACTAAATATCTCCTGCTTTTGGACTGTTGGTTGGACAAAACAAGGCATCTGAAGATGTCAACATGAATTTTTCACCATGTTACAGTGTTTTTTAAAACCAAGGATGTGTCCAGAATCACATACTTTTTCTTTTTACTTTTAGTATGTACTGCAGCTGCACTTACAAAGTTCATACTTGTGCATGCAGTATGCACACAACTGAGACATACTACTTTGTGATGACAGTGGGCCTTGAACTTTGACCCTCTTGCTCCTATATCCGTCGCAGCCTTAGCACGAAATTTTGGAGGACAAAGAACGTTGTACTTACGCTTATATGTCATCGTGGTGCTCTCTCGGCTTTGTATATATTTGCGTGACACACTGTGACGTATGTGATGTATCGTCCACTGCACAGAGCATTGTGGGTCAGAATAACCAAAAAAGCAGGCTGGCATAGGACATACTAAATATTTGTTTTTATTTTGGCAGCATCATGATGTTGTGGAACAGGAAGTACCAGGAGTTTGACCTGGTGGTGAGCTCTGTCACCACCAAGGTGAAGGGTGTAGCTCAGACCCACCTGCCTGGGGTCGGGGACATGGTTTGGGATGGGGTGGACTACAGCGGGCCCTCACAGGTAGGAGCTGGATCCTCATGGTCCTCAGTCCTCTGGGGTTTTCAGCATGAAGGAAAATATAAATATATATATATATATATATTTTTCTTTTTAGGACAAAAACTCCTTCTTTGTGGTGACCAACGTCATTGTGACAAAGAATCAGAAGCAAGGAAAATGCCCAGAGGTGCTCTTTCATCATCATCATTATCATTATTACTTATCTCATTTTAAAGCTGCTGTGAGCGTTGTCGCCGCTTTAGCTAACTTCCTGTCACTTTTGCAGTTAGCAATCCAAGCCCCCAGGAAGTCTTATGTATGGAGTTCTCTGTCCTGATTGGATGAAGTGGGCAGGGATACTAGAAAATATCTACTGCATGAGCAGGAGGAGCAGAGACACGGGTTACTGACCAAACACTTACAGCAGCTTTAAGTAGTTGAAGCAGTTTAATCTGCGACAGTTGCTCCTGTATAAAAGTGCTGCTAATAGTACAATGATTCGGTTGAAATGTTAGCAAACCTTCCTTATTTTGCAGCGGTGTTTATATTCCAGGTTCCCCGGATAGGCAGATCGTGTCGCACTGATAGGGACTGTGAGAGAGGAGCCTGGGATCAGCAGAGCCATGGTACAGTAACTTCATCTCACATGCACACAAGAAACCAGGTTACACAGGTAACTGGAGAATGTGTTTCCAAACACACATTTTGAAGAACAGGACCCTGGTTAGTATCAATCAGTCAATCAGTCAATCTTTATTTGTATAGCACCAATTCACAACAAAAGTTATCTCATGACACTTTCCAATTTGTGCAGGTCTAGACCATACTCTTTAATTCATTTATTTACAGAAACCCAACATTTCCCCCTTGAGCAGGCAAAAATAATCTAAGGATCTAAGGATTCTGTAACAATGTGTCAGCTGTAATGTAACGTGAGGTTCTAACTATGAGCAAAACTCCACACGTCATAACGCTGTTGTTCGTTATGACGTGTTGAACCATGTTATTTAAGGTACAAATGTTACATAATGTTGCTTTAAGTGCAGGACTGTTTGTTTTCCTCCTGCAGGGATTCAGACGGGATCTTGTGTGAAGTTTGATGTGCTGACTAAAACCTGTGAGGTTTCTGCGTGGTGTCCAATCGAAAAGAAGGGGAACCCTCCGAGGTAAACTCTATTTTGTTGTCAGATAAGAGCCCTATGTAACATCTCACTCAGTAATTTAACTTTTTGCAATCCTCGTATTTTAACATATCATCACCTTTGAAGTTGATAAGTTTTTAGCAAACATTTGCTTATTTACACATTTAGCAGTCACAGAGCAATATGATCACTTATTGTTGTGTCAGTTGTGTAAATGTAAGTCCAATATTCACTCTTTTTTCTCTAAATATCTGAAATATCTGGCTCTTTAGCTGCTAAATGCAAGTGGGGAGACCTGAGAACAAACTCGTCCCTTTATTTTAAATCTATGCATTTTGTTTTCTGGTGTGAAATGATCTTCAGCAGACAGCTTGCAGCTTCACAGGGCCACCATTGTGGCTGGAGACAAGTCCATACAACATACTTACTGTACACAGCATATGTTATGTACTAAACTTAATTAGTTACAGCACTGTCACCATCAGTCGACCAAACTGTGTCTTGAGAATCTCACTGCCTCACTGCTTAGTAACTATATTTAGTTTTGAGTCTCCTTCTGATAAAGATTCAGTGTATTTTAGTCTGTAATGAATTTCCAATTTCCAATTGTCCATGATGCAGGCCTGCTCTGCTGGCAGCAGCCGAGAACTTCACAGTCCTCATCAAAAACAACATCAGGTTCCCTGCGTTCAACTTCATCCGGTGAGACAGCTTTATGATTGATGGCACTGAGGCTACAAACCTCTGCTGATGGTGTTGGAAACTGTTTCTTAACTAAATGCAGTGCAGCCTCATCTCTGTGTGTTAGCCCCAGTTTGTCATGGTCCAAAGCTCCTGTGCTAGCCCCTCTGCTAGTGGTGTAAACACCATCACCCCCCTGTACGGCAATGTCAGCTAATTACCTAATGGCAGCTACAGTTAGCAGCAGTTAGCGGGTGCTCTGGGGATATGCTGCCCCCTGTTGGTTTGGAGTATGAATTCAACAGGTAGCCAATTCTTACATATTGCACATTTTTATCATGTTGAAATAGAGCTAAAGAGTTTGCCGTCAAGTATTTTCCTGCATTAAATTATTCTCATCAAATAAGAAAAGCTAATGAAACATTCAGACTATCATTAAACCCTCTACTGAAAACAAACTGATGACATTTCTGACTGTTTTGAAGCTCTTTATCCCTTCTCTAGTGAAAGAGAAACTCTGACTTTCTGGGAATATTTAAGTCTATTTTTGGTGTGACAGAAGGAACATCCTCCCAACGATGAACGGTCCCTACCTGAGGAGCTGTCAGAGAGTGAACGACCCGCTGTGTCCCATCTTCAGACTGGGAGACATTGTTCGAGAGGCGGGAGAAAAGTTCTCTGAAATGGCAATAGAGGTGGGGTTACATGTTCAAATGTTTCTTCTGTGAAAGTAAAGTTCAGTTTTCTTACATCCTGGGTCTTATTTTGGCACTTGTTTCATCCATCACAGTCACTTATGATGACATTTTACTGACCGACTTCACTGCTGACATCTCAGGATGCAGCAACATTGCCAGAGCAGCTTTTTACACCCACTCTCTCTTTTTTGGGCTTTTTGAGGCCACTTGTCCTCAGCAAGAGATCATGTAAAGTTCACTTCCTCTATTTGAAACAGCCAAATAGAGGAAGTGCTACCACAGCAAACTTTCTTCAGTCTGGGTGGATGAAAGTGAAAAGTCAGCATTATCTGAGTAACTGTGGATATTAATACATTTTTGCTTTCTCCAAGAAGAATTTCTCATTTTTCTTGGAATAATTACTTAATAAGCTGATGTTTCTTCACACTAAGTCTTTCTTATTTAATCATTTTGGTCTTAAAGTATTATTTTCTTGAAACAAGTCTAGACAAATGTATCTGCGCTGTGAGAATATATCATCCTCTCAGTGAAAATTAGAAGTATTTTGTAAAAATCAGGTTGCATTTCTCTTGTTTTCAGCGCAGCTGCCTTCCTTATTCGTTCTTTTTTCAAGATGCACTTTCACAAACAATGTAACAATGTATCATTTTATAATATTTCAGTTTTCATATCAAATATTAATCTATGAAGTAGCGAGTAATTACAGCTGTCAAATAAATGTAGTGGAGTACAAGAATAAAGTGTAAACGCTAGTAAAGTACAAGTATTTCAAAATTGTACAAAATGTATACTACAATACTTAAGTTTAGTTTTGATATACTTAACACGAGTATTTCAATTTTATGTAATAATACAAAACAATACAAATATATAGTTAATCAACTAATAAATAAATATAAATTAAACTGCCTAGCAGTTATTAAAACTGTCTCGCCCTTTACCAGCTGCAACATTAAAGTGATGTACACACTAATGCATCAATAATTATTAATCCAATAATATAATATGATTCTTAAATCTTATTCTGAAAAGTAAGTACTTGCTATTCATTCTGCATAGCAAGTACTTACAGTAAGTATATTTTGATGTAGTAAGATTTTGAATGCGGGACTTGCACACATTTTTTTACACTGTAGTTTTACAATCTTTACTCGAGTACAAGATCCTCTGCCAACACTGAAAATGCTCCACCTAACTGAACTGCTTCATGCTCAGTGAGGTTTTTTTCCCCATTTTCCTCTGATGGCCACAGGGGGGCGTCATTGGCATTCTGATCAAATGGGAGTGCAACCTGGACTGGCTCATGCAGCGCTGCCTTCCTAAATACTCCTTCAGACGGCTGGATGAGAAAGAGAGCAACAAGACGCTCTACCCCGGCCTCAACTTCAGGTGAGTGAGGGTCAAAGGTCAAGTTTACCACGTTCAGGACCATTATAGGAGCTTTGGTGTAGTCCACAATCGATAAACTTTTCCTGTTTCAACAATTATATTTCTGTTGGGATGAAAACCATCAAGAGAAAGTAAAAACTTGGCTTCTGAAAATTAAAAAAATAAACCCTGACAGGTTTTTAGTCTATATTACTATAACAACAGGACTGTACTTAAATTCAGATTTGAGGTACTTGTGCTTTGAGTATCATGCTGTACAACTTTATACTTCTACTCCACTACATCTCAGAGGCACATATTGTACTTTTTACTCCACAACATTTGACTGACAGCTATAGTTTTAGTTTAGTTTGGTTTATTAAGATCGTGTGAAATGTTTATTTTTCTAACAATCTGAAGGAAAAAGTCTATTTCTTTATGGATTGAGAAAATTCCCCTCCTTCTTAAGCTAAATGATGCAGTGTCTGTACAAGGCGATAAGTGTATAAGTAAACTGCGTAACAAACTGGCACATCATGTTATTTCAGATTCGAGGTAAATAAATCTGCTTCATGTTAAAGGCTCCTCTGTAACAACAAGGTGCCTTGTTTTTTATTGTTAATCATATTTACTGTCCTCTGATCAGGTATGCAAAGTACAACACAGTGAATGGAGTGGAGGAGCGAACGCTGTACAAAGCATTCGGGATCAGGTTTGATGTCATGGTGTTCGGACAGGTGAGTTTGTTTTTTTTCCTCACATAATTCAAATGTTTTTGTTAAGGATTTTCCATTTTTTAGACTTAATATGACTAAACCTTAAATTTAAACCAATAAGAGTTTTTTGAATTTTCAATAGGCCTCTGTGTAATGACACAATGTATACTGCCTTGATGAGGCATCTATTGTTTTTGTTGTATTTGTCCATGCCTTCTTTGCAAACATGACTAATTATTTCTACAGTTTTGGCTCCAACTCTGAAGGTGTTCAGTAAAAACAAACAAGTGACAGTTTGCTGTGTTTTCCAGGCTGGAAAGTTCAGCTTCATCCAGCTCATCATCTACATCGGATCAACGCTGTCGTACTACGCTCTGGTGAGAGACCACCCAGTGTTAGTTGCTGTCACACAAGTGTCCATTCATGCACTCATCCTCTGTTAGTCCTGAACACAGTGGTGGTCAGTGTTGGAGTCCACAGTGGCTGCATGTGGATGAACTGAATGAATTGATCAGAAAGAGCTAAATAAGAATGATCTGTGAGCTGAAGGCTACAGGAGGCAAAAGGTTGGGTGTAAAGATTAAGATTTTATGAGATGTCTCAGATACTAGTAGTGTAGTATAACTTATGTCAATACATTTAGTCAAGAACTGTACTTAAGTTTAAAATTTTAGGTACTTATACGTAATTTAAGTTGGTTTATTATTTGTTCCATGTTCATGAATGTGAGATCTCGAAGGATTCTCTCAAAATTTGGCACAAACATCCACGACTTGAGGATTAACTGGTTATATTTTGGTGGTCAAAAGTCACCATGACCTCCTGAGGAGTGTGTGACCAAGCAGCATTTGTCAGTCAAGACAAACACACCACAAAAAACTTTAATATTTTATGACTGAAACATTTATTTTCACTGTGATGAGCTTTAGAGAAAGAGGTGAGGGGTTTTCTTGGATGCAGCATCTAGTGGCTGTTAGAAGAACTGCAGGTTAAAGGTACACTATGTAGTTTTGGAAAGACAGTTTAATCAGAAAAGAAAGATCTTTATTGACTAAACAACCTCTCTTTGTTTTCATGACTTAATAAACAAACTGACCTTAAAGGACAACACAGTTTCATAATGTTTTACTTTGTTCATTGTTCATTTGGCGGACCCTGCCACCTTTCTAGCTTCAAACAGTGTTCTGGGGACCTTATTTCCTTCAGAGAACAGCTTGTTTATTCAGTTATGGAAAAAATAAATGTTTCTGAGTCTACATAGTGCCCCTTTAAGACACAGGAGGGTCCAACGGTGGTTGGTCCAGAGAAAGCTGGACTCACCTTTTGCCTTTCTCATGAATTTGGTTTCATTTGGAATTAAGAAACTTAATTCAAAATCCAAAAGTGTCTCCATAACAGTAGACAGTGAACTTTACCTGGCCTTTATCACGTCACACAGTGAGCTATTACAGAACTTCATCTCCAGAGTTGATCAGAAATCTCAAAAATGTAGACACATTGAATTCTTGCTGTGATTTAGCAAAGCGTAAATTATCCCTCCAGATTTAATCAGTTAACTCAATCGAATAAGTCTAATTGGTGTTGAACACAAATCACATGTATGTTGACACATTGGTGCGGTTGATTGCTAGTGCAGCTGATGTTGAAGTGTGAGCTGCTGACTGCCAGCTGAGCCTCTGTGTGGGTCTTTTCCTCCAGACGACCATATTGATCGACTGGCTGATTGGAACCAGCTGTTACTCTGCGGAGGTCGGACAGAACTACTCTGAGAAGAAAGTGGAGTCAGTCCAGGACAAACAGAAGGTGATGAATGGTTTGATATGACCGATATGTAAACCAGCTGTCAAACTTTTTACAGTTTCATACGAACACGTATTGTATATTAATCCATCTGATATCTGTAGTTTACGGTCATTCTGAACGTCTTCCGGGACGATGTGACTGTGTGTTGCAGTGCATCCTCTGTGTGTCCCACGTCGATGAGAACAACATTCTACTAGTGAAGAGATCACTGAAGAAAAGTTTACAAGACATCAAGCCGACGTCTGTTCAGCCACGCAAGGTAGACCTGCTGCACAGAGACCCGTTCAGATATCCAAAGATATAACATGTGGAAATTAAGACCTAAAATTCAACCTGTTGTTTCAAGACATCAGCTTCAAATAAGTTGAGACTTTGAGGGTTGAAGCATCAACAGGTTGGAATCGTGAGTGATGAATTTCTGGCAACTTGAACACGAAGCATTACTGTGCGTTTGTAGATTCAGCATTCAGTTTGTTGACTTTACATTTAGAGTGAAATACGCTTCTGTTGGGCTGTTTCATAACCTGGCTTTGTTCACCAACACAATGACAAAGTGACAGATTTTCAGTATGTGATCTGAGCAACAACAAAACATCAGTTTTTGGGTAGGGGTTAGGGATGGTATATGCTTTCTAGTGTGATACCTTATCTGTACACTGGCGCCAAAAAATCAATATTTTTTAACATGCAGGAGCTCTCAACACAGTTCCCTGACAATTTGACTTACACAAGTCATTACTTCTCATGGTGTAAACCTCTGTAATTTTTATTTATAGAGAATTAAGTGAGACATAGTTGCATCCTTCCTTTTAAACATTTTAACTGAAGAGCTGTTCTGTTATTTGGCAGCCCTGCCGTATATTTCACGTTAATAATATGATGGCACACATGGACACTAAGCACTAAGCTAAGACTTGATAGACTTTTTTTGTACACCGTTTCATATCGGTTGTGAAATTCTGTGAAACGGACACCAAAGTGCGTAAATAAATACATATTTTTCCCTCTTCAGTAGCACAGAAATCATGATATATCATAGATGATTGTCTCAATGTACAGTACCAAGTACTGCAGAATTATAGAACTGTATTATGATACCATTGGTATCCAGCGAATTGAATTGACTCTTTCAAAACATGTAAAAAATGTTACAGTTACAGGCTAAACCTTGTCATGACTTCAGTGATGTATTATTTTCTTGACAGGAGGACGCAGGACACCTGAGAGCCGTTCTCTCTCTGCTACAGTCGGGTGTTGGCGCGAATCATGATGCTCAGCCTCCCCTCGACCGTAAACCCGATCCCAACACAAAACCCTGTCGTCCAGCCTGGTGCAAGTGCGACCACTGCGCTCCCTCCTCCGTCCCTCAGGAGGAGCTGTGTTGTCGGCGGAGCGTCGGCACCTGCATCACCTCGTCTCCTTTGTTTGAGCAGCTTGTGTTACGTCGCTCTCTGCTGGAGGCCGTCCTTCAGTACCGGGACCCTCTGTCTTCATTGGCTGATCGAGGCCAGACGGCCACCCTGCGTCACTGCGCCTACAGACAGTACATCAGCTGGAGGTTTGGGGTCCCACCTAATGACACCCACCCGGTCATCCCCAGCTGCTGCGTGTGGAGAGTCAGGGAGGAGTACCCGAGTCCGGACGGACAGTACAGTGGCTTCAGACCCGTCAGGATAGCGTCCATGCAGGCCTGCCAAATGGAGAGCTGCGAGAGGAGTGTTTCTACATAACAGAGCAGGGACTCCCCGCTCACTGACCTACTAACAGGGTCTTATGTTACAGCTGCCTTACAAAGAAAAAAATGTACTAACTTGACTAAACTGGGTGGAAAATGAAAATGAGTCAGTTTTTCGTCAGCTTGCCTTGCGTCAGAGGGGAAAAACCTCACTGAGTCAATAAATCACTGCATTTTCTAAGATCATCTGTCACCTAACATCTGTCATTTGGCTGCTCAATAGAAACATCCATGAAGCAATCCTTCTCAGTTTCACTCCCTCTAAGCAGCCTTTTGCCTTTATAGGGCAGAAGTAGCATTTTTAACATCCCTAACATATTTAGACAGAAAGGAATTCTCCTGCCAGGAATGTGCTCACATCCATCAAATCATAGAGAGGCAACATTTTACGAAAAGAAGAAAAAATATG
Organism: Pagrus major; assembly: GCF_040436345.1. Classification (NCBI taxonomy): domain Eukaryota; kingdom Metazoa; phylum Chordata; class Actinopteri; order Spariformes; family Sparidae; genus Pagrus; species Pagrus major. The sequence continues at coordinate 16,641,314 of NC_133219.1, read as the reverse complement.
CCAAGTGCTGCTCTGGGTCAGGATCAGTATAATGAAGTAATATAAAAGTGAAAAATCAGGTGCTCTTCAAGAACAGGGTTCATGGTAGAGTAAAAATAATAAACAGTGAGCTCATAATGGAAGTCCATGGTATTGGTTAGCAGGCTGAAAAGGATTCTGAGACACTTTAATAATAATTATTAAAATCCTTTATAGAGTCTGGAATAAACAAATGTGCCTCGACTCAGTAGAGTCCTCATGAGAGGATAAAACGCAATGAAGACTCTGTATAAAACTAATCAAGTTTTCATGTGGCAAGGTCTCATGAAGTGTGAATTCTGTGTGTTATTTGCTGGAATTATTTCTTCTTTTAAAAAAGACAAATTATGCGCAGGACCACAGTCATCATAGTGAAGTAACATTGTGCCTGCACAGAGACCAAAATCAAAATCTGTTCTCACCGACCAAATATAGCAACCGACACTATAGCCGGAGACGCTACATAGAAGTGCTAAGTGGATGGATAAACAGTCAGAAAATCATTCCAGCGAAAACAACAAATAGCCATTGTAACAACAAGTTGTTAATTAGTGAGTTTTAGTGGTGTTGGTGGGTGTTATTAGAGCAAGGTAGGCTGTTTCCCCCTGCTTCCAGTCTTTATGCTATGCTAGGCAAACTACTGACATAGACATGTGTTTGTATTGTATTGCAGATATATCTACTGAAGTTAGCATGCTAACCTGGTAGCCCTGGCCTGTCCTGGTCCAAAGCTTCTGTGGTATTGCTGTAAAACACCAACTGTCGGTGTGCCAAGCTCCCAGTCCGAACCACTAGCTGCACAGCTAACCGAGCTAACTAGCTAACAGCAGCTACAGTTAGCAGCAGTTAGCGGTCACTCTGGTAATGTGCTGCCCCCTATTTGTTTTGAGTATCACATCAACAGCTAGCCAAATCTTACATATCGCACCTTTTAAACATCTTAAGGGATTGTTCAGCAATTGTTTTCTTATTTATTTTCTAGCAGAGACTTAGATGAGAATATTGACTCCACTTTCACATCTGAGTCTTACATGTAAATAAGATCTTGATCTCAATCTGACGTTCTGAATAAATAAAGTTTACATATATATATATATATCTACATAGTAAAACAAAGCTTCAGCCAGCAGACTGGAAATGGGAGGAAATGGATTTTGCTATGGACAGATCGAGGATAGCTGTTTCCCTTCCTGTGTCTTAATGCTAAGCTAACCAGCTGCTTGCTGTGGCTTCATATTTGCGGTACAGACAATGACAGCGGTATTGATCTTCTGATTTCACTTTTTGCAAGAAAGAGAATAAACCTATTCACATGTTGAACTGTTTCTTTTCTCATTGAGTGGATCTGCTTTGTCTCACAATATTTCCCATCATGCCATGTGCACACTGTTAACTTGTTTCTCAAAGGTAAGAACTGCACTTAACGGTGTCAAGGTTTAAAGTGGTATTAGCACTGTAGTTTTCGGGGATTATACAACAGGACTTGAAGTCAACTTCAGAGAGATCAAACAGCTGCTCTGGCCAGAAACGAGAAAACACTGCAGGGTCCAAAATAAGTACATACGTCTCCAGGCAAAGATAAGGAGCTTCATTTATCAAATCAGGACAAGGTTTCAGTGTGAAAGCAGGGAGCATGCTCATACATTAACCACAATCCCTGCTGTATATGAAGCAGCCCACCTTATTTAAAGTGTTGAAAAGCAAAACACTTCAGGCCCAAATTAGGAATTTTGTTTTCTAATGAAATATACTTGATAGCAACAAAGGTGGCCAAAGAAGACCAACAAAGATCTTCTCATTACCTTCCACATATTCCTGGTACAGATCCTCCTGAACTCAAGAAAATTCCACCGGAAACATTCACATGATATGTGAGCATAACCATAAAACCCGTCTTTTGCTAAATTAGCCCTAACATTTTGGCATTTGAGTCATTAAAACAGTCAGACTTGACTTGAAACCTTCTCCAAACCAGGGTGGAAGTAACTAAATACATCTACTCAAATTTCTGTGATTTCTTGGGTACTTGTACTTTCATGAGCATTTGTTCATCTGTAATTTTACTGGTACTTAAGTATGCATAACGCCATGTAATCTATTCAGTTACGGGCCAATGAAAAGCCTGACATTCGGCCCAAAAAATCAGTGCAGAAACAGCACAGAAGTTGGGAGTAATGTAAAGTTCTCAATACGATCAAATCTGTGGCTGGTTGGTGTAGAATGGCCTTTGCTACACCTCCACCTTTGATTTATGCCAATAAAACAAATATATTTCACATAAAAACCTAGTTTAGCTTTAACAAATACTTCTACCTGTCAACCTTTACACAGTCCAACCCTTCTTCTGTACAATAATAGTTGGAGTAATATCAGCTGTTCGCACCCTCGGCCATTCTTCAGGTGGTCTATTTGACATTTACGAGCACTCTCAACCTTTCACTTTCCCAACTCTGGCTCCAGACCTCGACCATTGTTTTTATAAATGGTCTATTTGAACAAAATAAGGGCTCTTTGTTAAACAGCCCGCGGCCTGAAATAGCTCCCGACAACTTGTTTCAGCGGCAGACATCCCTGTTTCCTCCCATTACTCATCCACTGACCCCTCACTGCTGCGCTGGTTCACTGGAGTATGAACAGGACCCACTGGTGGCTAATCTGTTCACTTGTGTCTTTTTGATTTAATCTTGTTTTTAAAATGGCCTGGAATGAGGAATTACTGTACAGGGCTGGTTTCCAGTAAATTAGATTGGCCTATATTCTCCCTGAACAAATAACTTTAAGAATGTGTGTTTTCTTTACATGTTCATCTGACAGTGAGTGTGTTTTCCACAGAGCCCGTGCAGCTAAAAATAAATCATTTACTGCTGTGATTTCTAATTCTGTATGCTGACAGTGTCAACCTGCAGATTGTGGATGGCTGCATGTGAAGTGTAAGTAGGGTGAAACCCAGTGCGGATGGATTATCTAATGGAAGTGGAGGTAGACGGATGATCTGGTGCACACTGGCAGATGGTTTAATGGATGGATGGATTTGCAGTTGGATGGAGGATGGACACAAACAGTAGATGATTAAATTGATGGATGGATGGATCACAGTGCACCTACAGAACAATACAGTAAAAGTGTACGTTGTGTTAACTTATCACAAAAACACACGTGAGTCTCAGGGGTCAAACAGCGGCTACATTGGCTGTGTGACGTGTGGTTGTTCTGCACTGACTGGGCTTTTAGCGATGGTTAATGTAACTAAGTACATTTACTCAAGTACGATCCTTAAATTTAAAGTCGAGGCACTTGTTCTTTACTCGCGTCTTTTCTTCTCATGCCACCTTTTTCTTCTATTCCGCTTAATTTCAGAGGGAAATCTGATCTTTTTACTTTGCGACATTAAAGGTGCTCTTTAACAATCTGTACCAACATAGAAAAATAAGACCTTCCCTGCCCCTTTAATGCGGCATTAGTTACTAGTTACTTTTCACATTAAGATTTTTGCACACAAAACACGTGAAAAGCCTTTTAAATATAATGTTGTACTATAAGTGAAACTACTCAACAGTTAATGAGTATACCTGAAACAAGACGTAAGTTAATCAGTTAGTTGCATGGCAGAAAATTAATCAGCAACTATTTTAATAACTCACAAATGTGAGGCTTTGCTGCTTTTCTTTTTTAATTATGTAAATTTGTACAAATTAAACAATCAGTAGTTTAATGGAGAAAATAATCTGCAGATTAATCCAAATGAAAATAATCAGTAGTAGCAGTCCAGAACAAAATAATTCAAGAGTTTTTACTTTAATGCATGAGTCATAATAATTTAATGATACACAAGTATGACAGTATTAGTATTTTACTGCAATAAAGGGCCTGAATACTTCCTCCATCATTGGTTTCTATTTCTTGGGGGCAGAAACCTCTTACTGGTTGAGTTCAAACTTAAGTGAGAGCAGCCAGCAACCACAGATTACATTTTTTCTGACAAATGTGGAGCTTCAGACGGACTGGCATCCTCCCGAACTCTCAACAAGAAAGGAAATAAGCATATTTTCCAAATGGTCAAACTATTCCTTTAATCTGACTTTAAAGGAGACATATTATGCTTATTTACTGGTTTATGATTTTATTTTGGGTCACTATTAGAATAGGTTTACATGCTTTAATGCTCAAAAAGTTTTCTCATACTGTCCAATACACTGGACAGTTGGTTCAAAAGCTCTTTTACATTCACATATGCTAGCTTGGCTTGAGTCTGTTTTCTCTCTGAAACAGTTGTTTGTTTCCCTCCTGTCCCTGTTGAACTTATCCTCAATACCCCCTCTCATAACTGAACAAATGTGATATTACTGGCAACATACCAGCTATTTTCCCCTTGTTTTTCCTCTGAGGAAACAAAGAAGATAATCAGTCAGTCAACACTAATGCCTTTACTGATATAATGTTGTTTGTGTTAATGGGGGCAAAGTGTGTCTGTCTCCAGAGACACACTATGCCCCCATTGACACAAACAACATTATATTAATAAAGGCATTAGTGGTTCAGTGAGTCAGTTTTTAAAAAAAACCAAAATGTATTCCCTTCAGTTTATTCTGCACCTTAAAGTTAATTTGAGGTGAAACAGGAGGTTGGAGACGTTCCTGAGGATTCTCCAGAAAAATCACCAAATCCATCAATGTACTGCAAATAATGTGGAATGGAAATAATATACATCAGTCGGACTAAATATATTTGAATTAAGTAGTGGGGCATAAAACATGATAAAGAGCATGATGTAAACGTCCAGTCAGTCCGGACTCTCACCATCACGTCTCTGTAGTTTTGTTTACTCAGACATTTAATGGATCGAGTAAAAACAGGCACGGAGCCAGTTTGTTCGCTTTAGTGTTTTTGAGATACGAGTTCAGTCTGAGGCCAACATGTGTTCAACATCACACTTCTTTACACTACTGACACAAAACTGAAGCTAATTTGAAATTAACTGCCAGCACACTTCGTTAACTGATTATTTTATAGCTAAACAAACTAAATAAACAAACTATCTGTTTTCATGACTGAATAATCAGAATAAACAAACTGACCTTAAAGAACAACACGATTTCATACTGTTTTACTTTGTTCATATGTGGCGGACCCTGCCTCCTTTCTAGCTTCAAACAGTGTTCTGGGGACCTTATTGTCCTCTAAGTGAAGTTAAATTGGCTGGGACAGTTTTTATTCAGTCTTGTAGATATCCGGATATTCAATCAAATGAATCTATAAAAATGATATTACACAGCGAACCAGTCAAAAGGCCCGGACTGATGCCTTGAATGCTGGGAAACAGTGGCGGCCCTAGCTTGCATGATGCCCTGGGCGAACCTCACCTTCATGCTAACTGGGCAATTTTCATACTCATATTTATTATTTATTAATAACAATACACTGCCCACACTGTCTATAATTACACTGTTTATATTTGTACATAATACAATTCTATTTCTATTTCTTACCTTTTTATTATATTGTTTATTTTTTACTATTATTATTGTTTATTGTTATATTGAACTGTCCTTTGACTGCTGTGAAGCACAAATTTCCTCGTTTGCGGGACTAATAAAGGAATTCTGATTCTGATTCTGAACCCCCTGCTTCACCGCTCCAGCACCAGTAGGAGAGCTGAGGTCCAGAGGTGAAACTATCCCCTCTCCTTCTTCCACAACCTCTGTATATGAGACTTTCTCAGCAGCAGCAGACGCACCTTTACAAAACAGAGGGCCACTCCCCACACGGCAACATGACGTCATTGACTTGACGTGTAAATGAGCAATACAAACACCAGTTGAAATGAATGCAAACAAATCTAAGGCAGCCGGTACGGGTCGGCACCGGGGGCGATCCGCCGAGATAAGCCCAGAGGCGGCTGCTTCAGAGCCGGTTACTGTGGGCGACTGTCCGCTCTCATGCCGCCCCTCCACAGATGCCGCCCTGGGCAGCTGCCCATACTGCCATGAGAAGCCGCCCCTGCTGGGACAGGTGGGTCATCCTGTGACGTGTTATCATGGCGGCTTCGACACGTTTTCAGGCAACAAAAAACAAACAAATCGAGGAACGTGAAATGGACACGAGATAAACACCAGTACAGATTTGATTTGTGAAAAAGAAGACGAGCAGAAGACAAACTCATTTAATATTTAATAACGTGATGTGGCGACACCCGCTTCAAAAAGCGGATTTCATGAGCTGATATTGTTGCTGCAAAGATGGCTATGTGCACCAACTCACCACGAAAGGTAAGTGTAAATCATTTTATGGATTCACTTCAGGCTGTTGCATGTTTCTGACTGTAAACGATGCTGACCGCTTGTTGCTGACGTCTTGATCCTATGCTTGCTGTGTGTTGGATGGTGGGTGGTACACCTGTTGCTGTGGTTCACCTGCAGTCACCGTGCTGCTGTCTCCCTCTGCGGTTTATTTATTTCCACAAGTTAGAATCAAAACGAAAAAATGCATTTGAGATAGGAATTTTAGTGTGCGGTCTGTCTTTTATGTATTATTCCTTTAATTATTTATCATACTGGACTGATACTACTATTATTTTTATTATTATTTTAGGCTTAGAGGTCTGTTGATCTCTGATATGATTAAAATGACTGCAGGATGTTTTTATTTTGGGATGTTGATGCAGCTATACGTTTGCAAGTCACAGCACCTCATGATGAGTGTTAAAAACAAACAAACAAAAAAAAAACCTTGAAAGTAATGTGCAGCCGCTGCAGCGAGAGGGAAAAAGGCTTATTTCTTACTTAAACAATAAGACTGTAATCTAACAGAGATAAACAAAGAACAATTGTAAAACATAAAGTTAAAGTTTGGTTCTATGACATAAAATACATCAGTAAACACCTCATGTTTGAACTATAAAGCATTTACATGTCTTACAAAAGTTGGTTGCTAACAAGTGTCTAAATGAGACTACAGACATCGTCTTCACATTGAGCACAGAGACGCATCTACTCGGTCTTTACTTGGTCTTTACAGGCCGACTTCACAACTCGTAGATCAATATAAGAAATGTGTGTATAGTATAAGGCAGACCTGTTGAACTGGAGGCCCGGGGGCCAAATGTGGCCCTTTTACAGCCTTGTTCTGGCCCTTTAATCATTTTGTTAGATGTCTAATAAGCCCATTCATTAGTTATGTCTGTTGCTAAGCAAAAAAAATATTGTTTTTTCTTAAAAAAGGTTTAACCAAGGCTGTTTAAGCAGAGGGAATACATACAAAAATCAAGCTGACAACCTACGTCTAAGATATAGGGAATGTAAAAGTCCGGCCCTGTCCTTCACTTTTTTCAGATCTGGCCCCTCTACAAAATAAGTTGAATAGTCCTGGTGTAAGTTAATAATGTGATTGAAAGTAATTTAAGTGGCTGTGTTCGTCTTTCCAACATTACAATCTCCTTCTATTTCCTTCTCTTCCCTCCTGCAGTCACACGTCAGTAACAACAATGACACGTTTTCAGTCTTCCTGGCACCAAACTCAGCATATTCATGATCCTGAGCCGCACCGAATCAACTGTATGTGTTAATCAGAGGTTTGGAAAACTATGAAGGTGTTCTCCAGTAAATCCTGGAAACCCTGAAATGAAAAGCTTTGAAATGTAATCATATTGGCCAGTCGACAAACTCGCTAACATTGTGCATAGATTCAGATACACATGTACAGTCTTGCGTTCAACCTACTGTACGTACATGCATACAGTATGAACACATGGCAACACACGTGATTACTCCATGCTTGCTAAAATAGTCACAAAAACAAGCTCTGAATATGCACACACACACTCACACACATGCCTCCTCCCCGCGCTGTACACTTCTGCCGTGCTAATTGAGAAAATCACTCATGTGTGGGGAAATGGCTGAGGTGTTTCTGATCTGTTATCCGTCAGCGCGCTAAGCCGTGAAGCGCTGTCGAACAGTAAAATTCAGCGGCGCTATTTTCCCCGCTCCCATTAGCAGCATGCTGCATTATCCCTAATCACAACCCTGAGATGAATTCAAGAGGCGGTGAATTTAATTAAAAGCTAAAATTAGAGCTCGTCTACCAACTGTGTGTGTGTGTGTGTGTGTGTGTGTGTGTGTGTGTGTGTGTGTGTGTGTGTGTTGATGTGTTGTGTGTGTTGTAAGTGGAGGCCCTTGTTCATCTGATTTTTAACGCGGGAATCTTTCCAGGGAGCCATCAGCTGAAATGCCTGTTTGGAAAAGTGTGTTGAACCTACAGGGAACCGGCTGATCTACAGCCCTCCATCGGAACAGTGGATTGTTATTACGATTATTAAGTTATTTTGATGGTTGGGTGAGCAGCTTACAGCCACACTCTGCCTCCTGTGTGCGGGGAGAAAGTCAGTGTAATGATTACATCAAATACTTTCATATGGAATGACTCACAGGGAATTAAACCCCCAACCTTGGAATTACCAGTCTTTGATAAGCTGGGAATGAGACCCAAAAATCAACTGCCTCACAAAGCGCACTTTTAACATTCATACAGGTGAGTGTCCTTCAGCAAGAAACTGAACTCCTGAAAGGGCAAAGCTGAGCTGTGACTAAAGTCTGATTCTGAGTCGCATTATTAAGTTACTGAAGGGGAAATGAAACAATAGCTGCTAATAATTGTCCTCCGTGTGTGTGTGTTGTACAGCATTATCTCAGCACCTCTCTCAGAGTACTCGGTTAGAAAGCGTCACTAATGTGCTGGCAAAGTCATTACAGTAACAACGCAGTGACTCTGGCTGCCTGCCTCAGTGAATTCACAGTAGATTATGGTAATGAGGAGGTGAATATTGGTGTGGAAGGTCACAGTCACGCTCTGAACAGGATGAACCCACTCATTTTAGGAGTATTTTGAAATGTATTTTGAGTCACATTCAATCAACTAGGTAGATGGGAAATGGAAACCTCGTAAAAACAGTGTTTCTCATAGCCTGAATCCATTCAGTGCAGAGTTTACACGATCAAGAATATTAATAGACTCCTAATAACTTTTACAGCACAGGGTGTACGCATGACAATGCCTATGGTTGGCCAGCCCCCTCTCCTCATTCTTTACAGGTGCAATATATAAGATTTAGCCACCTGTTGTATTCATACTCCCAACTAAAAGGGGCAGCATATCACTAAAGTAACTGATGACAGCTGCCAACTGTATTCTGTTTATACATACATGACTTAAGCTACTGTTAGCTTGTTAGCTCAGTTAGCCATGCAGCTAGCCAGACTTCTGGGGTAGTGTTGGTGTTCATGCCGCTAGCACAAAGAGGTTTTCAGGCCCGGGCTAGGTGGTTAGCATGCTTACTGCAGTTGATATCAATACACGTCAAGACTGTTATTCCTTCATAATATGTTGATAATTTTAGTTCATTTTTGAATGTTTTAAACTAAAAATTTCACATATTTAAAGGTAATGTTATAAGACTAGTGTTGCTTCTGAATAGGGCAGTGTGTGTGTGTGTGTGTGTGTGTGTGTGTGTGTGTGTGTGTGTATGAGCTAATGTGAGAGTGTAAGCTGCAGAAAAGTGACGGTGAATTTGTCAATCTGGCACTAAATGTACAGTATATGTTATATATAGTGACTGGGGTTAGCCCTAGGAAAAATCTCCTCGCTGTGCTTCTGACTATAACCTGGAAGCTGAGCAGGAAAGGCTAACGGTATGTTCACTGTGGCTGCTATCCAACGTTAGCTAAAGTTGTAGAAAGTAGCCTTAAGTAATTCCGTGACTTAGCTGTATGTCATTACGAGTTACCTACGTCTCCAGTGTCTTCTGGAGAAACTTTGGACAAAAGTTTGTATGGACAGAACGACACAGTTACTCTCCCAAAACTGTTCTTGTGTTATGTCCATAAACAGGGTTTGTTCTTGTTACTCCTTGGTTAGCTACTGAACTGGCCTTTTTCTCGTCCATGAAGTTCGGGAGAATCACAGCTGAACCTTACAACATTAATGAATTCGCCTGTGTAGGAACTTTATTTTATTGAAATATGTGCTTTTCCCACAATGACAACAATAAGATCCTTTAGTTTATACCAGATAACAGTGCATTTCATTTGGTCACATGTTGCTATAACTTCTGGGTGAATGCCAGATGGTACGTCAGAGAGTGAGGAAGGAATTTCCAATGAATGGATTTTGTGTCATGCCGCTTCAGTGACTTCAAGTTGCGATAAGCAGCTATGGACAGCCTGTTAACCATGAATTCCCATGAAAGCAGAGGGCAGGTTCACACCACTCAGTGAGGCTTACCCCAGTATGGCTGACCTCTGACCTTTAGGTGTTGATACGCCCAGTGCCCTATGAGAGAATGTAAGTCAGATTTTCAGTCATGTAAGAAGCAGCATAAGCTTAAGTGACAGTTAAAGTTAATACATTAAAATGCTATCTAATTCTAGGGCTGAAGGAGATTCAGAAAAAGGCAATTATTTGTACGGATAATGCGGTTGTGTCATGAGTCATGATTTTGAGTCTGGTTATTTTTGCATTGAATTTTCACAGAAAAAAAATATGAAGATGTGACTCTTGCTGGGGTCTTTACCAAACGAGCATGTTTGCTTATGTATGGAGAACATGATCTGTAGGCCTGGGCATCTCTGTAGACCACAGTGATTCATCTATTATAGTACGGTATGACACATTTGACCAAAAACTTGCATTTGGATATTGCACTTTTTATTTTTTATTTTGATAATATTTCAATTAATTGTTTCAGGCCTATCAGAGTTGTATTTGAATCAATTCAAACTAATTTGTTGTTACTTCTGTAAAAATTGTTTAATGCCATCACTGTGTATTTCATGTCTGTGTGTTAAGTTTTTCACTGAGTTATGACTCTGAGAAGTCATACAGTAACTTGGCAAGACATTTTGTTTATGTGCTGTGGACTGTCGATGTCTGTTACAGGCCATATCTTTCAATTTTGTTGAAACGCTGTCCGGAACAATGGATTGAATTACTGACGAGTACAGTAAATAGTATGAAATTCCTCAGCTCTCCCTGTATTGTCAGAATGGACTTTTGTTCTCACTCTGACACACAACCCTGTCAATCTGGTTTGTAGTTGAGTTTACTAATGAGCCATGAGTTTGGTGTGTAATCTCATTTTAAAGCTTTTTTAAACAATGAAATAGGTCAGATTCTATTTTTAACAGCAATAACTGCTATAACAGTCCTATGAAACTTGAAGGAAGACTGGAGACGATTCGTTTACTGCTGCTGCACGTTGCTTCATGTTAAACATCAGTGGTGACCTGTGCTCTGACTGTGCCTGCCTTATGCCTCTTTGTACAGCTGAACCACAAGCAGGCAAATAAAAGGCTGCAAGCAACAGCCATATAAATCAATAGCAGATTCAATAAGAGACAATAACAGGGACTGAAAAAGACATCAGAAACAAGCAGTGCTGGAAGAAGTATTCAGATCCATGCATTCAAAACGTAAGTATTTTCAGCTTAGTGCACTCAGCAAACCATGCAGGATTTGTTGGTAGCTGTTTGTAAACACACCCTTGTCCCAATTATTTGCTCTAGCCTTAGTATCTTTTTTATTTAATAATTCATATTAACCAAAACTAACCATTGCGCAAAACCCAAAATGCGAGTCTTATTTTAGATTACCTGCATGTACGTGGGAAGTATTTGATAAAAAATATAATAATAGTCTCGCAGCAGAGAAAGAAAGAGAGTGCTCATGTGGATGAGGGAGCTTGGGAATATTAACAGAGGTGTCCACATGATACAAAAACTTTTCACACTCCACACCCTGGTTTATCAGTCAAAACTTATACTGCAGCTGTTAACACTGACAAACAGGCAGATCTGTGTCATATACGCTGGTCTTCTCTCAGAAAAGACTGTATCCTCACCATCCTATCTTTTATAAATGATGTGGCTCTTTATCCCTGGCATTAACATGTGTCTCGACATTTGTCTTGAGTGACCAGTGTTGATTGGGTCTCTTGTCTCCGCTCTATATGGAGATAAACACATACATCGCTGGAACCAATTGACACCAGGTTTTTTACACAAGGAAAATAAATCACTTAATGTATAACATTTGCTGAATTTCCAAGAAGGCCCAAATAATCAAGAATTTGTCGTAGTCAGCATTTCACAAACATTATTATGTTTCTCCGAACTCAACATCTCACAAAATTGAGCCATTTTATAATGGAGTCTGGTGAACTTGTCTCCCTCTTCGTCTCCTTGCTGTTGTTCACTCTGTGGCCGCTGTGGCTGTTTTGATCTACAGTACAGTATGTGGTGTTCACGCTTGCTGTCTGCTGTAGTGCAAAACATTTAAAAAATTGTTGTTAATAACTATTATATATGAGTTATCATGGCCTATCAAATCAATCAATACAACAAACGTACATGAATGTCACGCACTATTTACTATGATGTCACTATAGAGACTGGCCTCTCGGCATCATCAACTGTGACTGAGTTCCAGCGTGTCTGATTACCTGAATGCTTGTCTTTGACCAAAACATGTTATAAAAGCAAAGGCGAATACCGTACAAATGAGTGGCAGCATTGGATCATGTGTGGAGCTTCTGAGACTGGACATCCTGTTCAGGACTTAAAGGAAAGCAGGAGAGTACAGTAACAGATTTGGAGAACAGATGAAAGTGACTTTGTGTCCCCCCCCTCCTGTTGTAGCGTCATCTGTCAATGTGACGTGTTTTCTCTGTGTTCTGACACTAATAGGCTGCATCCTCCTGTTACTGTTTGTTGTGCGTCCTTGGCCTGTGTTTGTGCGTCTGGTGACAGGGAGGACACAATATTGGCCGTGCAGACTCACCCCGTAAAACCTAATTGCCTTTGGCACCAAGCTGGCCTCCCCTAATGAACCATGTGCCTGAGGTTAATTTAATTTGGACAGGAGCTGTACAGCAGGTCACAGCGTTTCTCGCGGGAAAAAAAAAACGGTAGAGGGCAGAAAATGGGGCAAAGATACTCATGAGTGAATTTATGACATCATGAATAATGTATGAGTACATGAATTATATATGAACTTGTTGGGTCGTGAACAGTGCAGAATAAAATCGACCAATAGTCAGAACGTCCCTTGGGATTTCAGACTGAAATTTTACTTTAAAGGAACAATCTGCGATGTAAATGTAAACAGGAGACACACAAACAAATACAGCTCAGCTGTTTATTCATGTTTTCTGATGCTGTTACAGGTTTGCTTTAATGCTAATCACTTAAAATACTTGCCTCTGATTGGCTAATTAATTTCTATTCTACAGCAAATCAGCATGATTTAGATTTAGATTATTTTGGCGAGGCTTTAATTAAGCTTTTCGGATGGATCATATGTAAAATAACAATCCTTTCTCCTTGAAGTAGACAAGGTTTTCATATGGACTGGACATAAACATTTTATGATATACACCTTAGGGATGTCCCAATCAAGTTGTTTTGGCCCCAGTAGAAGTGTGCAAATTTCTGATGAAGGTTAAAATGAGTGAAAAAAAACTGCTTTATAATGAAGTGATGTAGGGTCCTGGCCTACAAGTATTATTCTGTAGATGTAAGAAACATGTTTGTTTGGTACAAGCTGCAACAAATGCCACATCGTCATGATTTTAATAACTTTTTTAGTGAAAAAGGAAAATTGTGATGCAAACATGACCATTCCCACTAATCGTGAATTATATTGCAATTCCAATTTCAGTCCAGTCTGATCCTTAATAGTTCCTATTTACATGTATTACAAGTGCTACAACATGAGGATGAGAGAAAATTTCTAGATAATTTATCCTGAAATGTAAAAATGATTATATAAATAGCAACAGAAGAAATGCTGATTGACATTCAGTGTCTTTCTTGTGGTTACACAGTTTACACATATTATTTTTAAAATTAATAATTATTTATTGATATTTTATATGTAATCTTTCCAGGTTTACTAGCCCAAATGTTTTAGACGAAGCAAAAATGATGATAAAGTATTGTACATCAAACTATATTTCTACCAGATGCACAGCGATTTTCAGCTTCACATGTGACAGTGGATAGACTGATTAAATGTGTTCAGGTCATTCCAAGTCGTGAAGGATAAAATGTGTTTATTCTCGATAGAGATGAAGTGTTACAACAGAACAGTTGTTACATACTTCATGACAGTTGATGATCATGCCTTGCCCCCAAAGCAACGACCCTTTGATGTTTACTGGACCATAAATGTCAGCCTATCTAAGTTTCTGTTAATACTTTATGCAGAGAGGAGAATTGCCTCTCATATGAATTCCTGACAACTCCCCACACCTCAGACGAAGAGGATCTCCCGTCCTCTCACATCCTGATATGTTCTAATCCAAACATTGATTTCTGAATCTAAAACAGTTTAATTTCCACATTAGTTTTTGTTTTCTGTATTTTTTTTGCTTTGCTGTTAGTGGTGGGGGTCATTGTTTTGTTGTTGCGCAGTGTATGTGATATAGATTAAAAAGGGAACTGATGTGTACCCTTTCCATCTTACATTATTCTTTACTAATAAAAAGATTTGATAAGTTCATTTCATTTTATGAACTGAACTGAACTGAACTGAAGATTTGATAAAAGATTTATTAGCATTGGTGCTATGAAAGCTAATATACTAATTTGTATATACTGTATGCAGAGTGAGTAACTGTCAAGTGATTGGATACCACTTTGACACATTGTACCCTGTCCTCTTAGTACGTAAGTGCGATGAAAGGTTTGCTGTTACATAAGATGTTCTGTACTTTTTTCTCTATATTTATTGGGTAGCATAACCCGAGTCTCCCTTGAAACATGTAATACATCTCTAATGTGGGTTAAAAAACCTTGAAGGCTAAATATAAAAATGACTGGAAACATTTACTGTGTTGCACAAAAGGCTGATTCTCAGCCTATAAATCATTTTTAGTTGTTGCTGGAGATAATTTATATTTAATTGCTTTTCATAAAGTCTTAACACGGTCATCCTTCAAACTCATAATGAAAGAAGAGAGAAAGAAGGACTCCTTTTAGCTCCTTTTCTGCAGTTATTCAGGTTTTCAGTCTGCTTTGTAACAGACTTCGCTGTAGGGTTCGACTGTTAGGACTTTCAGATCTTGCCCGCTGGGACTCAGACTACAGCATCACAAGCTCTCCTTTACAAATATTCGATCACAAGGTGTCTTTCCCCGCAAGCCTGCCTGCTGTTTACTCAAAGCGGAGCGTGGACTTGGGAACATGACGGAGGTGCTGATGTCTGCGTTCATGTTAACATGTCTTACAAGATGTCAGACAACTGGCTGCTTGTTAAAACCGCCTCGATGTTCGGCCTCATAACTCGGACAGATGTGGCACCTCTGACCCTTGACCCCAGAAAATAAAAGCAAAAACAGACGCGTAAACATGGCAGCTAATGGCCTTCCTACCCACCTCAGCGTTACCATATGGTAACCAAAAAAACAAACAGTGTCTGAATGGCGTCTGTGTTCTCCGCCGACAGTTGGCCTGGAAGGGAATGACGTTCTCGCAGTGACCCCTCTGGTTGCCTCTGAACCAGATATCACAGGAGATGCTTTGGCTTGATGTGGCGAATCAGCAGACAACACAGTGGGGTGATGACGCAGGCTGTTAAAGAAGCTGATGCTCTATTTGTTGTTTTGGTGTTTCAATTTGATGGTCTCATGTAGATAGGCTGAGCTTCAGTGGGATATGAGACGCAACAGAAAAGAAACAGAGAAAAGAGACAATCTCTTCCTAGAAACCGTGTCCGTGTATAAGAGACCGCATGCTCACGTACTCACTGCATCAGTGCCTTGTCCTTCACATGGACAGATGGATGTTTTTTTGCATCATTGTCTATTGATGTATTTTTACTGATTGTTTGTTTTTTGTTGATATTTGGCACTTTGGCACCATTTTTCCAAATGATGTTAGATACATTTGTATTACATTCTTCTGTTGTTTTGTATCTGTAAGGGAGACAGGGTCCTTCCTATAAGCCTGATGGCTTCTTGACCTCTCCTGACACAACTGTTATTGTTCTCTGGGCTCTGACCTCATCAGTACAAAGTGGTTTCAATGACACTGGGCGGCTGTAGCTCAGGAGGTAGAGCAGGTCGTCCAGTAATCGGAAGGTGGCCGGTTCAAATCCTTGGCTTTCCCGGCTGCATGTCGAGCATCCTTGAGCTCCTGATGAGCAGCTTCCGCCATCAGTGTATGAATGTATGTGTGAATGTGACAAGTGTTGTAAAGTGCTTTGAGTGTCCATTTACATTTCACAGTGAGATCGGAGGTTTTTCCAGAGTAGAATGATTTTAGCAATGTTTTGATTTTTAACATTTTTCAATATCATTTAGATATTGTTATTTGTTATTGGTGTGAGCTGAACCTTTAATAGTTACATTTTTACTCTTCGCCTACGCCTGTGGCTGATCCTTCTGCATTTTAACGAGCAGCAGGTGAGCTCTGTGTGTGTGTGTGTGTGTGTGTGTGTGTGTGTGTGTGTGTGTGTGAGATCGCAGAAAAAGAAATGTACATCTTCTTCCACTCTCGTCCTCCCTGTCACACCTTTACCGTCTCAACTCTCGCTCCTCTCTCCTCCATCCTTTATCTTCCTTCCATCTTTTCATTCGTTTCTCCTTTCAGTGGACGCTGCAGGAATTCTCCTCTCCTAATCAAAAGATTACAGACGTGTATGAACATCCCCCACTGTGCCTCTGAGCACGTGTGTGTGTTGCCGTGTCATTGCATTTGCACGGGTACACTTCGTATGTGAGGGAAGCCTGCCAGGGAGGGTGTGTGTGTGCGCACGTGGGTGGGCGTGAATAGTCTCTGTGGAGATGTAAACCTGCTCGCTGCTCATTGGCTGACAGATGTGGAGGGGGGGCATGGCTTTCTTCGAGGAGCTGTGAGAGGGAACACGAAGACGAGGTTGGAGGGATGTAGAGACGTGGGGGGGGAGACGTACAGTTACAGTAACAGTGAGGAAGAAGCTGAAGAAGCTAGAGAGGGAAGAAAAGGATCTTAAACATGCAAACATGGGTCTGACCTACATCTCTACAGAACATTTACTGAATCTACTGATTGAGGAAAAATGGTGGTGTGATGAAACATTATTTCCAAAATGAGATAATAAAATGTTAAATTTTAGCTGCAATCAGTTTAATCCATCTTTCAGAATCAGCTTCATTGGCCGAGTATGTGTACAAATACATGGAATTAGTTTTTTGTTGCTCTCAATGTAATTTTATTCAACTTGCTTTTGTAAGGTGTCCCTGAGCGCTTTCAAAGTGCCGCTAAATAAAATGTGTTATTACTATTATTAGTACAAGGAGCAATTTTCAGGGAGATACAAATTAGAGGTAGACCGGTTATCACTCTGGCCGATTATCAGGGCCAATATTCAACATTTTTGCACTAATCGGTGTCTGTTTTTATGTGTGTGTCTGATTGCCGATAAAATAAAAAACTTTAAAAATGCAGTGCTTTGGCTCTGATAGGTCTGGTAGGTCAGCCTGCATAGAGGAGAAATTGAAGGGATAACACAAGTTGTAGTAGGCAGACAAAAACTCCACAAGGCAACTGAAAACAAACAAAACAAAGAAAAAAAAGAGAGGAAAATGTGGGAACACGTTCGGAAATACGTTTAGTTGATTAAATTGGAAAATTTCAGGAAATGGTATGTGTAGTCATTTTTGAAGGGCTACAAACCAGCTTTCTATAGTGTTTCTGTTGTGATCTTTGTACAGTGGAAATACAGCGATGGTAAAAAAAGGTAAAAGAGTGAGAGATGGAGGAGGGAGGAAGAAAAGAGAAGAGTCAGAATGAGTGTGTGAAGGAGAAAAGGCAAAGGCTGGACTAGAGGGAGCGAGGAAAATTCGTGTGTGAGAAAGAAAGAGGAGGGGAGGGAACACCAGTGTGTGTGCGTGCGTGCGTGTGTGTGTGTGTGTGAGAGAGAGAGAGAGAGAGAGAGAGAGAGAGAGCAAGCAGCAGGGGGAGGAGAGCAAAGCAGCAGTGGCAGCGCTGCATCATCATTACTGCCACCACAGCAGCGAGGAGAGGCAGTTTACAGGCTGCCTCCCTGATATCTCCCTCTGTCTCTCTCATGCACACACACATTCATGGATGCACACTCGCTCACTTTACACACAGTGGAAGACAGCCGCCGGCCTGAGCCTCACTAGAAGCTTTACAGTGAGGAGATCCTGGTTACACTATCCATCACCTCTGGATGTTTGCCTGCCTGCCTGCGCTCGTCCGTCTCTAGGACTCCTCCTGCTCCAGACGCTGTGGGTGTCTGTCACAGGACCATGGACGAGGCTGCCACTTCAAGATCCGATGCTGCTTGTTTGGACTCTCCTTCTTTTGTTTGCTGAGACAGCTGTAGCTGTCGGCATGGAGGAGTGTTAACATCGAATCTGCTGGGAATTTCGGCATTGTTTTTTCCTCCCTTTTTTCTTTGCTGGCACTCAAAGAGCAGAAGTGGATGCCTGAATTTTTTGGTGGCTGCGTGCCGGAGCAGAGTGCTTACCTCAGGTTTTGCAGTCAAGGGGGGGTATGGTAAACAGCTGCAAGGGGAGGACGGTTTGCACTGCAGCATCAGACTGGCATCTCCTGTTCAGCATTGGGGATCCTTTTTGACTCGAGGTTGCACACATGCACATATTTCACACCCAGCAGCAGCAGCAGCAGCAGCAGCAGCAGCAGTAGTTGTACAGCCTGGCTGCGTTTTGCATACACTGATGAATTACTGCTACTTTAAGACAGGTTCCCTGAGGGAGAAAAGATGCTGATTTAAGAAGAAGAGGAGGCACACTTTTGTTTTTGGATCAGAAGACGCGATGGGCAACTTCATGATTAAGATAGAGACTTGGGTGACAGGATGACCACTGCGTTGAGCTGAAACTGCCCCCGTCCCTCCTCCAGTCCAAACATGAACTCTTCCTCTGATGTGAACCAAAGCGGTTCTCCCCCGTTCTGCCTGCTGGGCACCGTGGGTTACTCCCATAGGCTGGATACCTGTGTGCTAGAGGTGGTCGTCATCCTCTTCCTCACTGTGCTCATTATCGCCGGCAACCTGGTGGTGATCTTCGTATTCCACTGTGCCCCACTGCTGCACCACCACACCACCAGCCACTTCATCCAGACTATGGCCTATGCCGACCTGCTGGTGGGCGTCAGCTGCCTGGTGCCCTCGCTGTCCCTCCTCCACTATCTTCGGGGCCTGAATGAGGAGCTCACCTGCAAGGTGTTTGGCTATATGGTTTCTGTGCTGAAGAGCGTCTCCATGGCCTCGCTGGCGTGCATCAGCGTGGACCGCTACATCGCCATCACGCGCCCGCTGTCGTATGCCACGCTGGTGACGCCATGTCGGCTTAGGGTGTGCATCGTCCTCATCTGGGTTTACTCTGCTTTGATCTTCCTGCCGTCCTTCTTTGGCTGGGGGAAGCCTTGTTACCACGGGGACATATTTCAGTGGTGCGCAGACTCGTGGAAGACCAACCCGGGGTTCAGCACCTTCATTGTGGGGCTGCTCTACGCACCAGCAGCGCTCACCGTCTGCTTCACCTACGGGAGTATATTCAGGATCTGCCGTCAGCACACGAGGGAGATCACCCAGCGCCACGCCCGCTTCAGCTCGCAGACCGAGGGCGATAAAGGTGAACAGCGGTGCGAGGGCTGCCCAGACAAACGCTACGCCATGGTGCTGTTCCGCATCACCAGTGTGTTCTACGTGCTGTGGATGCCGTACATTCTCTACTTCCTCCTGGAGAGCGCTGGGCTGTATCAGCACAAGGTGGCATCCTTCCTCACAACATGGTTGGCAATCAGCAACAGCTTCTGTAACTGTCTCATCTACAGCCTCTCCAACAGCGTCTTCCGGAAAGGTCTAGGCCGTCTCTTTAGCCCGTTGTTTCCTTCCTGTCTCGGCTGCACGGATGCCAAGAAGGCTCCAGCTCCAGTCAGCCCACGACCAGACCCTTGATGCCAAGTATCAGTCCCCATGATGATGATGGACTTGGCTCAGTCACTTTGGCAGCATCGGCCCTCTGTGTGTGCTTTGCTCTCAGCTGCGTAGCATGACACAGGTCTTTTTGGTCCCGCAGTGAAATGTGTTGAGGACCCCCCCCCCCCCGTACGGAGCACAGAAAGGTGCCCGTGCAGATGCCTGTCGGTCGTCTCAAAGGCTGATTTTGTGGAAAAGAAGGCTGTAAAACTCCTTCTGGGTCTTTCTCGAATGCTCCTCAGTGTGATGCTGCTCTTTCAAGTATCGCAAGCTGGCGGCACGGAGTAAAGAAGTTTGATATTGATGAAGAAAGTTGGACTGCGGAGATAAGATTCATGTGCGTCAGTTCAGAGGATTTAACGAACACTCTTGCCTGCTCTGACTTTACAACTCCCAGATGCAAAAAAGGAAAGCACAATGCGACTTGTGTTGTGTGATCCACTGAAATGCAAATAATATTTTAAATCTTTTCAAGCCTGACTGAAAAAATCTGCAAATTGTCTTGGTTATTTCAGGGTAGAATTAGCAAAAAAATGTTAAACACTTGAAACACACTACTGATCTGTGTCCCTCGGGGGAACTCCAGATGCTAACGAGTTCAATGTGTTGTGTGGAAAATAATTTACCGAGAAAATCATCTGATAATCAGCCTGTTTGTGTGTGTGTGTGTGTGTGTGTGTGTGTGTGTGTGTGTGTGTGTGTGTGTGTGTGTGTGAGTTCAAAATGTGTATCGGATGGACTTGAATCTCATTTCCCAGAGAAAAGATTGAGGTTTAGGCTGGAGCTCGTGTGTGTTTTCTTCTCTATTGAAGTTAGGTGTTAGTAGGAAGCTCCAAGTATGTTTACACAGTCTCCGGTTTCACACAGAAATGTTGATTTAAGATTTAGCTTTACTTTCTAAAATGGCTGCTGGCACTTTTCCAGCAGATAGTGTATCCTCATCACAGAGACACTCAGTTTTATTTATTTGGAGAGTTTTATTCTCTGTTTGCATTTCTTCCTCAGGTCGATCAGCAGTTCTTTTTTAAGCCTCTGGGCTGTTTGCCTTTGATCTCAGCCAAAACAGTACATGACTCTTAAATCACAAGCCACGTAGCGACCTTAGATAATCACCTCCTGACTTGTTTTACTGGCGGTGTCTGCATTGATAACGAATCTGCTGTCTGCCAGGATCCATGCGACCTGCAGTGCGAAGACTAACTTCATTGTAATCTGTAACTTTCCTGCTTGTCTCTCTCTGTAGTCCTTCAGCAGATTAGTGCAAAGTGGAAGAGAAGTGCTAACGCCGTGCAAACCTCAGAGAGGAAGAGGGTCAGAGCGCTTTTCTGAGAGCCAGTGACAGCTTGTAGCTTTTTTGCTTCATGTAAATATACTTCAGAATTAAAATATTTAAACAGTGGCTAACTGGACCCATTGGGGGATTTTGGCTGCCCCTGATGTAAAGTATCCTTCGAGGATTACAAATGATTTTGTGGATAAAGTGTGATGTTTTATAAGGTAACTTATTTGTCACAGCCAAGTGGTCTGTCATGCTGCACTCCAGACTGGACCTGTATTTTTTCTACAGTGTCTAAAGAAAGTGTTTCTTTTTATACTGCAGGAAGATAAAAGGCCTTTGGATTTCAGATAGTTTGGTTTTAAAGTCACAATGTAATGGCATTTTTGAGAGCGTCTTGCTCCTAAGTCTGACATGTTAGTAGTTGAAAACGAAGAGGAAACAAAAACAAAAAAAACTGTACAGGATGGTTGTTCAGAAAAATTCATAATAAAACTGTACAGCTGAAACTAGACCACATTTTAAATGAGTTTGTCTGGATTCCTTAGATTCAGTGAAGGGAAATTTTAATGCCGCAGCATACATCAGTATTTTCCGAGGCAGAACAGCATTTTTGTATAAGAACAGAGTTTATATCATACATACCACAGAAATGTGTGAAGTCAGCATGCAAAATATACACTGAACCAATGGAACTGGCCTAAAAAACAAACCATTAAACAGGGAACAATTAATAGGTTATATTAATAAACATGGTGGTATATGAGCCAGAATTAGCCAAAAGGCTAAAGAACTTGATGTCATATTTATTTACTGCACTCTTATCAGCCAAATAAGCATGAAAGCTATATCAATTTTAACAAGCTGCTTTTAGCTAGCTTTAGCTTAAGCTACATTTTTTTCCCCCCTTTTTTATGTGGAAATGCCAAATGACATTTTTGATGAACAGACATTTTTTCATTTCATCATCTGCTTATTTAGACTTGCTTAAAGTTGACTAGCCTAGCTTAGCAGAGTAGCATAACTGCCATCTCAGCCTCTGACTGTCGTGGAATTCACATTATTTATTGTGGTCAAGCTACTTTTAAATCATCCATGTAATGATATTAAATGAAGTATTAAAGTATTATGCCCATTTCAAGGCGACTGTTGTTACTGTATCTGTTTCACAGTTTCCCGGCCGGCCTTTTCTAAAGGGTACCCACACACATTTGGTCATACAGTGTAATACATATGATTTAAAACATAGTCCAGATATACAATTTAGATATAAATTTAGATATATATTCACTTTTAAACATGTGTACTATCACAAGCTATATCACCATAAGGTCCATTTAGTAGCTGATTTGGAGCTTTTGTTTGTATCACGCGATCTTCCTCAGTAGGTGGAGTTCTGTAGTTGTCATTTGCAATTAACATCTACAATTTTTTAATTTTTTAAAAACTCGTTTTTTATTTCATTGTGACTTTAAAAGCAGCTATTGCTAAAGAATGGAGAGGAATTGTTTTACACTTTCCCTCTAGAGACACCACATGTCATCGCAGGGGTTAAGGGTTAGAGCTCAGACTACGGTCAGGGTTTAGACTTTTAACTGTAGGACATTTCCGGTGCATCAGGGGGTACACCAGCTGCTGTCAGGGGGATTGAAAGTCCCACTGACCCTGCTGCCCCCAGTATGTTCTATTTATACAGTATCTGCTATGAAAATGTAATTTCCTGCAAAGTATTGACACGTTTGATCCCTGCTTGATTCGTTGTAAAAGATGCTCCTCCGACAGATTTTAACTGCATGATTCTGGATCAATGTTCCTGTCTCATGATGCTACTGAAAGCAGTTTACTGACTGTACTCTTTGTCTTAGTATCCTTACTACTGTTATGTAACACAGATGGCTTATCATGTTTTTTACGAGGGCCAAGAGTCCCTGGTTGCTACGGAACATTTTAGAAAACAAGAATGACCTGCAGAAAACCTTCTGGCATGTCTTTTGTCTTCACCTGATGCTGCTGACAGGACAAAATGATGCAAATCTTCAAAAAAGTTTTGTAAGAAACTTTAAACAAAAAAAAACATTTGAAATTATACAGTCAGTTTGACCAACAGCTGAGGCATCAAAGATTTCCAGTCACATTTTTTGCAGTTTTGTGTTATTTTCCTCGCCAGCAGAGCGATGCTGCTCAACAAAACATGGGAGTCAGTGCAATACAGCCTGCTGGTGTTTCCTTAAATAACAACAAACCAATAATAGAAGAAGAAAAATCTGAATGAAAGGGCTTTAATCATCTTAACACTAGATGGGCTGTTTGTTATTCAGCAGCATGTGATCTGAGCAAGTTGAAAATCTGCCGCAGATTATTGTAATTACAGAGGTGTAATCATGTGATTAAACTGAGATACTCTGATTAGTGTCTTTTGGATTGATTTGATATCAAAATCCAATTTTTCACAGCACAGTTGGGATGGCCTCTTTGAAAATCGAATCTAATTGCGATGAATTATCACTTCCTTAATTCCTCAACAACAGAACAATCCTTCTTATTCTTGCTGTTATAAGAGCTGGTGTTACTGGCCCTTTATTCTTAACTTTTGATAGTAAATCCAAAAAGCAGCCTAAAGACAACAGGTGCATTACACTGTCTTTGAATGCTGACCTGTGGACAGGTAGACGGTGCTCGTTAAGAGGTGAAATAAGCAAATGCACAGAGTAAAATCAGTCATTTCCTGGATTATAAAATTTCAGACAACATTCATTCTGAATACAAGAATCTACAGTAATTCAGCAGTCCAGAACTGCATTCTGATTACTGTCATGTGTTTTTAAATTGATTGTACAGTGTCAGTTTAAATTAAACTCCCCCAAAAATGTGAAATCTAACATGTCATAAAGTTTGGTAATGTGATGATGGTAATCCCTCCAGCTGTAATGCATTCCTCCGGCTGTCTCCAGTGTGTCCCTCTGCATAGAGTCCTGCTTTATTTGGTTCACATGACTGTTCTGTTTCACATGACGTGACTCTTTGCGTTTGATGCCATTGATTAGACTCACATGAAAGTTATTGATTTGGTGAGAGAACATTGTACAGCATTCTACTTTGACATATCTGAGAGATGTTGTGGTTTATATGGATCTTGCATCAGAAATGCTGTGATGATGTAACCAGGTTTTGATCAATAAGGTTTGATAAAGACCAACACTAATATGTCTCAGATTAAGTGGATTGCTGATTTTTTTTCCGCAGCGGATTGATGATTTGACAATTTTCATACAGAAACAAAAGTCTGAGACAGCCGTCTCTGACTTGGGTTAGCAACAAAAACCAGACTAATAAAATTATTTTTGGGTCAGCTGCTTGTTACGAAAGGTTGAATCATAATTGTGCTTCAAAGATACACTTCCTGATGTGATTATGTGTCCTCAAATATGGCTGGATTGACCTGCTAGGTGGCCCTGGGCAAAACTGAGCTGCAGGGCCCTGTTAACCCCCCTTTTCCTCCCACTCCTCTGTACCATGTGTACAGTTTTTCTTTGCTATACTTCCTGGCCACTGATTTTCAGTGTGGTAAATTGATTCAACACAGTAATTCATGAATATATGTATAAAACAATATGAGCAGTATCAGCTTTAAGTTCTCAAAGTATCAAAAGTGAAAGTAGTCTCTTTGCAGTGCAATGTCCATGTCAGTGTATTACTATTGTATATGATGTTTTTGAATTAATATTACTGCCACATTTATGTGTATGAGTCATTTTACTGCTGTAGGTGTTTATGGTTGAGCTCATATTAACTCCTTTATACACTGATGGATAGTTAAATCTACAGCAATGCATCATAATCTATTAAATCGTCATATGTTTGTGGCGTCACTGTCCTGTGACAATCACATACTGTATTACTAAAGTCAACTTTCACATGCTCAGAAAAACAGCCTTGTGATGGCGTTTTTTTCTCCAGCTGATTCAAGGGTTTTTTAAATAGTTTATTCAGCTTAAGAAGTAGGGGTGTGTCCTTGACGTATAAAGGAACACTTAAGTTTAGCACAAACGTTCACATTCACAATTACAACCTTTGGAGACACGTGGTGTTTCATGGAAACATCTGAAAAGTAACTAAATCTGTGGTGTAACGCCGTAAAAAAATACAGTAAGTAGCTGCCTCTGAAATGTTGTTTACATTATTACATTTAATCTGTGATTTAGTGGCGTATAATACCAAATCAAAAATAGAATCAGCACAAACCATGATATGGATGAAATCCTCTAATGCGCCATGCGTAATTTCATCTTGAGATATTGATATATCATGGTATTGTAAAATTCCTGTAAATTCAATCTATCTCAGCTTCTCCCAAAACAACATATGGCTTAGTGGCTGTTGCAGCGTCACACTGAAACACTTTGTTTTGCAAAGAAAAGTATGCGAGATAATTTCTTGGTTAGGTTTAGAAATTAACATCATGGTTAGGGTTTCAGTCCATACGTTACTTCTGTAACTTTCGTAACTAACGTACCTATGTTGGCTACATATCTTACGTCAGGTTATGTACATGACATTACTTCACTACATCAGTAAGTAAAAATAACTCACCATTGACTGTCGTTTCACACTGAACATGAGCAGCTGTCTTCTTAATTCAAGTCCTCTGCTTGTTTAGTCCGTCCACCCTCCCTGACCTCTTCCCTATTCGGACTTGTTGCTCATTATAGTGCTTCTTCTTACTTCCTCCTTGACAACTGTTATAACTACTACAACCTGTAGAGGGCCCCGCATAACAAAAATGTAAATATCGGTCGTAATGACCCGGTTGCATATTTTTCAAGTCATATGATGGTTTTACTGAGTAGGACGGGCTCTGGAAATTAAGGAACTGTTGATGGATAAAATAACCATCCAATTAGGACGTCATCACATTAAGGCTAAAATCTTAATGACATAAAGGCAACATTGCCACAAAACAGTTCTAATCACTGTATTTGCAACAGTGAAAAAAAGTCAAAATAGTTTCTGACAATTGACTTACTGATTAATCAAAAAATATCGATGTATATCAGCCTAATTTATATTTGTCTGAGCCAGTTTGTCTACTGCACGTCCTCTGAAATGTGTAGAAATCAGGTTTTTTAATTAATTGAAAAACAATGTCAATTAATGTTATGTTTCCCAATCAGGTCCCTTGTTACTTGATATTGGACTGCCTCACAGTGTTGTGACTTGATGTTCTGAGTATGTGATTTTTGCTCTGATTACTTTCTGACCACTTAATGGAAACTGCTTCCTGCGTTTCATTTGGTTTGTTGTCTGGCACAGATGGATCCCACGAAGCTTCTCCTCTCACAGCTTTGATCTGCTGATTCAAAAACATGTTATGTCAAAGTTTATGTTTTTATTTTCCTGTGGGAAAATCATGATGTTGTCAGACTCGGACTGCAGTCAGGAGTTACACAGAGCCTTGATCCCCCGGGGGAAATGCTTTTTCACAGAGGCCAACAGTGCCAAATTTGGACCAGGACTGAGAGCAGTAAGGGGGGTTGAGCTTTAGAAGTGGGTGATATTTCATGTATTTAGCTTGGAACAGTCCAGATCAGCTCTCTTACACCCACACACTATAATTTCCAATGTGTGAGCTGATAAATGTGATGTCTGCTGGCATGAAAGCAAAACTCACTGTTGGATATTCTTGAACTTATTTAAGTTTAAAGCTGTATTCATTACATGGTCTGTATTTTGGGAGTATTGAGCAATGGAAAATCCAGTGGAATAAAACCCAGTTCACTTGTCTGTATTAACCGGAATACATTTTTTTTGTTTCTGATGCATTTTTAAATTAAGGTAATGCAGGTAATGTATCTGTATTCTGCAAGGTTTATAGCTCATGTTGATAATATCTTGTCCTGTAAACCAATCTGGAGTTGTGTTTCAAGATGAGATACAGTATTTTCCAATTTTTCATCCATTGTAGGTTTCGCAGATACGTTATTACTGCTGTAGAAGCTCAAACTAGTGCCATCATGAAGGTGTAATTGTCTGAGTGTTGGTAAATGAACAGAATTTTAACAAACAAGCCAAGAACAGCGAAGAAAGGCAAATTTGTTCTGCAGTTTCGTTTCTCTAAATTAGAACAAGTGGAGCTCAGTTTATCAGGAAAAACTCAGGAAATCGAACGCCAGAAAATCCAAAAAAATTTTTGCTAATCGGTCAATTGTTTCAAGCATTAACATGTACCAAGTAGAAATGTGCAAATATTTAGTGATCAAATCTCCTTGAGTTTGAGGATTTTCTGCTCTTCTTGCTTTATATATTGTAGGGTGCAACTATTTTAGATGCAAATACGTCTAAAAATCTGTCAAGTGCAATTCATATTTTCATTCATTCATTCATTTCAATGTGTTAAGAAATTTTATTAAAATGAATTATTAGTCAATTATGTGCTGGTGCATCTACAGGAAAAAGTTCTGCACACCAGTGAAACCATTGTGAAAAGTTAGTCTGAGCCTTGTTTTATATTGAACATCTTTGGGTTTTAGACTATTGGTTGACAAGAAATGTCAGTCTGGCCTGTGGAAAAAACTGAAACTGGAATAATCTTCTTTTATCAACACACAATGAACCGCTAACTAGTTGAGTGATAGATATAAAACACAATTAAGTAAAGATCCAAAATACTTGTGTAGAATTTCAGTTAGTTTAATTACATACCATTGATTAGATGTGAGGGTAGAATAACAGTGGGTAACAGTAAGGTAACACTGCTACTTGATATGTTAGCTATTTTGCTAATCACATGAGACATAGTTGCGTTAAAATAACAAATACATGAACAATGAGATGACCAGCTCCTAGTGAGCTACATCTGATAAGGCTCAGATCAGAACTCCAGGAGGACCTCCAATAAGACTGCTTATAATTCAATATGTTGCATCAAACCTGGTGTGTTAAAGGAGATTTTTTAATTGTTTACAGTAAAGTTTTGGTTTATTCTAGATGAAGCGATCAAAACAGATATGCTGATCTCTGTGTGATAGAGATACAGTATGATGATTGATGAGTGATTCTGTTTCTCTAATATGGATACAAAAAATGTTTAATTTGCGTAACAACAATTTAATTATTGTTATACTTACCCAGTTGTAGCCATACAGTGTCAGCCTGTTGACTGCAACAACAACCATTGAACGCTCATTGACCCATTTTTCCATCCTTGTTTCGCTCATGCTGCTGTGTTAATAGCACGGATGTGAATGCTGCTCTGTTGTAACAAAATGTGTGGAGCAAAACAGGCAGTCAACTCATCAATCAATCATAGTAGAGTTAATTGATTTTGTGATATTTTAAGGCACAAGAAAGCCTGACTTTCTCTACTTTCTTCCTTCTCCAAAGAAGTAGCCTATATTGCCTACTTTACTAGATTTGCAAATTGTAACTTGTTTACTGTGTAATTTGGTGTGAATGGTGACACAATGTGTTCAAATAGTTGCTGGGCGGTACAGCGTGCTTCAGACACGGAATCAGACATGATGCACTTTAAACACGAAAAAACAGGCTTTTACATCGATGCCGTGACAAACTGCTTTACAAGGAGAGAAACATCCTAATGTTTTGTATTTAATGCTGAATTTACAAGAAGGCACCAAAGATTTAAAATCTGCCGTAGCTGTATCACAAAGTTTGTTAAGCTTCGCCTCATGCGGCAA
Source organism: Pagrus major (assembly GCF_040436345.1). Classification (NCBI taxonomy): domain Eukaryota; kingdom Metazoa; phylum Chordata; class Actinopteri; order Spariformes; family Sparidae; genus Pagrus; species Pagrus major. The sequence continues at coordinate 16,612,325 of NC_133219.1, read as the reverse complement.
GTCTTAAAATCACAGAATTTGTTAAGGGAGCCTGGCAATATTGCCGTTACTAGTGATGTAGGTCCACTGGAAAACATGTTTCTTTTAACCTATTTATATCATTAATGTATGAAATACTTATTTTAATCACAAATAATGTATTTTTCAATGTAACAATGGTTGTTTGTAATGTATTATTGACCCCAGCAGATGTATGATTTTATTGCTTTCATGGGACCTCAGACCCTACCTTATAAGAGCTCAGCTCCCACTGGCTCCCACACAAGTCAAACCCTGTATACATCATCTTCACAGTAATTTCTTTCCATTTTGGAAATAAGATGATTCATCAATCCCCTTTACTTTAACCTAATGAATGTTAATATTTGTATTGAATTATTTTCTAAACTTGTGTTGTTGGTATGATATACAAACAACATGGTAGCAGCATTTTTTAAATATCTTGTATGCAGTGTAAGCATGGAAACAAGGTTAAAATAACTGACTGGTAACATTTTATTGCAATGCGGTACTGTGAGTGGCTGCATTGTTGGTGTTTGGGAACTTGAGCGATAAGAAGGTGGAGGTCCTATCTTTAATCAGAGGGAAGGAGGGGGAGTGAAAACAGCCTGTTCATGTAGCTGGTTATTCTTAGAGCCGAGGAAATGAGCCTGGAGCCACGACGACTCACCTGACTGCAATCTCACATGCACACACACACACACACACACCACACACACACACACCACACACACACAGACACACACACACGCAGACGTAGGGAGACCCAGAACGATATAAATGTACAGACATACACCACAGACATAAAGACCACAGTTATGAACTGTACACAGTTCTGAGAAGCAGAAATAATGAGTGTTAACCTTAAGCTCAGTAGGGGGAACCATGTTTACTGGTTCTCTTGGAAGTTTCCATGGTGAAATCAGTCCTCCATCAATTCAAAGATTTGAAGGCATGTAAAAGCTAGCTGAGCAAAGACAACTTTACCTAATTTTCCCATACATCCAGAACCTCTAAAAAGTCAGGGGTGGGAAAAATTCCATTCTCTTAAATATCATGATTATTTTTTATGATCCCTGCATTGATTCTTTGTTTACTGAATCGATTCACTATAACTAGTGCTTAGTCCGTTAGCTATATGCTAACACATAATGGGATTTATTATTAATATCATCTTAACAAACGACCCATCTAACCCATCTAAGTATCCAACATAAAAGGACATGTGCTCATACTTGCAGTCATATACTGTAGAAACAAACTAATAGCGGCTGACTTCACATTGATAATAAAATAGGTCAAAAAATTCAGCCGCAACCAGGTGTAGACATTTCATACTAGGAGAGGGCATCACTTCAGTGTATAACTTTGTGTTTCTTTTTTTTTTTTTTTTTTTAAATATTATTCTTAAGCACTAGCAGGGACAGCTAAAATAGCAGTTTACTTCAAAAAGTATTTTATTGCCCATTTTTATATGCAGTATAGCAATGTTGCTGCTGAAATAAAGCCCAGACTAACTGACATTTGACCTTCATCCTTTTTGAAATGGCTCATGATTTACAGTCTCTAGAAGTGTTTGGTTTAACTTCTTCCCATGGTCTAGAATTAAAAAGGCAAAAAAATTACTGTCGTCGTTTTAGCCAAAGTGGGCAAGGATACCAGAAAATGTATTTTCTTTTACTGCATGAGCAGGAGGAGGAGAGACGTGGGCTAATGACTAAAAACGTTATAACAGTGATTACTGATGGAATATAAAGCTTAAATAAACACTTTTTAAAATAAACATATATCATTTACAGCAGCTTTATGAATTGCAATAGGTATCGAATCGGCACCCAAATATTTTGATAATATCGAACTGGGAGATACACATTTTGTCCCCCCGCCCAACTAGAAACAGGTCCCCACAAGTGATGATTACAAAGGTAGTCCCCATTCCACATATAAACCTAGTTGTGTGTGTGTTTTTGTGAGTGAGTGTGTGTGTGTGGCTTCGGTGAAATGTTTCAAAATACCATGCCATCACATTTCTTGGTAGCACAGCATTCACACAGAGAGAGCCACAAACACATGGACAGAGAGAGAGGGAGAGAGAGAGGGAGAGAGAGAGGGAGAGGGAGAGGGAGAGAGAAGCAGTGTAAACGACAAATGTGCAAATGTTCTCAAATGTGCAGTGTACAGAGATAATAATCTGGAACGTGTATTAATGTAACACTTTGAGTCAGATGTGGACTTTATGTTGATGTAACATATAGTGTCTTTGGGGAAGGATAAGAATCAGTGTCAGTGGGGTCAGCTGCAGTTGTTTTTTATTACTTTACACATGACAGGAAGCTTGCCTAACCTCCGTTAATGAAGCAGTTATTTTAATCCAAACCATGATCTTTTCCTAAACCTAATTGTGCCTAAATCTAATCAAATCAAAAGATCAGATGACAGAAGATTAGTAAAAAGGTGATTGTAAACAGTTTTGGTCTGGCCAATAAGGGCATCACATTTAAAGCTCAAAAAGCTTAGTTTTCGGTGGAGGACTTCTTGCTACACCTCTAACACTGATATTTTCACAGAACTCTGGTTACATACTCTGCTTAAATCCTCTTGTTCAATGCTGTCAAGTTTGTAAGCAGTTATGTGCAGTGGTTAATGTACCTTAGAGTGCCCGCCTCCTGTGCTACGTGTCAAAAGGATGTATTGACGTCCAAACTGAACTGCCATCCTACTTTTTAATGTGTACTGTGGCTTCTCCTTGTAAACAAACACAATTTCATTCAACCAAAATGCATTGCCTGTATCCTTGAGGTCAACCAGATGTGTTGAATACTTTTCCTAAACTACTTGCAAAGGGGATTTTGCTGAAAAATGTGCATTCTTTACCTCAATGTTGACTATATTGTAGTCTTCTTCTTCTTCTCCTTCTATTCCTTTGCTTTGCAAATTGCTGCTTTCTTGGCACGTTATTGCCACCTGTTGATCAATAAGATAGTATGCAATCATAAAGACATTTATCCACTGTGTTACTAGTGGTCAAAAGCTCCATAGGGTACCCTCACCTTTATACCTAATGAGGTTGCGTTTTACTAAATTACATATTTTACATAAAGCATTTTACTTTGAATGAACCATTATTCAATTTGACAAAATCAGAGTTACAGAGTGTGTTCAGTTTGATATATGACTTCTTTAAAGGGAGTTTCTGCATGAAAGGAAAACAACCGCTGCCTTGAAGGAAGGACATCACTTATTTGTATTTTTGCAGTGTAGAGAAAGATATATGCAGATGATCATCTTCATGCACACAAATTTAGAATTCACTTTCTATACTTACTGTATGATGCCTCAGACTGACATTGTCAGAACCCTTAACCCAAACATAACCACTAAACTTAGTCTAAATGCTGTAAAACATTTCTCCACTTTCAGGTCTATGAGTCAACTTGGTCCCCACAAAAGACAGAAGTACAAGCGTGCCCACATACATGTCTTTTTCTTACCTTTTGCAGTATTTGTGTGGTGTACAAAAATAGAAAACATTAATAGCAGCATGATGTAATCTGAGTCCTTGAGTTTATATGAGTGTGTGTGACCGTGATAGCCAGAAATAGGCAATATAAACACTGATGATAATCATGGCCAAGGAACACTGCGCTGTAAAAAATACCCACCACTAAAATTTAATGTAGCTCCTTAACATCCATAAATCATTACCATATAAATACATTCACTAACAACACTGACCAGACTAAAATCACAGTTTGTTTGTACTTTGTACTACACTTTTCTATTGCGGTATACATATTAGTTGTAGGCATTCTGTGTAATTTAATATAATTTGCCTCATAGTACCAGCAGATAAATTAACTTCAGAAGATTGACACTTTGAGCAGTGTATGGTCCGGAGCTCCACAGGTCTGTGGTGGGAACCTCTGATACAGAAAGCTGAAATTCCTCGGCTTCCCTCTGTGTTCATTATCCTCACTTCCTGTCATTCTTCTCCACTCACTCACATACACACTCTGTATGTTTCTCAGTGGTCAAGCATTTTCTTAAAGTAAGGTTGATAATTTTATTACGGTCAGCTGGCAATTTACAGTACTGTCCTCGAAGGAAAGGTTGACAATTTTCCAATTAGATGGCAAACTGTGAAACAGAGAGGTTGTAACACTTTGATTTAAAGTCATGTCAGCATGAACTCAGTAAATAGACCTGAGACATAATAGAATTAATCCCTTTACTGTAGAGGGACTTTCTGAGGTATATTACATTACCGGACAATTTACTCTGACTTAAAGGAATCCACGTAAACACACACACACACACACACACACACACACACACACACACACACACACACACACACACACACACACACACACGTTTACACTGTACTTCTATACCCACAGGACCCACAGCACTGAAACAGTCGAGGCACAGGAATCAACCAAAATTTGTAGCGCTTAACAGGCCTTATTTCTGTCAGTAGTGTTGCCATCAGCTCTTAGAAATGTCCTCAACTGCTGTTAGTCGCTCCCATGTTGTTTTTCTGTGTTTTCTAACTCAGAAAAAAAGAAAAGAAAATGTATTTTGGCCAATTATACATTGCTGCAAACCATGGAATTGTTACATTTGTAGGCTACCTGCAATTTGTTTGTTTGAATATGTTGAAACTTTACCTTTCTTTACATTTCAGCTTTCAATTTAATGTTAAAACATGTTAAAACACGTTAAAACACTGTGGATAAAGTCAACAGGCCCCAGGTTAACAATATCCAGTGGTTTAGCACTTTCAAGTGAAACGCAGTTATGAAAAGTGGTGTCTTGCTTGGCAGCTATCTGTTGTCACACTACCATCATCCCTGCCTCCTCCGGACATAAAAGACAGCTCACATACATGTAATCTGGATGGGATATGAGACATATTGTCAACATGTTGAAGTAGGAAATATTTTCCTTGGTGTCTGGGCGAATCTTATCTTCAACATGTAAAATACAAGTTGGTTCTCATAAAGATAGAACAACATAATTACACACAAACTTATCAGTACCGTCGGAGCAGATTATTGGGCCCAATGTTGCCCCGGACCTAACAGACAAACTGCTGTTATGATTTTAATAAAAACTTCTCTTTTATATGAGAATCTGATTTATTCAACAAGTTTCAAGTGTGCGTGAAATCTGCACCGAATCCTGTCAGAGGGAGTTACAAATCAGGAGAAAGATAATACAAGTGAGGTTTGAATCAAAAAGGCAAAGTGTTATTTTAAAGCAGTTTCCTTGAAGTGCCTTGTTAGCATTCTTCACATTCAGACTGTAGCAGCAGCTGGCTCTGGCCCTCAGTTTAAATGAGGCGTGCTAACAAGCCATTTTAGGAAAAATAAAGGAAGAATGTAGAAACTTTAATGTTAATGTGTCACAAAAAATATTCCAAACATCTGAGTGGTGTTTGATTTGTAGTTTGTATGGAGGCTGTTAACCACGTCACAGCGTCTCTGCTCGAGTGCACATGATTGCAGCTTCAAAGGGCCGAGACACATTGTTTCTCCCTCACTTTGCCCTGACAGCTTTCCAGTCACACAGCTGTTTATTATCAAACACGTATCTCCAACATTTCGCCTATCCAGGAACAAACAAACAATTCTTGGTTCTAGCTTGACGGCGATGCATTTTTCATCGTATCCTCCAGGGTTACAAGAGTTCGTAGAATCTTATCAACTCATGGGAGAGTGTGTTACTGAAACAACAATATGAAAAAACAAGTACAAATATGAGGTTTTTAGCTGGGGGGATGAGATGTGAGAGATGCAGTGAAAGGACACTTTCTTCTACAGATTGAAAAAGCCGGTCATTTGGTTAGTTATGTAACAGTAGTGACATTATGCTGTTTTTCTATTACATCTGCGGGCCTGGCTCTACTGGGTTTGACTCAGTACGGCCGAGATTTGCATTTCCACCACAAATGGGCTACCTGCTTGAAGCTTTGTCTTAAACCAATGACACGTTTGTCTTGATCCCTGCAGTACAATTGAAGAATCGCCGACAACAAAGTGGCTCCACTAACTCAGTTACAAACACATTTAATTTCCTGTATCTTCTTCACAATAAAAGCCTTGCATCATTTAGTCATTTTAAAGCTTTAATTATGAAGCAGCATTACAGGAAATGTTGTGTTTTCACCAGCAGTAACTAAACATGACTCCTGAAACAGCTGAGAGTCAGCACGACCTAACAGTAAAACACAGCTGAAGAGATTCAGTTAGAAGTTGCAAAAGTACTGAGAGCTGAACACACTGACTTTTAAAAACATCTTTCTCTCGGGTTTCCTGCACAGACCTGAGTTGAGTATCAATTTGCTACACATACTTGTTTGAGGGGGAGATGGGTGCTTTTTAGGGATTGGCCGCAGTCGTGAGACGTCACCGCAGCCCGCTTGGAGGCTCAGCTCAGCGCAGTAAAACTGGTGATGGAAAAGCAAATCGGCGCGGCTCGGTTTGACTCTGCGTGTTTCATGATGCGTACGTCATTCGTTGGAATTGCTTGGAGGAGAAATTAAAATCAATGTTGAAAAAATGTGAGAAAATTGCCAGTGGTGGAAGGAGATCTTTCACCAAGTAAACGTACCAATATCACAGGTAAAGAATACTCATTAGAAAGTCAAGTGGTCAGTATTATATTAATGTTAAAGTATTAAGTTCATTTATACATTAAGTATAAAAGTGAAAGTACTCTCAGGCAAAATGGGCTCAGTGTGATAGCCGTGTGATAGTGTATATTACATTGTTGTATTACTGATTCATTAACATTGTAGCATCTTAATGACGTAGCTGGCCGCATTGGATCTATTTTATACATTTAATGTTTAATACTTGGTAGGTTTAATTTACTGTATAACAATGCACTGTATGATATGCTTTTTAAAATCCTAATCTGCAAAGCAACTAGTAGAACACATCCTCATCCTCATAAGTGACTGAATGGTCAATTGGCAGTGATGCTATATGAGTCAGCCTATATGGGAATTTACAGCAATTATTCAACCATATTTCTCAACATTGCAATGAAATAAACCCCTTGATTGTACAGCAAAATAAATTGTAAATGGCACTTTAAAGTATTTTAGTAGACATAAACCCTACATTTCTTAACAGGGCTTGTGAAACATTTGCAGGGATGTGTTGTAGAAAACTGCTTTTGTCTGTTTTGTCTAGTTTCACTCGACTGAAGTCTTATGTTATTTATTATTTTGATATTAAACTTGTGTCACAGTCGACATGATGGACTGTAGGGCTGGGCTTTCATTATGTTCCTCTTGGGATCGGTTGAGTCACGTGTAACGGCTAGTTGTGAAATTCGGTATTGTGCAGTATTTAGCCTCATGTCAAACTAGTTTTACATTTTTGTTTTTCAAATCGGCCCAACTCCCAAAACGACATATATCACTGTTCCCAAAACAACATGACCGTTGCAGTGTACCAGCGACAGCCGTAAAGGGCCTTCATAGTACAGTCGCAGTTTGGTTAGGTTTAGGCAACAAAACTACTTGGTTAATGTTAGACTTACTACTTGGAAAAAATCCACGCTTATCCTTTAAACATAATTAATGTGTCGGCTCACTGCAGCATGGACGCAAGTGCACACAAACTCAATCTGGCCTCAGAACAGCTACATGCGGGAGCCTGATAAACAATTAGTGAGCTGATGGGGTAACAATGTGCCAAGATACAAACACTGCAAATGAATAACCAGCGTAAGAGCCAAAGATGGCTGGGACAACTTCCCTTTAAGGGTTTCTCCACAGTTAATAATGAGAGTCTTTTCATCACTGTTAAACTCACATTCCTCCTGCCAAGCTGGACAAATTAGATAGTTGTGCAGCTTTGGCAGAAGCGGACCACAGCTGTCACGTTAACAAAGCTGTTTTCACTTTGAATTGATTTGAATTAATCCTGTAATAACATTCGACACCATCCAAGTTCACACCACCGTGCTGCTCTGCACTGAAACCACATTAACAACTCCGCTGTTTGTTTTGCTTTTCTGACTTGAGCTGAGAGTGTAATGAGGATATAATGTTGATTTTTGGATGTCGAAACCCTCACTCTTCACAAATATCTGACAACCGAGCATGTTCAACACCTTGGTTTCATTTACAGCAACACTTCATTGTGTTTTCCCCCCTATCATTCAAACACTCAGCTGTCTGTTTGTAGCAGCACCACACATATTGTAAAAATAAACCCATATCCAACTGAAATATTTGGATTTTAATCTTATTATATATTAAAAACATTAACACTTGAATAGCCTCGATCATAACAATTCACGTTGATTATAAAGCACTCAAAGCAACACTTAAGCTGCACCACGTTTCCCTGGTATTGCCTCATTTGTCTTTAGTGTAGCAAAAGCATAACGTTAGTAGAACTGCAGCAGCTTCAGTCCTCCATCATGATGCGTTTAGTCACTGTGTTCAGTGTCAGTCAACTGCATTTTGGCAGAACTTAGTGCAATTGCTGTAATTGTGAAAAGTGGAGGAAAATAGACAAGAAGCTTAAAAATACACAGCACAAATGAAATGTGAAAGTATAGACAGCTGTGTTCATAAAATAGACATGTATTGTATCTGTTCTGTGCATGTAAAACAGATGATGCTGCCTTACTAGACGCTCTGCTTGAGCTAAATGCTAATGCCACCATGCAAAGTCCCACAATGTCAATATTAACATGCTGATTTTAAGCAGATGGGCTTAAAGCTAAAGGCTTAAGATTGTTTTCCATGTTGACCATCTTAGTTCATCATGTAAGTGTATAAATTATGAAGTATTTATTAGCCATGCTAGTCTGTTAGTCGTTCTGTTGGTCAATCCAACCCTCAGATGGATTTACATAGAATTTTTGTACAGACATTCATGTTCCCCAGAGGATGAACCCTAATGAATTTGGTGATCTTTTGACTTTTGAAAGGAGTATATCTCCAGCCTAAGATGGTGAAGATGAAAAGCATTATACCTGCTTGTTAGCATGCTGATGTTAGCATTCAACTCACAACACCCCCAAGTACAGCCTCACAGAGCTGCTGGCATAGCTGTGAATTCGTCTTGTTGAATATATTCATGGAAAACAATAAGAGGAGATGATATTACTAGATTCAGATCCACCCGAGTTTTGATTTTAGCTTGCAATCTTTTTTTGCATCTACATATTTTGTTCATGTATGTTTTGCATTTACAAAATACTGTTTCTCTTACAGAAATAAAATTGTCCCCAGATCATGTTTTTCTTTCCCTTGTGCTGGTGCTTCTGTCATACAGAACGTCCTCTTGTAGACCCCTGAAGGGATGGTCCATGCTTCAAAGTAGGCCTATAGAAATACATAGAAAGTAAAAAGTTCAGGATTGTGCTAACATATTTCAGAGAACTACCCCCATCCCCAGGGTACGTTTTAATTCTCAATGAGATCAGATACAATCAGTGACATTAACCTCTGGAGGTCTTGTGCTTTCTATGATCTGTTGCTGTTGATATTTAAGAATGGTTCATTATTGAAAGTGAAGAAAGAGCCTTTGTGCCTTGTAAAACCGTTATGGTACTCCGAGTGACTACAGTATATATTACCTGAGGCTAGTAGATGTATAACTCACACAGACCGTAGTCTACTACTACAGGCCATTCTGTAGTTAGTAAACAGATGGTAAATTGATGCACAACTAATTCACAGAAAGAAAAGCAGGATATGTGGCGTAGCCCGGCCGTCAAGTGCACATGAGCACATTAAACACACAATAAATCTGCTGCTATCGGTCACTAAAACCCAAACAAAAAAAATGATGTGCAGAGCCAAAACTTCTGGAGGAATAAACACCCAGAGTCACATCGGATGTGGATCATACCAATGTGAGGAGAGCTCAGAGAAAAAAAACAAAACTTTTGGGATTAAAAAGTTTATTGATATTTCTTGGCTTTATTTGTATATGTTTGGTATTGTGGTAATTGAAAAGTAATGGAAAGTAATCAAGTTACATTACTTTAATATTGTGATAACACCATTGCTGTGAAAATCTATATGACACAACTCGGGCACAAATGTTTTAGTGTCATTCACATTTCATTTAGTCACATTCACAGACTTCCTTCCTCACTCTCTCCTGGAAGTTATAGTGACAGGTGATCAAATTGAATGCACTGTTACTGTTGTTTTTAGACATTTAAATGCAGAATATATCTTTAAGTTAAAACCCACAGACTTACTTGTTTTGCTGATACAATCCTCTGTTATCGTTCACAAATAATCATTCACATCCATACTGACAGAAAAAGATTCTGTTTTAACAACTTGAATTAAGATTTTTCAGCATATTTGTCCCTTGAAAATAAATTTAAGCCCAGTGGAAAGTAAAAATGTTTCTTTTTTTGTGGTTTTCAGATTTGCCCAATGCTTCTCATCAAGACAACAAAACACACCTGTTGTTTCTTAAACAACTTCAGGAATAGGAACAGCAGACGTGATGTAAATAGCGAAGTGTGCAATCAGTTAATACCTTTTTTAAACTGCCATGCTTACTTGAAATGGCAACGTGTAGAAATTGGTGATTAAAAATGACCTCAGTTTAAGATCAGAATCAATGATATACCTTTTTTCCCACCAGATTTGTATCTTGGGATCTCATTTTCAGAACACCCTGAACCAAAATCACAGCACAATAATGTTTAACAAACCTGCACAAATCTGAGATTCACAGAAGGATTTAGTGGTAACATGAGGAAGAAAGAGGGGGAACTCACAAGGCATAGAAAAAAGCTTTAAAACACAACATTTCTAATAATTAAAACAAAAATTCAGTTCATTCTCACATCGAGTGCAGAGTATAGAGGATCACGACCTCTTCCCATGACCTCTCCTTTCTCTTTTCCTGGCATCCTAATTTGTTTCCTACCTTCCTTGCTCCCTTCCTCTCCACCTCCTGAATCTATTTTTCAGCAAGGTTTCTCTGCTGCTCACAAACATGCCATCAATAATGGAAACAGCAGCTAATTAATCATTGAAAACAGCAGGAGTGTGATCTGTGGACCACGATGGAGAATTTGCAGTGTGTGTGTGTATGTGTGGTTAAGACACTGAGTGTGTATGAAGGGTGGGGATGGTTGGGTTTGCGTGGGGGGCAGGTAGTCGGCTTTGTTTCCTGCTGCTATAACTGTCACAGCAGCATCTTCCCTCCTCTGTCTGCTGATGGAGGGAGCCTCGCCAGGAGACTCCACAGTAGACCCTCCTCGTAGTTACGCCCCCTACAGGACGGGTCGCGATGCTATTCAGCCGGTCAGTGACTCTTTATTAATTCATTTCAAATCCATTTGGGTTATTATGAAAAATGTAGTGGCAACAGCAGCCTGGTCAGTGGTCCTGTGCTCATAAGTTTGACGCTGTCCCACTTCCCCCACTTGGCCCTACCCCTACATTTTGCGCGTTAACAACTTTTGGGTTGGGTGTCCCGATTCTCGTTGGGATAGAGGGGTAGGGTAAAGTGTGAGGGCTGCATGGCCCTCCACATGGAGGTTTTTCCAGAGGCACTTCAAGCCGAGGTTAATGAGAGCTCTCAAGGTTTCAAGCGTCCATCAGATAAATGGCAGATTACCCTAAAGTGTGTCTGGTTGAAATGTAAACACCATCGTCGTTACCTGATGACGTGTGAGGGGTTTTTCTATTTCGACCATTACTACCATTCGAAAGCGACAGGTGGGAGTAAAACTTGGAAATGGGATTGGGCCTTTGACCTGGAAATGATCTCTAGCAGAGTCTAGATTTAGTCCACTGAATAATGTGTTGCCCGGCTTCGGTCTTCGGTTTCATCGACCATTGCCAAAAAGTTCAGAATGAACTAACTCTCTGGATCATGAAAAGTTAAGTTTAAGATGATGTTGCCAACTCTTTCCTGTGTCTGTATGCTCTGTTAAATGATTCAAATCCAACGGCAAACAAGCGACTAAATCAATGTTCTTTTCCCTTTAGCTCTTTCTCCTCCTTTACCTGAATGATGGATATTTCCATACAGATGACTCATTTTAATTAAAACTGATACCTCTTTGTCTACCAGGGCCCTCTGTTGACTTCAATTCTCTTTTTGTCATTTTTGCGATTAATCTCAGAGAGACAGAGTAAGTGGAGCAGAAGACTGTATAGAGTACATAGAGGCTGCATGAATATTTCAGACAGTTGAAGCCTTCCTGCTGCTGGAGAGGAAACGGTGGTGGAATAGTGTGAAATGTATATTTAATGTGGTTAATTTTGTCTCTGTACACACAGAGACTTTAGACTTTAGCTGTGAGGCTTTGATTCCCCAGTAATGACTCACACGAGCTGTAGCCTTCATATAAAAACCCTGGACAGTTTACCAGCAGTTCTGATCAAAACATGAATGCAGGGTTTATTTTTGAATGCGGTGTTGATGGACTGTCTGGACTGAGCAGGATATAAAGGAAACACTTTTACAGCTTCTAGAAAGTGAAATTATCAAGTATTTCGGTGGATATTTGCTAAATTCTAAAACTCTTTCTGGTTTCCAGCAGAACCAACAAAAGTCACGCTGTTAAACAGTCACACTGTTCGTTTTTGTATTAAATAATTGTTTTTCGAATCACTGCAGACAATATAATAGATACTGTCTTGTTTCCACTCCTGTGGGGATTCTCGGGGGTGGGCAGGATGATTTTGGGCCCGGGTGGATCGATTAGCCTCGGGCTGCTTCACTACAATGCAGCTCAGTGTTGAGGAGAGAGACAGCTGCTCTGTTATCAGTCCGTCTCATGATCTGCAGGTGCAGCAGCAGCAAAACACCAACCAGAACCACATTGAGGCTGCAGCTCTCATGCTGATCTTCACCCTCACATGTGACCTGATCCTCTATGTTGATTACAGTTAGGGCTGCAGCTCTTTGTTATACTGTGTTCATTAATTGATTAATCAGTCTAAACTGGTGGAAAATGCCCATCACAACAGCCCAGAGCTCATAATGACATGTGTAAGTTGTTTGTTTAGCTGCTTAAAACCCGAAGAGATTGAATTTACGATTACATAATGTAAAATAACGACGAAAAATTGTCCTGGAACCAGCTACTTTTTGGACATTTTTGCGAGAAAAAGAACTTGAAACATTTGTTTTTCAAATGTTTTCTCAGTGTCCTTGAATGCATTTATACATTGTCCTTGGCGCAGGTATTAAAAACAATAATAAAAACAAAAAATACAACCAGTTATGTAAAACAGTCAAACCTAAAATCAGTGAAATCTCAAACCACATTTGCAACTAAAGTCGAGACAAAGATTTTTGCATCCCAGAGGCAGATACATTCAGTTTAAATGCATTCAAATTAAAACATGTCACTGTTGCATGGCACTGCTGAAGTCCAATCATCTGTCTCTCTTACAGAACAGATTCCGACTGAGGCTTCACTTTTAAGCGCAATCATAACAACAACTGTTCAAATCACACAAATCTCCTGATGTTTCTCCACCGAAAACACTTCTAAAAGCTCATTTTATTGTTTTTAAAAGTGTCTTTGCCATGACAGATGTTGAAAAAGGGGAAAATGTGACTTTGCTGGATTGTAAAAACTTGATGTTGATGAAGACGCAGCTTTTGTCTACTGCAGATGGTTAAAACACTCAGAGCAGCCTCTCGAGTTCGGCGGTTCACTGCGGCTGTGATCAAAATAAAATAAAAACACCGTGTGATAACGGCCCACATGAAGTCAAATCTTTGGCAGAAACAAGAAGATGTTTTGTTCATTTCAGTGTTCAAGCAGACAAAGCAGCCAGTGTCTCTGCTGCGGCTGATCTCAGGTCAGACTGTCAGAGAGGCTTGCTGCCATCTAGTGGTTTAATTGACCATCTGCTGAAATGATATATGATGTTTCTCCAGTTTTCATTTTTTGTCATACAACTCTTTCATTATCTTTGTTTTCTTTCCCTCTTCCTTCTATCTCTTCCATCTTTATCTACACTCTCTCCTTTCCTTCCATATTGATCTTCCTTTTCCTTCTTTTTCTTTCACGTACCTTCTTTCCCTTCTTCGCTGGCTCTATACTCCATGTTGTATCTCTTTTCTTTCCCGTCTTTCAGTCATTTTGCTCTGCTGCTTTCCCAACTTCCCCTCACACCTCCTTTCATTGTTTCTTCCTCCTGTATTTTCCTCCTTTTTTTGCTTTCCTTCCTCATCTGCCCTCGTATCAGTTTTCTGTATTTTTTGCACTATGCACTTATTTATCCTCATCATTCCCCCTTTCGCTTAAGATTTTGCTTTAACTAGACCTCCAGAAAAATAATAAATACACACCGGGGTGAGAGGGGGTAGAGGAGAAGCGGAGGAGGAGGTAGAGGGAAGACGAATTTGATGCAAATGAGGAAAGGAAATGAGCAGCTACACCTTGGAGATATGAGCTGTCAAGAAAACCCTGAGCTTTGCAGACAAATGCTGAGTGTGCTTAGAGGAAACTCCACCAGCAGAGGACGCTGTGGTCACACTTTAACACCTGATGTCAGTCTGCATTTTCATATGAGGTGTTTGAGGATTTGTTAAAGCTCTAAAGGAAGGATGAGAGGATCAGTTATCTGCAGCGAGAGCTAAAACCTCTGAGCAGCCTCTGTTCTCACCACAGTCCTGATCGTTGTCTCTTATTAGGCCAGAGGGCAAAGTGTCTGACTGTGATATAGACTATCATACCTTATAATTTCTGATATCACCAACCTGTTACTGTACAGCATCAAGTCGTAGTCTCTGCCTTTTAATATGCCTTTTATTTACTAGTGAGTGTTTGTCAATCCAGATGTTTTACACTGACGCTGCAAAGCACGTTAACTTCCACTATTATATTCCTGTTCATGATGAGTTCATCAATGGTTCTTTTGTAACTACTCGGTAATTTATACACCTTATTGTAATGAGTCACTGATATAAGACAACACACTACATGTACACTTCAACGTAAAGACATACTTGTTTTCTATCATGAAAATAAGTCCACAAATGCAGAAGCCTAAAAGCCTTATTTTATTTAAATTTTAGTTAAATGTTGGGAAAACAAAAACAAGTCTGTTCGGTGAAGAGAGAAACAGAAAAATGAGTTTCTCCAACACATGAATGGATATGTGAGGAAAGATCTTTCAGAGAAGAGTTTAAATTAGTACATTATGCTGCCAGTGATGTTGACAAGTATCTGAAATATCAACAGTTGAGATTAAATGTGATTAAATGACAGATCAGTAAACCAATCTTGATAAAAACTGTCGGCCCAAGCCTTAGATATAAGGGGATAACATTGGATCTGCTCACTTTAATAACCAAAAAGAAGTGATTGACAAACAAAAGAAAAAAAAAACATGTTTATTAAAAAGAAGAAAAGGGCAACGTTAAAGGATAATTTCACCCAAAAATGAAAATTCAGTCATAATCTACTCACCCTCATGCTGATGGAAAGTCTGGTGAGATTTCATAGTCCACAAAACATTTCTGGAGCTTCACAGCAAAACAGCGTCGCAGATTTCTCCTAAACATCTAAAGTAGATGAGGTCATGTTTTAAAATGTAAAAAAAGACTGAAAAAAAGACTGAAAATGGCTCCATACAGCTCAAACCCTGTGTTCCAATACCCATACAACCATACAGCCACACTATTTAGTATACCAGAAGAAGAGTTTGTATGTGTCACTATGAAATATGTGAAATGCAGTATGCCAACAGTACCAGGATGTCCTACTACATCTGGTCGCATTTTGCCGTACACAAGCCAGCATACTTTTCTGGCTGTTCTGACCCACAATCCTCTGTGCCACGGAAGATATGTCATGCCGTGTTGCTCGAATATAAACAAAGCCAAAAGAGCTCAAACATTTGACAGCTCATTTAAGTTTAAGTACTACATTTGTTTTGTGACTCGTTTACATCAATATATTAATATACTATCGCTGCACAAAGCTAAGTGGATAAATAACATCTTTGCAAATCAATTTGGGATATCAGGGCCTCCTGAGTTCTTGGCTTATGTTGGACGAGCTGTATGGAGAAATGTTTTTTCAGTAGTTTTTCTTTTTACGTTTTAAAACATCATAAAAACCCATCTGCTGTAATGCTGTTTTGCATTGAAGTTCCGGAAATGTTTTGTAGACTATGAAACAGAAAATTGTCAGTAAAATATCAAAAATTTAAATTAAAGCACATATAATCTTATAAAAACATATTTCTATATATCATAACACAATAAAAACTAATTGAATTGCTTCTTATAATGATCAAGTCAAACCAGCTCAAACTTAAAATATTTTTTTTTAGTAATGCTTTTGCTCCACCTCCACGGTGTGATTGTCCTTCGTCCTCTGACTCGATGTCAGTCGTGTGAGAAGGTGAATAAACTGCAGCTGAAGTGCGTCGACGCTGCATTGCACCATGGTCCTGAGTGCTGATATAAGATGACAAACTGCCATCAGTGAAGGCGGCATGTGCCCATGTTGCGTAATCCAACACCTTCTGGCTCCTCTCTCACCGCTAAAAATACCAGCGGGATCTGGACCTCCATCTGATACCATCCTCGCTGCCTCACAAAACACAAACACAGAACATCCTTACCGCTGATTTCATCTCACGCAGAGGCGTCGTAATGTCTCGGTTATTTCCAAAACATGAGAGAACAACTCTACAAACGGGGGATGAGAGAAGTTCGTTTGTCTGTGATACTCAGACAGGGTCGCCAAAACATTCACTTGATCAAGAAGATGCTGCCTGAGATTTGGAAACAGCTGGAACAGAAGACTTATCTCTCTGCTCTCACAGTTTTTTGTTTCCTTCTGCCCAAGTTTGTTGTGAAGAGATCATGTCGGTTCACATTCCACAGGCTCAGCGAGGTCTGATGCTGCCGAGCTGCGGGGTGTCATCGTGGGTCGGCAGTTCGTCATGTCGTGAAATGCGCTTATTTTCTGTCTTGCTGCAATCTATGTGAGAAGATCATCCGGCTGCTACTGTACACCAAACATGAAGCTACCACCAGCAGGTGAAAAGGTTAGTTTAGCACTGAGACAGGAAACAGGCTAGATTAGCCTAGCTTGGCTCTGTTAAAAGAAAGAGTAAAACAAGAAATCTTTGTTTGGATTGAACAAATCTAATACAACATGTGAATTAGTGAACTTCAGAAGTGCTTGGCCACAGGTTTGAAGATAGGTCTACATAATGCAACATCAAACGTGTGAACGGAGTCTGTAGAGCGCATTTCATTTGCAGTATTGTTACAGTTGCCCCTACACGTGGTGTTAGATGTAACATTTAACTTCTTGTGACTCTAACGTTGCTTGTAGAAACATTTGATGACTGTTTCACGAGTTCACAATTCTCCACAGGTGTTTTTGTACAAATGAAGCAAAAAAGATGTAAGGTTTTAATTTGTGAGTTTAAGAGGTGCTGGTAGGTGTCATGCATGAGTAACGTGATTAAATCACTGAAAAAAAAAAAAAGAAAGACTCAGCCTGAACGAGTCACTGCTGTAGAAGTGAAAGTTTATTTAATAGATGTAAAATATTAAAGTCATAAACCAACAGGGAGAAACATCAACACTTTGACTGATGGAGTGTCTGCTGTGTGGTGAACATTAAACTGGGTGTTAACCTGGACAACAAGTGGTCGTTTTGAGCCAGTGGAAAAGGAAAATGTGTTAAGTGTGTTTGTAGTCTCCTGTGTTGTACTGTACGTGCTGCTGTGCGTGTCATGTAGGACCGAGGTGAGGTTCGGGGAACATCAGTGGGATACTGGACACCAAACAAGCTTCCTGCAGAGTTACAAACTGCCTTCACACACATTTTTTCTCATTAATACCACAGCTTTTCATATACACAGCTGGTATAAATGTCTTGTTTTGGGCTGTTATTTGATTCTCGCAGTGTGTAATCGGACATTTCTCTCACTCTCTTTGTGTTCACTCTGATGCAATTAGCTCCGCGGTAGCAGAGCGTGACTGGAGGAACGCTCGCCCTGATGAAGAAGAGCTTAGGAATAAACACCACACACATTTCTCCGGCTTCTTTCATGCTGCTTCTGTTCCTGTCGCGCAATTTGTTTTAATTTTCCAAGTTTTGCACGACTGTTAAAAATCAGATAAGCACTTCTGGTTTTGTTGCAAGAACTTAACTCATAGACAGAACAGATCAGAAAACTGCCGTAAGTATGGAAGTTCAGAAATGACATTAAGTGATACCAAAAGCGGTGACGAGATTCAGGAGAACGCAAAGGCAGCACAAGTTTTGAGGATGAATGTGAAATGAGACGTATTGTAGAAATGTTAATATGGAAATATGCATGTGTCCTTGCAGAAATGTTCACTGCCAACACTTTCTTCTAGTGAGTCTGCTGGTTAGCACCGCTCTGTAGCATCGCTTCCGTATAGTCATGCTTGTATCCTTTCCTATTTCATCTGCCTCAAACCAGAAGACCAGAAGAGTGAGACAGTGCAGCTGTTCTTGAGTATTGAAATTATTTAAAGGAAACATATTAAGCTCATTTTCAAGTTCATAATTTTATTTTGGGTTACCACTGGAATAGGTTTACATGCTTTAATGCTCAAAAAACACATCTGTTCTCTCATACTGTCCAGTGCTGCAGCACTGTATTCCCCCTCTGTCTGAAACGCTCCTGTCTCTTTAAGGCCCCCCTCCTGAATAGCTACTCCCCTCTGATTGGTCAGCTCACGAACGCCTGACCCAACACCGATAACAACAACAGAGCAGCTGTGCTGAATCAATTCTTACGTGGCAAAATAGCTGCAAGGCATAAATTATGCAAATGTGTGACATGATTACGTAGTGTGATGTCACAAAGTCACGGAATTAAAGGCGGGACTACTGACGAGGTGTTTCAGGAGCAGTGTTATCTTTGGGAGAAAAGAGCTTCTGTTGGTGTGGATTTTGACCACACATGCACAAGAATCAATATAAAACACTGGAGGAAAGGAAAATAATGAAAAAGCGAAATAGGTCTCCTTGAAATTATTTAGAATATTCAGAATTGATATGTATCAACATAGTAACACATTAATATTACAAGTTATTGAGTCAAACCATGAGATGATAAAATATTTCTATGCCGGCAGATATTTTTCCAACATTCGACATTCTTAAATTCAGATAAACTGTCTGCTGAGAAGTTAGTGAGAGCAGATTAAAAACAAAAATGAAATGGACAATGAATTTGTCTTTGTGTCTTCTATTAGATAAATTAAAGCAGAAATTTAAATTATACTTGTCTTTAATGAACTTCCATACAGTCAGACACCAGGATTGTAATTCCACTTTAACCATATAAAGGACTTAGATCTAGGATCTATATTTTTGATATTCTTTGCATCTCAATTTTTGCAACCAAATCTACGGTACAAACAGCATTTAGACCTTATAATATTTTTGAATTAAGTTCTTAAACGAAATTTAAAATAAAGAAAACATACTGTATCTTGCTTTAAACCAACACTCTCGCTCACTAAAGCTTCTGGCCCTGGTTCATCATCTGCAGAAGTAACAGGATTTTGTTTTACATTCAACCAGAGACATCCGTCAACACTAAAACAGTGCAGGATAATACAGAAACATTTAAAATATCCACAGTGGTGTTCCGATTCTCCCAAAGCATCAAGCCGTCTACAGAACAGAAGCTTTGTGGACAGTTTCCTTCCATTTGTTTCTGTGTTTGCGTCACATAATCAGATTAAGTTTGCATTCCTGTGGTTTTTTATGGTTTGAATGTTCCTGAGTTGAGTATTGCTTCAGACACTTGTGCTTTCCAGTCAGGCTGCAGCGAGGAATAATGCACCGAAAACATCATAGCATTGAACTTTATCATCGCCTCGGATCAAATCAATTTTTTCTCAGTGTCAGTGCACTCTTGTCAGCAGCGGCTGCACAGGGTTGTATGCTAACGGGACTGGTGTTGGGGCTCACTTTAGTAAAAGGTTTTTCACATTTTCACAAATCATTTGATGAATGCGCAACATTTTTTCCAGACAGGAATCGGGTGCCAACAACAATTCTAATAATAATAAATAGCAAAAACCTGGAGAATCTTAAAACTATTAAACATTGTACTAACTTGTGAGAAGTTAAAGCTGCAATATGTAAGAATTTTGGTTGTGGAGGAATAACAGTTTCGATGTTATGACTTCTATATATTGTGTTGCAAAGAATGTTAAGCATGCTAACCAGCTAGCCCCATCCCAGACCAGTGCTCGCAGCAGTCCACACTGCTAGCTGCACAGCTAACTGAGCTAACTAGCTAATGGCACCTACATCTGGCAGCAGTTAGCAGTTCCTCTGGTGATATGCTGCCCCTTATTTTATTAAGTATTATTATTAGTATAAAGTCAAAAGGTGGACAATTCTTACACATTACACCTTTAAGCCAAACAGACTGCTCCATGAGCATCTGTTGCTCGATGTATTTTTAGTAAAGAGGGATTCTGTATTTAGTCTGTCTGTATGACTGAAACACGACACTGAGGTTTTCTGTATATATTAGAAAATAAATGAGTATCTACTCCTATACACAATGGCGAAGTCAGAGCACCTTGTCATTTCAACCAAGATATAATTATGATATTGTTGTCTTTCAATGGTAGCTCAGATTAGAATCAGACCATATTCACATGGCGGCCATTTTCCTCTGACATCATGCTCAGGGTGGGAAACTAAAAGGTCTAAAAAGTAAAAAGAGCTTTCAAATTGAAAAGGATCTGCAAAGACAATTTACAGTGAAGCCAGGAGGAACATTGGGTCATATTTTCAAGGTAGGCCTTAAATAGCACATTTAATAACCCATTAGCTAATGTTAGCACTCAAATGTCTTAAACAGGTTTTACAGGGGAATTAAAGTCCACTGATTGACTACTGACATCCAGTTTAAACAGAGATATCAGTCCTTTTAATCTCTCTTTGTGTTCGACCTTCGTGGCCAGTGATTCTGCTCTGTGACAATATTAGATTTTCAGGATTTTTGTTGGATGACTTGTCGGGTAATTAATTGGAATAGCCAAAAAACAGACATTCATAAACAGTTTCTCAATTTATTCTCTATAATATTTACTATAGTGCAATATGTATAGATATTGTGATATAAAATTACATATGTCATGAGAAAGGCTATGAGAGAAGTTATAATATTCCTTGATGAGCATAGAGGATGACGAGACTTTTGGCTTGAGAGCCTTTAAAACAAAGAACTTGTGAGCCCTCGTTACTGGTTAAATATTCTGAAAAACATATTTATGTGTAGAAATTTGTTTTGTTTTTTTTTCCTTTATCGTTCTTTTAATCATCTTGTGACACCTATGATTTGACCTCAGACCCCTTGCCCCTGCCTGCGGGTTGGGATCCATTGATTTAAATCAAAAACCCAATGAATGTGTAACAGCAGGAGGGTTTAAAACAGATACAAACTTCTTTTTAAAGGTGCAGTATGTAGTTTTGGGGAATCATTTTTAATCAGAACAGAAAGATCTTCATTGACTGCATTTTACATCCAAACTAAATAAACAAACTCTTTTCGTTTTTGTGACTGAATAAACTGAATAAACAAACTGACCTTAAAGGACAACACAATTTCATACTGTTTTAAATTTGTTTTAAATTTGGCGGACCCTGCCATCTTTCTAGCTTCAAACAGTGTTCTAGGGACCTTATTTTCCCCTGAGAGCAGCTTGTTGACTCAATTATGGAAAAAAACTTTCCTGAGTTTGTATTATGACCTTATTAATATTGTAAATATTAAAATTCTGAGTTTGAATTTCTTCTCCAAAACTCCATAGTGCCCCTTTAAGATCTGATTAGTTCTTAAAACGTGATATTCATCTTGGTGCTTTGAAATGGAAAATTACTACTTATTCTACTATGTTCAATCATGTTTAAATAGGGATTATATACCATCAACATACCAATACAGTGTTATAGACAGTTTGTAAAATGTATTTAACTCTTAATAATAATCATAGATAGCATATCTGAGAGTGCTTTAAATACAAAGCTACTTCAGTCACTATTTACATTCAGATATATTATAAATATGTTTCTGTATCCATTGTTGGCTTTTACATATTCAAACATATTAACATGTGTATATATATATCTATATATATATATATATTTTCAAAACTCACATACAGCCATATATACAGATAGTAAATATCGTATTCACATACAGTAGGTCACAATGTTGTGAATGTGCCAGTGCTGATGGTCTGTTTGAGTCCTGCAACTTGACTGAAAAACCGTTTCAGACTCCAGTCGAGTTGCTTTGGAACACGTTGAGATTCCCAAAGGCAGAAAAAGTATTGCTTTGTGATTTATTGATGTTTTCTGACTGAGCTGAGTCAAAAAAAAGCCTCGGCTGCGGCCTCCTCTTCACCGAAACACGACCTGGGTGTGACAGAGTGCTGCCCGAGGTGTTTTCTCCTCCATATTGCTTTCAATATTGCTGCTGTGTCTGGTGTGGAGGGAGCGACCAGGGGGAGCGGTGCCGCAGTAATTGAGAGGCGCTGACAGAGTTTAATAAGGGTGAGGGATTAAACAGGAGGTCGAGGCTGTTGCCGAGGCTGCTCTCGGTACATCGGCGGGGTCAGAAAAGATCCTGAGGGCCCAAGTGGATGATAATAGGTGTGGCTATGGTCTGCGGCTGGTAATAGGCACTGTCGATGTACAGGCCGCCTAAGGACAGGAGACACGAGCAACCAGGGTTAACAGGAACAGAAATAATTATTATCACATAATATAGATCTGGTTTCCTTCACTCTGAGGTGATGAGGTGTGAATGGATGTGGGATGCACTTCAACCGTGTGATCACTGAAACTTTGAAGTTGCAAATTCAAAGCAGATGACATACATACATCGTCTCAGGAGGCCTACATTTTCTATCAGCTCCCAGAACTGTTAAAGCTCGGGGGACATAAGCAGATGTAGTGCAGCGGTTCACATTTACTGACCCCTTTACCAAGGACAGCAAAGTAAAAGCTGAATTCTGGGTGTTCAGATTTGCTAAAGAGTTATAACAAACTGCTAATAGCACCTGTCTATATGTGAAACAGCCTGGAGCAGCTTTAACTTAAAGGATCATTTCGGTTTCTTACAACTTACTTTTGGAGTTCTGGCCATCATTTCTATGTAGTGTATGTAGTTTTATAATGATAATAATGGATGGATGTTTTTAGTGACGGATGCTTACAACAGTGTGGATAATAATTTGACTGTTTGCTTTTGTTTTCCAAACGCATCCGGCTCACCTGTTATTTCTGTTACTTGACTTCTTTTTAGTGATGTCGATGCACTCGCAGAGCTAACTATCGTGGTGAGTACAATGTTATTATTATCTATGGATAGAAATAATGTCCAAAGCTTTGAAAGTCGGGTTCAAGTAATAATAAACCAAGTAATCCGTTGAGAGTTTCTCAGTGGACACACCAGGTTAAAGAAGTTATGGATCAGGAATGAAGCTGACTTACTTTTATATGAAACAACTAAGAAAGTTGAAAACAAAAATCACTTTACATGAGTCAGTGCAGGTTGTATAATGGCTATACAAACTTAACTTCATATTCCTCAGGCTATAGGACAACTTAACCAGTGTATAAAAAAGTAATAAGGTGGTCTAATAATGTGAAATACTATTTCATGATAAAATATTTAGGCCCTTTCAGACACAACAGTGTTTGAGCTGCACTTGCTGCTGGGTTTAGCGCACATCTGTCTAGGTGTTCAGGAAAAGGGGGAAAAATGAACAAAACTAAGCTACTACCTGGTAAAACACACCTTATATGCCTACTTGGTTGGAAACATGATTCCACGAGCCTCTACGGTCTGTAAATGTGTTTATTTATGGAGATCAGATGCATACAATGTGTTTTCCCTCCATTTTGCCCTTCGTGCCTGCCTGACTGTCACAACACATGGCTGGAGCTTGCAGAGCATCATGCTGCACAGTGAAAAGCCATCATGGACCAGCAGAAGCCAGTTGAAATAATGGGTTTCAGAGTGCAGTGCTGCCATTGTCGCATTGTGTCTGAAAGGGCCTTTACCTGGATGTGTACATGAAATGTGTATGAATCGTAAATAAAACGTTCACGAAACCACCAGTTACTCAGCTGTTGACAAAAATATTCATTTATTTTAACAGAGTATAACCTACAAACAGGTCAAAATAAAATCTCTCTCTGAAGAAGAAAGTATTTCAACTCAACACAAAATGGCTCAAGTACTCAACAAGTAACTGTAAACTTGGACATTCAATATCCAAACAAAGAGGAAAAATGTTTCTCAGTGCAACCGATTATTGTAAACCTGTTTTTTTTCTCTCTCACAGAAACTTAAAACAGCAACAGAAAACAGAGAGAAATTAAAATACAAAACAGCGATCACATCCATGAGCGGTTCTTTCGACAAAGCAGCTCTCTGATCAATTACATTTTGCCTACATTTTCTATCTGCATACTTTTAGATGCTACTTAGTGTCCTAGAGCTGCTGTTGCTTCAGTTCCTTACACTTGAAGTTGCACTTTGTTTGTTAAGCTCCCCATTGAATATTTAGTAGTCAGTGTATGTTGTTTTAGGTTAATATGTCTTTACTTCCCTACGATGACTGAATTACTTTGCAATGGTGGATGTTGAGTGAGTTCCCATACAGATGATGTTTAGTTCCCTTCACTGTTCATGTCATTATAAGTGCAGGGTGGGTATTTTCTTTTTACTTCTCTAAAGTTTCGTGGGTTACCACATTGTATATTTAGTAGTCGGTGTATGGCAGGTGTTTCTTTATGTCTCAGGAAAGTATGTTTAGTTACTTACAATGGATATTAAATGTTTTGTGTACTGTTGGAGATTTCTTTTGTTCCTTCCAAAAGGTTTTTAACTCCTAACTCTGGATATTTTGTACTTGGTGTTTTTTTTTGTTTTTTTTTAGTTCCCTACAGCGAACATTTAATTGGCCACTGTAGGGAACTAAACAAACAAACAGATCCAACTACAGTACTAATTATCCACTCTAGGAAAAATAAATACTCACTGAAAGTAACAAAACATTTTGTTGGGAACTTAAATCCAACAGAAGCTGTATAAAAAAGGTTGTTTTTTCTCTCATTTTGGTGAATATTCAGTTAATCATGGTGAATATTTAGTTTAGGGAACTTATTGTGTGTGGAACAAAAGACAAAAGTTAGTTCCTATCGGAGGATGTGTGGTTCCTTACTATGACGATGGTTATGGTAGCTGGTGTAATTACACTGCCTTTTTCACAGCTCCCAAAAGCGACTTTATTTTTGCTCTACAGACTCTGTTTTTGTTGATGTTGGGTTATAATAGATTTATTACCTTAGATGAGAAATGTAGTAGGCTGAGTTGGTTTTTTTTAGTCTCTTGAGAAGCCACTTATTGTTTAGAGTTTCCATAAATGACATTTAAAGTTTATTTAGTGTGCTTACTTTGGTGTATGGTTGTGTTTCCTATTTCTTATTTGTTTGTATAATAGCTTTTATTTAGTTCCCTACAGTAGATCTGCAGCTCCCTACAGTGTAATATCTACCTGAACAGTCTAACACACTGCAGTCCACTAAATGCTGACCTCAGTCTTTCATTGCATAACAATTTGATGATCAAAGAGCTTATTTGTCAAACTCTGTGTTCACACACATAGTGAGAAAACTGCCACACAAATTTCTAATAGCCATTTTAATCTTGCTGGTTTCTAGTGTAGCGTAGAGGGAACATGCTGTACAATAACGATGCTGCAGGATTTGAGGCTGACGAGGGACACTGGTCAAAGGTTTGTGGATTCCAGTGTTGGTTTGAAAACTTGTGTTGTGAACAGACAGTCAAAATACGACTTAAACAAGTGATTTCCTAAGAAGTAGCTGAGGTGAGGTGAGGGAGGGTCCTAATAGGGGTAGAGGTGGGTGACGGGGTATGTTGTGGGGACTCTGATGACAGGGACAACTACTGAGGGCATTCTGGAGGGAAAACCTGAGGAAGAGCAAAGAAAAATAAAGAACTCAAATGTTGGGATGAATAAATCAAATGGATGGATTATTGATCAGAGAGAGTGAGTGAAAGTTTACCGTAGGGAGGGAGGGCACCTGCAGGGCTGTAACCATAGGGAGCACCAAAACCTGTGATGGAAATCATACAAAGTGTTATACAGTTTAATCACAAAACAAAACTGCATTAATATATCCTTTTGTTGTTCCTGTTGGTTTCCTACAGAAGTTTACAGGATATCTAAGAAACATGTTGACAGATATCAAGGAGCTTAAATAGCAAGTTCTACCACGGGTGATTATTTTGAGTTGATTTGAACATGAACTTGCACTTACTCAAACACTGCATGTATATGTTATGATGGTCTATCACTGTGTGCTTTTTAATGAAAATCCAAACAGAAATGAAAGATTTCTGAATATCTTTGTAGCAGTAAAATAGATTTAGAGGACTGAGCAGCCTTGGAGAAGCTCTGCACTCTGAATGCTTTCTGTTTATCATTCATAATGCAATATCTTTACATAAATAAACTAATAAATAGATAAAAAGAAGTATTTGAACTTGATTTTGTGGTTGCAGTTAATTATTTCCATTATTTATTGGTTAGCTCATTATTCCTTCAATAATCATTTACTTTATAAAATAACCATGTAAGTTCCCAGAGGCCAAATTGACTTTGTTTGTTTTTTTGGCCTTTTTATGGCTTTATTTGATAGGACAACTTGAGATATGACAGGGAACGGGATTAGAGAGAGGGGGATGACATCAGCAAAGGAGCAAAGGTCTGCAGTGAGGGCACGGCCTCTGTACATGGGGCGCACTCTCTACCAACGGAGCTACTGTGGCAGGTAGTCTGTCATGCAGCTGGACTCACCTGGGGGGATGTACCCATGTGTGGGTGGGGTGCTGATGTATGGAGCTCTGGGGATGACCGGGACTCGTGGAGGTCTGGCAGCGAGGGCCGGGAGGGTCAGCACCGAGGCTACGGGTCGCTTTGGCTACACAAACACACACCCAGCACACATCAGCACTGTGACATGATGCTGTATCACTTCAGACTTATAGGCAACACTTTACTCACAGGAGGGTTGGGCCGTTTCTTCTTGCTGGTCGTAGATTTGGAGCCAGAGAACAGGCTGTTCAGGGCAGCTAGCGCTGCGCTGGCTTTGGCTACTTTCTTATTGGGACCCGTCCCCCGAAAAACCTGCTTGTCCACCTCCACCTGTCACAACACACACAGAGGAGTATGTCTTCTAATAAGGTTTAAAACTAATGTTCCTTTAATGTTTGTAACCAGGTTGTAATTTTTAGAATCAGAGCTAAAACTAACAATTTGTTGATTGACAAAAATATGCCACTGTTTGCCTATTCAAGGCTTCGCACTGGACTCAGGAACTCTCAGGACCATTTATAATTCCAAAATGAAATATTTCACTTCAATGTAGTTAAGCAAAATTAATATGCTGTCCACTCTGTTATCATCATCATAACTGCTAATTTAGAGTCAGGCTGCCTCAGAGTCTCAGCTCAGTATCATCATCTGTTATAACACCTCACAGTGTAACATCAACTACTGTCGCCTGTGATATTCTCTCATCTAATATCTGTCACATGAGGTGGTCAGATTGTTTTAGCATCTGACTTCATGTTAAACCATTTCACAGTACAGCTCTGATGACACGGTGCCGACAGCTGTCTTATTAATATTTTCTAACTCCTTCTTCTTGTACCATTAGTGACTCTGCTCAATGTGTCAGCTGATTTCTGACAGCACAACTTGAAGCTCTGCAGTGTGAAATTCTTCGTTACTCTGGGGACATTTTTGTGAATGAACCTTGCCCACAAACGGAGAAGAACAGGCAGACTTTAATGGCAGTTTTAGAGGCAACAATTGTGCTTAAAATGAACATACACCTGTCATGAGCAGCTGGCATTCATCAGGCTAAAAGGAGCGGTTTACAACAAGTTGATGCAGTTGGCTTCAAACACTCAAAAAAAGGATATGTTTTAGAACAAACCAACAAAACCAAAAACACTGTATTTCTACTCAAACGACAGATTGATCTCACAGTATAGAATTGGTTTCATGTGCAGCTGTCTTTCTGGGATTTTTTCAGATGTGTGAAGATGTTTTGATATGCAGGAAGCACCGAGGTGGCAAACATCAAACACGTTCCCTCTCTCATCAATTCCTAATAAGACCCTCTGAAAGGAAGACAGGAAATCTATGAAATGAAGAAGTGAGGGGGTGTGTGTGTGTGAGTGTGTGTTGTCCTACCTCTATGATGAAGCGTTTGTCGTAGCTGCTGCCGCTCTCTGATATCAGCTCGTATTTGAGGCCGCGGCGTTTCTCATTCAGCTCCATCACTGGGTTTTTACCTCCTGCTGTTAGGATTGGACCTGGAGCTCTGGACTACAGACACAGAGGGAGAGACGCACGTCTTACATTTGTTTTATTTCTAAATGTAATTAAGTGCTCGTGTTTCCTCGAAGTAAGACATGATTTCCTATCAGTCCTTTCACAGCATGTAGATTATTTCAACTGGCAACAGACTTTTTAGGTTTAACTTATCATTGTAAAGTACGGCTGGATTTTTCCTGCAAAAACAAGGGACAAATTATGTACAAAGGAAGGACAACAGGATTAGGCACTGTTGTCCCTGGTTGCTGTCCCCAGGTACGTGGGAACAACTGTAATACCTGTTTTGGCTACAGATTATATAAAATGGCTTCCTTAAATCACTCTAATTTTAGCTTCATCACTCTGGATCCCCGTTTGTTATTTTAATAACCTATAAGGTAGTGGTTATCCTGAAGGCCTGACATGAATCTAAGGAGTCTCCAGGACACTGCAATAAACTGAAATAAAATTGTGCTGCGCACAGTTATGATGGCTATGCTTTGAAAAATACTTTATATTAACAACTGAAAAGATCAATCAGCTCAGGCCTCTCAAAACAACTCAAATAAAATTATCTGAAAAGGGAAAAAAACAAATTGACTGAACTCTGTAATGAGGTTATGTTGTAGCAGAACAGCGACTCTGATTTCCCTCAAACCAAATTCAAATCTAAAAGGGACAGGGCTTTTAAAGTCCCTAAACCCTGGAAGATTAATCACGTTAGTAGTCTGATTCTGTTTTGTATTTTTTACTCTGTTTAACACTTTATGAATTGTTGTGACCAAACATATCATCATGTGAAGGATTAGCTTGGTGCGTGAATGTTGGAGGCTTTCATTTTACTGCCTAAAGAGTATTCAGTGATTCCTGTTGAAAAATGTATTCTCAAGCTGATCAAGGCCTCAGAAAGATGACAACATTAAATTTTACTGGCAGCTGCATTTGTCCAAAGTGCATTCAAACTAGATGTTGTCCACATTCGGGGCATCCCTCTAAAACAACTTGAATAAAACAGAGGCAGATGACTTTTGTTAAAAGATTTTCAACTTGTTTGTTGCAGCTTATTTTTTGGCACATTGACACTTTAACTAGAGATTTTGAAGTGAGGAATCTCCATCACATCACAGGTTGGTGACACTGATATTTCACAAAAGGCCACTGTCCGTCTGTGCACCAGTCTAATCCTCATGTGTACGTGTTAATAATCCCAGTGCTTTCGTGTGTGTGTGTGTGTGTGTGTGCGCTCCCCACCTCCTGTGTGTCTGTGGAGGAGGTGATGGAGGTGGAGCTGGAGCTGGTGGACATCCTGTCGTTCTTGCCTTCGCCATCTGACTTCTCGTCGGCGCTCAGCGAGTCTATGTCTCCGTCGCCGCCAAGCACGAAGCCCAGAGCCTGCAGCGCCTGAGGAGGCAACAACACACACACATTCATATGCTAGTTTTTTTACATGCTATTTCCTCCACATTTAGGCTGACCACCATCTTATTAGATAAGTCGCTTTCTCTAATGCCCTGACAGTCCCTGAAGTCACCACAGGCGGGAAATGAATCACACTTGTATCATCTCTGACTGAGCTGTCCTTGAGCAAGGCACTCAATCACCTAACAGCTGCGGCAGTAAGGCTGCAAAGTGGCCATCAACAACAACAACAACAACACAAAGACTGGCTGTACTGGGCAGCTCTAACGTGTGAATGTGTAACTCAATAAATAAATGTGTGTGACGAAGTGTGAGCAGTCAAACTTAACAAGTTCAGTCAAAGCTTCGTCACAAAAAGAACATTCTCTCTTCACCTCAACTGTTCCTTTGTTTGAGTTAATGGTCAAGTTTTTAAATCATCTGACGCCTGCGAGTACAAAGGGAGTGACCTCTCAAGTCCTGTTTTTAACGCTTTGAGCACTCAGCTGGCTTCTACCTTTTAACAATTACCACTTCCAGGTACACAGCTGGCAGTTGATTTGCGCTGTTGAGATTTCCGTTGTTATATTCAGCCATAACTGTAACATTTAAAGATATAAAGTAAAACACCGTAGTCCGACCTATCTGACGTTTCTGCTGTTCTTATTTAATGTACTGTGTTGCTTTGCCAGCATTTTTAATACCCAACAATGAAGCCTCAGACTAACTTGTAGTTTGGGGTAAACTTATTAGGGAAGGTTTTGTTATTAATGAGATATGAAAGAATCAACAATGCATTTTAGATTAATTAGATGTATAAACTTTGTAAACATCATGAAGAGAACATAGTATAATTTGATGATAGGAATGTCATTAGTTTTGCAGGTATATTTGGTCATATACATATTGGAAGAGTTTACATTTGAACCTGATGATGGTGCTTGTTGAAAAGTTAAGGGATCATTCAAGTTCATAGTCAATTTCACTCAAAATCACAAATGCCAATCTCAACATAGTGCTGCAGGAAAAATCTGAGGATTACTAGAGTTAGAGGGATTCATCCTCTGGGGAACATGAATGTACTGCTTTTCTTGCCAATCCAAAAGCTGCTGAGATATTTCAGAATCTCCGCACTGACCATCAGAAACTGCCTTCTCTAGAGCCGCCAGTGTGGCTAAAAGTCGGTATGCAGATGACAGAACCTGACTTTTGATTCTGCCGATCATGGACACTATTGTCCCACAATGCAATGCAAAAAGAAAATGGAGGAGCTCCACCACCTTTAATGAGTTGTAAATTGTAGAATGGTACTGGCTGCTATCACTTCAAGGAGAGCATGTTGCATTAATTTAGATTTTTTGATGTAACAGTGTGAACTCTGTTGAATACCTTGAGGGCTACTTGCAGCTTGGCGGTTCTCTTGGAGTTCCCAGTGGCCTGATAGGTGGTTCCCTGGATGTCCACAGACATGGTGAAGACCGGAGCGTGCACTGGGCCAGACTGAGACAGCAGGCGGTACTGAAGGCCCGGGTGGATTTGATTCAGACGCATCAGAGCGTTCATGGGGTGGTTTGGATCCGTCATTCTCCAGTCCAGGACTAAAGGAAGAAAGATGTTTTTGTTAGCTTGGTGTTTTTTAAAACTCGAAACCTTTATTATCTTCCGAGTTCACATTCCATTTAGGAACAGGTCAACGGTCCCTCGTCCGCTGAGCAAGGCAGTTAAAACAATCCATCAGAACATAATAAAGACACAATCTGAATGAATTTTGTCCAGTTTGATAAACATGTATGTGAGGAAGTCTTGTCTCAAGTTGATTTTAAAGTGTTCAAATGACAACCTTCATTACCATAAAACTGAACGCAAATAAAATCGAGAAGGACATTTGAAAGAGTCGTCTTGAAGTCATGAATAGAGGTAATTGTTTGGAGTAAGTTAGACAAATGATTCCGGTCTGGTGGTGCTTTAAACTAAAAAGCACATCTCCCAAATTCTTTACAGATTCTTGGCAAGTGTTGAGTGTACAACAACTGTCAGGTATAGTCCTTGAAAACAAACAGGTTTTAATGTCGCCAATTTTTCTGAGCATTCAGAGCATGTGCTGACAAACTGAATTTCAAAGCGAAGAAAACAAAGACATCTCTAACCTGAAAATACATGCTGAGCTCTTGTGCACGGACTCATTCAAAGGTTAATCTCCACCGATAACATAAGAGTAATAAGTAATAAGACGGATTGCTCAGGAGGTCTCCGAAGCCGTTTGATTGGCTGAGTGCTCTTCACTGTTAATAACCAGCTGATGAGACTGAGATGACAGACACTGCCCTTGGTGTTACAATGATGACACAGTCCCAGTCAGAGACCCTTCACACCTCCACACTGACAAGAGATGAGGAGAGCGCTCTGTCTCCCCAGAGCTCCCGAGCAGTAATATCTCGCAGATGAATTGAAAATGAAACCGTGACACTTGGTGACATCTATTATAACAAAACTGCTGACTCCTTAATAAGATGTTTTTTGCCCTCCTGCTTCCAACTTTGTCAAATGTGCTTTTAAGAGACAAAAGATTTCTTTCACTTTGTTCAGTCTTTAAACAGGCTGGAATAACAACAAGACAAACTGAATTAAAATGAGTCATGATGATGACGGACAGTCATAAACTTCAACATTACTGTATTATGCAGAACTACCACTCATTTACTGCACTTGATTTCTGCTTTCAGAGATGCTTTTTCTGATGGAACTCTTAAAGTCATAAGGGTCAGGGGGTTTCAAAGTTAATGGGCATCAGATGTCTTTCTGAAGGTAATTTATATTTTGAGATTAATTCTTCTGCAGGTCTGGGACTGATCAGTCTGATCATTTAAAATGAACTTTCAAATAAAATCAGCGGCTCCAATCAGTAAAAAGAGAGCAGCGTTAAAATATTAG
Organism: Pagrus major; assembly: GCF_040436345.1. Taxonomy (NCBI): domain Eukaryota; kingdom Metazoa; phylum Chordata; class Actinopteri; order Spariformes; family Sparidae; genus Pagrus; species Pagrus major. The sequence goes on along the minus strand of NC_133219.1, from coordinate 16,579,569 downwards.
TATAGTATAGTATTGCACTATTATTAACAGTAATGTCAGTAATCTGCAAACAGCATATTAATATTAACTAACCATAACAGCATTTGCATTTTTATACTGAAAGAAACACACTACTTGTCCTGAAGTATATGGACAGTTTCCATAAAGGAGGGGTTTTTCACAAGAGCGATTTTTGTTTCTTTGGAACGGATGCCCTTCAAGTTCTTTGACGGCATCTGGCTCTTGTTTCTATGAAAGTTGAAAGTATGACTATAATGCTGGTTTTCAATAATATCCCATCTTTCTAGAGCTTTTACAGTTAAAGTAAGTGTTTCCAAGTAGTGTTATTGTTGGCACTGCTGTTGCAAAGACAACCAGTTCGTTTTCCATTGTTCTGATAGCAGCAACTACAAACAACACAGGGCAAAACTCGAGTTTTAATCATTCATTTCGCCTATAATTGAGATGTGATAATAAATAGAAACGGTGCCAGGCTGCAAGCCTGACTGGACCTCCATATTTTTGTTTAAGTTGGTCACTGTGTCATGAAAGGCGATTTAAATGACACGACAGACGTCTTAAGATCAATCATTGCTCGCCCTCCTCGACATTTTGAGTGACTTCTAAGAACAAGAATGAAAACCAACAATGGCATCTCAAGCGATGTGTGTGTGTGATTCTGGCTGTCTTGTATTTGGAAAACCTACAAAACGAAAGAAAAAATGACTGTGACCCTCTGTTTCGCAATTCCACCTCACAGCAGCAACAACATTATTCCTCTTTCACTCTGACATGTTTACAACTGAGCGATTGTGCTCCTATGGGTCAACTTTATGAAACAAGTCATGGAAAGCAAAGAAGCATTGGTTGCCATTCACTATGATAAACTACACAGGATAAAACCAGTGATTGTTGCGTTTGACGCCCATTTTTCATTGTCAACACCCTACATCTGTCAGCTCCGGCTATAATGGGGCTAATATCATGTAGACTGGTTTAAAGGAGAAAAATAATTAAGAGCTTTTCTTCTTCGGAAATATTTGAAAGCTTCAGTATTTCAATGGTAAACTTCAGTTACTGATTTTCATCAATGACAGACTTGATGATATTGCGTGAGACTATTATTCAGCGTTATCATTTATCATCACTCTGTATAACAGCATTATGTAAAAAATCTTGTTGTCATGTTAAACAAAATGTTCTGTTTTTTTAAGTTTGAGCAATTTAACAAAAGTCTTTGCCGTAGTTTGAGAACATACAAACTACCATCTTGTCACTGAGAGAATACTTCATGTTGGTGAAGCATACAGCAGCTTTTTGTCCTGCAGTCACTGTGTGTAATGACTGTGAGCTCCTGACAGGCACTTAAGACTGAAGGGTGGTTCAGGATAAATATGGATGGAGATGCTGTGTAACAAGATGAATGTGAAGGTGCTGACGGACAGGTGCTGGGAGGAAGAGAGGGGGAGGTGTTAATGCACTGTGTGTGGTGAGTGTGCATGTCCGTGCATTGACGTGTGTGTGTGTGTGTGTGCGTGGTGGGAGTCAGCAAGATAATTACGTGGCAGCAGCCTGCAGTATTAATCCCTCTCTATCTCTGCCTTCCATCGCCTCCTTTGAACTGGAAGCAGATGAGAGTTGCCGAGGACGATCGTCCCAGTGAGGGCTGATTTAATTACTGTGACGCAGACAGACAGGACGGAGAGACACCGAGGGAGAGTGAGAGTGAGCGAGCACCAGAGAGAGACTAAAGAAGATGGAGGCTGTAGTTGTCAGTCTGGTCACAAGTGAATTTGTTTGTGGTCGGAACGTGAGCTGACCTCGATCTGACCCAAGTTAGAGGTGTACTCTGCAAGTGTGAGCTAAACAGCTCCCGTCAGTCAGGTGTGCTTGAAATCAGCACTGATAGTAGCCGTGCCTCACCCAGACCCAATCTACATTTATCTGTATTTTTGTCGTCAAAATAATTTGTGATTATTTTCGCTAATACAGTATTCTTAATGGGATAAAGAATGATGGTGATGATTATGGGAGGTGAAATGGTGAAGGTCCCACTTGGCAACTCCTGAAGTTGCTCAGTGGTCCACTTCTATCCACACGCATCTTGTATTTTGTCATCCTCATCTTTATGTTGTTTGATTTTGTTGCTCTGTTCTGTACATGTGACATCTATTGCATGTCTGTCTGTAAAAGGGTTTTTTGGGGAGTTTTTCCTGACTAAAGTGAGGGTTTAAAGACAGAGGGTGTATTACACTGTACAGATTGTAAAGCCCCCTGAGACATTGCGATTTGTGATTGTGGGTGATATAAATAAAGCTGACTTGACTAGCAGCTAACCAGGGAGTGATTGGAGGTCTGACCTGGTTTAGCAAACAAGTATATCCCCTCCTTAATATCTGGGCAAACTGGAGCTTCTTCAGGACATTATTGCTACCACAGACACAACCAATGAGTGGGTGCGTTTTGGTGTCAAAAGCAAAGGAATTAAATGGAAACTGAGAGAAGTTCACCAACTCATCCATCGATTCAGACCAGAGCAAACCAATGATAGGTTTGAAAACACCCTTAAGGTTGGTGCTGAGGAGACAGAAAACAAATGTGTTCATCTGAAGCTGTTCTGTTGTTTAGAAACAATGACAAAGTGAAAGTTGTTGACTGTACAAAAAACGTGACAACGAGACTAGAGAAGCAAAATATATCAGCAGAGCAGGCAGGGGTCTGTACACAATGCTGTAGATGTCATGTCACATGTCGACAGCTCCACATGACGACGTGTCAGCCGAGAATTATGACAACATTAAAACAGCAGAGATAAGAAATCAGAATCAACACACTCCCACAGCACAGAGTCAGCACTGATGACATTTACACACTTCACAGAGAGCGGCTGCTGACTAATAACTAACTTTGAACTTTGCTAATGGTTAATAAAGAAATTAAAAAGTGTACAGAGCACCTTAAGGGTCATGGTGGGAATAACTTTTCTGAAGTACTTCTTTAAAGAAAGGATCTGCAGATACTACAGAAAGAAGAGATGATGTGACCCTTGAGATGATGCATTTATTGTTCATTAATGCTTTCAAAGGGCCAAGCTCAGACAGGATACAGCCACTGGCTGAGAGTATAGCTGCAGCTGCTCTGTCTGGCCCTGCTGGGTGGAGCTAGAGATGGTTAATTCTCAGACCACTGTTGCATTTGTGGTTGCATCTTTAATGCTTCTGATATGGCTAGTGTTCTCTCTACTGTAATTATTCCTTACTGCTCCTCTTAACATTAACCAAGAAAGCATCATTAATGGTCTACTTGGTCTACTACATAAGACAATGTCATAATACAGCTCAGCCTTCCTTTATGGGTGAGAAGCAAGGCAAAACTTTTTTATTGGTTATGCAAAACCAGTTAAGAAAACAAATTCTCACTGGGACTCTTCAGGAGCTCAGCAGAAGTAAAGTGACAGAATAGTTGGGGGTGCTGCAGTCCTACTGTCTGCAGGTATGCATTAAACACTCACATTGAAGAAAGCAATGATGGCAAAGCCTCAGATAAGAGAAATCATATCAAAGTATTCCTCTGATTCCTGTAGTCCAATAGTGAGGCATGTTAGTTGTTTCTCGTACACTTACAAACAGTCAGCATGCAGGGCTGCAGAAGTAGCAAAAAACACCGAACTATAGAGGTGAAGCTGGGAAGTGACACGCAAGTATCTCTAACGCATCTCCCCTAAATTGTTGATAATCAGCGGATGATGACTGAACTCTCAGGGCACTCAGAGAGGCAGAGGTGTAGATTTGTGAGGATAAAAGATGCCTACGTGGGCAGGATGGAAGTGAAATGTAATGTTTTTTTGACATTAAGTGACGTGCCATCAATGTTTCAACATCAATAACTGTACTTCAGTGTGCCAAATAAAACATAGTGCTGCTGAAGCAACCCTTAACTGTCTAAAATAACTTTACTTTGCAACAGAGTGCAGCTCCTTCAGCCATCTTTTTACCTGCAATTTACTGAGTTCACAGGGCAGAAACATCACCAGTCACACACCTGCACCTTGTCGCTGATTATATAACAAATAGTAACAAATCTAACACCATTACTTTTACATTGCATTATATTTCTTATATCAATATATAAAAATTCATTATTACTTATATCCTGTTTTTACTGTATTTTTATATCATTGTATGCTACATCATGTATTCTCTTCCATTTCTATTATGCATACTGCTACATACAGTATACTTCACATGATATATTTAAATATATAATTATGTACATTTGACTCATAATTCATGCCATTACCTACATATTCATACCATGTATAGTTCACACAAAATGGCCACTGGAGGTGCACCACTAAAGTCTTACACACTCATTAAGTCTAAATCAGGGGTTTCTTTGGGAAAATGGCACCATTAAAGGTATTATGAATTATCATCATTCTTAGGCACGTTCTGCGGATTTAATAATTTTTGGATGTTTATTTGAGATGGAAGATGAATATAATCATATCCTTGGAGAGTATACGTCACACTAGATCTAAAAATATAATTGTCGAGATTTGATCAGGTTTAATTGAGCTGCTGATTTATTTGTTAAATTGGCAAATTCAGCAGACAGAGTAGAAGATATAATAACTAAATTCCTGTTGTTTTCAAAATAAAAGTGTGGACCTGTCTTGTTTCCATATATCATAATTTATATATTGTATTGCTTTTCTTTTAATGTGGCCTCTTTAATTTCTATAAATTTATCTTAATCTAAATTTCACTCAGATAGTTCTTAATCTGTATCATACTTCCCAAGAAAGTCTTATCTTCCTACATCGCTGTTTCTCCTGCAATATATCTTTTCATACTGACAAGAATCAAAATGGATCAGGATAAACCTCTCTGTAGTGAACTTCATTAACATTAAGACTTCAACACACAGACCTTTTCTAACGGGGAGCAGATTAATTCCTGATAACCTCACTGAATGCTTCTTTCAGCCCCAGCAGCTTCCTTCCCTCCTTTTTTCTCTCACTCGCAGCTATTTGGAAATCTGATAGCTTCACACATTTTCTGCTTCGAGGAAACATTTCACTTAAAAGCCACTGCCGCAACAGCCACAATTTGAACTTCTTTTTTTAACGTGTTTCATGCAGCTAGCTGGGTGATACAGTGAATGACGGCACTTTGAGATACAGTGATGGAGGCTGAGCTGGTGACAATTCAATGCCCTAAACGAGATTCCTATTAGGATCTTGTGCTGATATCAGACATTACTGCAGAATTTCAAATGCAAGCCTACAATGCATCGCATTTAGCCAGGGTCAGGGTACTTTCTCTCCTTTGATACAGAGATTGAAGCGAATACCGTCTGACAGCAGGATGTCATTTTTTAACCTGACAGCCTGTTTTGATCCTTCTCAAACAGGGCGTCCTGATTTTGTAAGATAAGCTCAGCCTCACTGCTCACTTCTTTCAGCTCCATTGACTCACTTTTCCACCTTTTACACAGTCTGTCAGAAAGCACCTTGTGTACAGTTGACTGTTGTTTACAGCTGTCCAGCACACACCAGCACACGCACGCACACACACACACACAGTGAACATCAGAACCTTTTGTCTTTGTCATTAGCTACATCTGAGCGACAAACACCTGAATCAATATCCACTTATCTGCTGTTAAGAGACAAACAATCCTTTCTACTGGGGAGTCGGCCACCACATGAAGTACGTTTGACCAATACAGGTTTTCTGATATTGGCCTGACACCTAATATCTGTGCTTACATGTATTAACTTGCCATTTCCATTTTAAATAATTCACAGAATTCACAGTTTTTAATCTTGTCACAGTGGGGAGGCATCTTTAACAGCATTCAGAGCATCAGTAAATGTTCAAACTGACAGGCTGGACTGGGATAATCTAGTGTCAGCCCAGCCCATAATTACAATTATCTTTACTGATTTTATAGTTGTGATATAATTCAGCATTAGTGGGAATTTTTGCGTCACAATTATTGTTTTTCACCCAAAAAAAACAACAAAATTAAATCATGATGTGACATTTGGTGGCATCTGTACCAAACAAACTGGAGAAGATCATGTGTAGGCCAGGGCATCTCTGCAGAGCTACAGTACATTATAATGCTGTTTTGTCACACATTTTACCTTTATCAATTAATTTTGCAGCCCTACTGAAACAGCTTTGTTATGCCAGTGATGTCTGTCAATTATTAGTGTTATTATTATTATTGCAACAAAAAAACATAGTTTGGAAAACAAAAGCCAAGCGTCCTCAGTTTCAAGAGTTGCAACTGTACTTCAACAATTAAGGCTAAAGTATCCGAAACTAGACCTGACAGAAAAGAGTCTATAGTTCTTAATTTTCTATATTATTTCCATGCAGATTTCTCTCCTGTTTTACAACATACATAATTGAATGTTGGTGCCATTTATTAGTTGTTTTTTTTAATGGGGTCAACTTGGGAGGGGTAGCTGTGATATTATGAGATGTTTTTCTGTTTTGAAAACTAACCATGTCTCTTGCTTGTGAACACATCTTTCATAACTGTAACTCCCCTGAGTTGCTGTTGCCTTGATTTACACATTTCATTTAGCATCTTAACACTGGCCTGACACTCCGGGCCCTTTCTCCAGATGACCAGTCTTGGCCTGCAGACCAACATTACACTGTATCCAACAACTCAGTCCCTTCATTTATTTCACTGTGTCAGCACACTCTGCCATTAAAATGCAGTATTGTTGGGGAAAAAGTTTTGCCACAACACAACATCCAACAACACACAGAATTTATAAATCAAATATGTGCAAGTGCACGTTCATGTTCATGTTCTTCACCATCACCTAATGGAGGATGAAATAACTGCCACTGGGGAATGTAACAATCCATTGATTCAGATTGATATATCGATTCAATGATCGACTACCCAATGTGAGTGAGTTAAAGTTTAAATAAAACGTAGTTTGTTAAAGGTATGGTGTGTAATATGTCGCATATTTAGCAGCATCTAGTGCTGAGGTTCTAGATTGCAACACTCCGTCGCTCACCCCTCCCTTTCCGAAGATGTTGGCAAAGCTCCAGAAGCTCCAGTGGCCCTGACCGACAAGAAACTAATTTACTAAGTATGGACTCGTTTACAACAGAGGAGAGTATTTCTAGTAATTCAAGTAATGAGGTGAAATCACACAGCGACATGTTGTACTTCAGCCCTTTTCAGACAGGATGACAGCGACTTTTCCAAGTATAAATTCTGTATTTTTTTCCTCATCTAAGTTGCCAGACACCCCTTGCTACCACATTAATGTTGTTAGGTCTTGTAACTTTGCTTTGTGGGTTGAAGTTTGGGACATTTCGTTTTTATTTCATAAGTGAAGGATCTGTTTTGTTATAAGACTGTGAACGCCATCAAACCATCACCTCATGTTCTGCACTGCTGGCTTACCCTTACACACAGATGTCGTCTCTCCTCCGATGCAGCTCTGTCACTACCTCTACAATTAACTTCACCAGAACAAACAAAACAAACAGAGTCTCTGCTTCACCGTGACTTGAATTGAGTGATCATTGTGACATAAGAATAATCCAGACTCAACACTGTCACATCAATATTAAACAGAATTGAATTATGGCTGATTCTGCTGTGTCTGCAATCTGATCCAACACCCCTAAACACATTATTGAATGTAAGGCGACTACCTCTCTGCCTTCAATTATCTGTATTCTAACACCTTCACTACTTCTCTGTGGTGTTTCAGAGGTGAGAGGATTCAGATTCAGATCATCTGAGCAAACTGTGATTCTTTGAAACAAGCGAGTCGATGGTCAAAGTCACCTTTCATCCTTTTGATGAAGTCTCTGTCATCTGACCCGACGTCCTCCCGGAGCCTCTTCTGACAGCCGCCTGCAGAGCGGAAACAAACAGAGTGATCACCTGAAACATCACACAGACCGAGAGAGAGGACACGCAGGTCATCCAAACATATCATTATCTATATTCAGACTGTATCTAAACAGAGGAGTTATACAAGCTGCTTTTACAAGAGGATAAGTGGAACACAGCGAGGAGATAAAAAAAATTGGAAACAGACACACGTGGATACACTCAGATGAAAACATAAATTATGCACATAAACACACAGAATAAATGGCATGCAGACAAACACACACACAACTGAACACACACCTTCTAACAGCCTTGGTGAGGGCTTGCTGGTGGGGAGAGGATCCATATTCAAGACCTTGTAAAGCTGTCCAAAGGCTAGGAGCCGTAACGCATGCTGAAAAACACACACACCAGACAGAATAAGGGCACATCACTGTATTGATAAAGCAACAGAAATCTGCACTCAGAGGAGAACTGGCAACAACGATACAATTTATTCTCCGATCAATGCAGTTTAATTATCGAAGAAACTTGTGCGAGTGCTCGGCATTTGTGTAAACCAACTAATTCTGTTGGGAGAAACTTCATGCATTATAGAGGCGAGGAATAAACACTCGGTAGGCACAAACAAAGGAGGAAAAGAAAATGAAAGAAAAATATTCCCAGACAGGCAGGAAGGCAGAAACAGAGAGAGAGAGAGTGAGGGGGGGAGATGAATTTGGATGTCTTCATATTTTTCACCGCTGAGCCCACACTTTCTGCCCGGGGGAAGACTTTGTTGTTCCATGTGCTGTAGCTGTAGCAGTGGCAGCAGTAGTAGCGTTAGCTGCAGCGGTACAGTAGTAGTAGTGTTGGTGTGGGTGTGAGCGGGGAAGAGTGTTCCCACGCTCATTAGGTGGCTAATTAGGCTGCCAGTTCGACAAGCCTCCGCAGCACTGAGGGGCTGCTTATCTGAGGTCAGAGTCCGGGCTTCTGCGGCCATTCAGCTATTTATAGTGCTGACGTGAGCTCGGGGCTTCACCGGGTGGCCGAGGAATCGCTTTAAATAACCCTCCTTCAATCGGTGCAACATGGGGGAGTTTTGCTCATCCAATTTCCTGGAAAAAATGCTGACTTTGGTGCAGTGGGTGGTGTGGAAGCATACCCCGGTGGGATGTTTCATGGTCTCAAAAGTCGTGCGGCTGGGGCTGATTTTCTTTCTGTTCTCGCAGCTAATGATTATGCTCAGTTAGGTAAGCGTCTGCGGCTGGTTTTATAGCAGGAAGACAGGGAGGGAAGTTTTACAGTGCTCTGAGGGGAAGATGTTAAGAAAACACCCATAAAGCAGCAGCTCAAATGAAAGACTTACTATCATGTACGTTGAGTAAAAAGTCTAAAATCAGAACACATCTGAGGTTTTTACAGCATCAATCCACCCTTCAGGGAGAACCTCCGCTTCTAAAATACATTTTGATAGTTTGGACTCTAATGATCCCTCAAAATACTTAAAAATCCCCAACTTGGCTTTAAATTTCAAATCACATAAGAACTCTGAATGTTTCCCACAGAGTGAATTTGTGTTTTAAAAAGTTTCTCTGTTGTTTATTAAAGATCGAGCAGCTTTTTACACAGCAGTTTTCATGTTTTTTTTCCATCTTAGACTTGATCAAATTTAGAGAGACGATCACCTTTGGGACCAGTTAACACCTGGGCGGCTGTGGCCCAGAGGTGAGAGACAACAGCCTGTTAATAGAAGCTTTTAATGTTCATAGTCCTGGAGCAGACAGGATAATGTTGATGGGAAATGCTCCTATCACCCTTAAAAGCTACTGTCAATGTGCCCTTGAGCAAGGCATTAAACCTTTAAATGCTCCAGTGGGAGTAAATGTCAAACAAAAGCATCTTACGCCTCTACTAAAACACACATTATCTTTGAAACTGGTGAAAATAATAAATAAAACAAATAATTATTTCAGATCATTTTAATTTATTCGACTAATCGTACATTTCATAGTGGAATATATTGTACACGGATATCTAAAGCAAAGAACAACAACAAACCAATAGCTTAGTATTTTTTGGCATGAGGAAAGAAAATGTTTTCAGACACTCTTGGGCAGAACAAGGTGTTACATGAACAGCCTTGACAGTATATTGGTGAGAACGGCAACCAATTTTGACCTCACAGGGTCCCCATCAGGGAGCCTGAAACAAAGGTCTTGTTCATGTTTCCAGCAAATAGCCGAACATTTGATGGTTCCAGCCTCACAAATTTAAGAGATCTGCTGATCGTCATGTCTTCCATTATGAGATAACTTAATCTCTTTTGGTTTTGGACTAAACAGAACTACACATTTAAAGACATCTCTTTGGTCTCTATGCAACTGTGACAGCTATTTTTCACCATTTTTTAAAAACGTTTTCAAGCACTAATAATTCATTGATTATGTGAAGCCCCTCCGCCTGTCTTACAGGCTGTCCCTGGCCAACTGCAGAAGCCAACGGGATAGCTTTAATAAATAACTCTTGATGTCAAACAGCTACGAGGAGCTACAGTACTAGTAATGTATTTATTTTTGACTATGTAAGATTAGTAACTGTTATATATCCATGGTGAAACAAATAAATGATCTGATTGTTTTATCATCAGACTACTGAGCAGCTTCTCACCTCAGACTGTGATGCCACTGAATTCACTCTAAGCACCATATAAAATAATTTTTATTTAATGACTTATTCAACCTGGATAAGTCTGAATCTGACCCTGTGACTTCATCAAGAATAACTATATAGAAATAGTCAATCTTCTCACTGATGATGATAAAGGGATCAGTATTAAATTGAAAGTATGATTGTTAGTATGATCTTTGCATGGACTTCTTGTCATTTTCCCTGAGTCTGTTTGTGAGAAAAGAATCTGCAGATAAACTGAAAATGAAACACATCATTAGAAACTGTAGAACACTGTATTATGCCAAACAATGTTGCTCTAAAAGCTAATAGAATTAAGAAAAGCCTGTGGCAGCAGTAGAAGTGGCTGATGGGTAAAGTGAGCTGACCTGTGCGCTGTCGGTGATGGCGTCAGCCTGCTGCGCGCTGAGGTCAGACAGGACGTCTGTGGGTTCCCTCTCACAGGGGTCATGAACTCCTGGACCTCCTGTAAAGAGAAACCGGGTCAGTGTTTTCACACTGTGTTATGACTCAGACAGGAGGGACCTCCACACAACATACACTTTGAACTCAGCTTAACTTCTAAAGACAGGAAAACAAACTCAGAAATGATTTACTGAATACTATTGTGTACGACATGAATGCAGCGGTGACTCATCAATGATTCAGAGGCATTCAGAGAACAACTTGCCATTATAATGCTGAGGGAAACCATTAACAACATTTAAAAAATCTAATCACATCATCACAAAGGCTAACTGGCTGCTCTGCAACGATTGAACGTGGGAGTTGCAGGTTTCCCAGATAAAGGCTTAAAAAAAGAGAAAACGGTGGAGGAAAAATAAATATAAATATAGGAGCATTTTTCTATTTATTTGAGTTGGATTGGAAAGATTTTTCACACGGACTGCTATAGAAAAAAGAAAATCTCAGAAGATTTACTCCAACACCAACTTTTCCTGAATGAACCACAAGTAAAAGTTAAATTAAACCATTATTCATGTTGCCGTGAGATCACTGGGACTCGCTCAAGGAGCCCCTGAGGGAATAAGCACCCCAATTTGGAAACCATTAATGCACTGTAGAGTACTATACGACTGAGTGCAGGTAATACTACACTGTATCATTGTTGACACTCCACACTCTGCTATCCAGTACATGAATGCACTCTGTGTGTGAGGAGGTTGCAGCCAAACACCGGGGTTATCCTCAAACACATTCATTAAAGATTGCTCTAAATGTTTCTCCAGAGAATAAAAGTGCTGCTTCTGTGCCTGTTGGCTCCTTAGTTTATTTGCCTGCTTACTTTAAACCTTGTTTTTAATCCCTGGGCTGATTGCTTTCCTCCTAAATGCTTTTTATTTGTACTCAGGATACATGAGCAGTGCAGAGAGAAAGTGGAATAGAGTCGCCTGGTCTTACCCTCGAGTGTGAGAAGGTTAAATATATGAGATGTTGAATATTGACATAGCAGCAAACAACTATTTGCTCTGTGAAGATATAGTGGAGTAACGGCGTTCTGAAGAGAGAATGAAGTCACACGTACATTTTCAACATGGAGGCCTGGGAAGAAAATGTCTTATATTACAACAAAACAGAACACTACAATATGTTTTTAAAATATTTGATTAAATGATGATGAAATTAAATGATGTGCGCATTTGTTTGGGTCTGAGATGCTGGTGCTCTTGTGTGATATCTCTTAAAAGTGAATGAAACCTTTACCTTCGGCTTTCAGACCTCAGCAGTGACTAACATCTGCTAACACTCCACTTCAGGCATATCATTGATGATGTGTACATGCCGAATCCCTTCAGAAAAGTGCTATTGTAGGGAACAGATTTTATATTAGATGCACTGATAAATATGCCACTAATTACAAACAATGGATCAGTTGGTAAAATTTTCTAGCATGGTTCTCTAAGTGTCCTTGATGTTTTCAATTTCACTGTTAAAATGTAATTTAATTCTGCTGCTCTCTGTGCAGAGAGTGATTACTGGATTTATTCACTATGGTTGACTCTCAACCACTGATGGCTCACATATATTGACTTCTGGCAGAAAGAATTTTTGCATTTACAAGATTAAGACTGTTGAATGTTTGGAAGAGACCATATGCTGCCTACATGAGAACCCTGTTCATCTGCCACAATAATACATTGAAAACTGACTTTCCACATGAGTCAATATTCTGTCACCATACAAACAATCCTCTGATTTTACTTTTAATGCTTATGGTGCATTTTTACCTCACAAGCCCTTGTTAGTAGAGAATACTTCAAAATACATAATTTCCATCCACTACCATTTAAATTCACCATATCAAATTTTATAGTTCAAACTAAAATCAAACTCTTGTGTGTCTTCAGCTTACATCCAGAATCCACAATGCCTCTAATTTGGCCAGACGCTCTTTACCAGCACCTTAAAATAAGAGTCCTTTCATAATCCCACATGACTGGAGAATTGGCACTATCTATTTATTCACAATTTCAATTTTTTTCCTCCTGTATTCAATCAGGAAGGGTTTCCAGGAACTTCCTGATCACATCACACAGTCAAACATTTATACCTGGAAGCTGCTCTGTACAACCACAGTCTGATCTGTTGGCCGCAGCGCAGCTAAGCTGGAGTGGTTGGGGTTAAGGGCCTTGCTTAAGGGCACCTCAGTGATAGTAGTTAGAGAAGGACAAGCACTGCCTTTCACTTTGCCTACCCTCTTTTATCCTGCCAGTCTGGGGGATTGAATCAGAGTGTCACAAGCTCGCTTTTGCAGATTTTCTCAAAATGTTGTTTAATTAAATAAACCTAGGTAAGGACCCTTCGCAACCCTGGTCTGAACACTAAAACACCCTCCCTTTATTTTTTCAAAGACAGGAACCAACACCCATGTCTGCCAGGCACTCTAAAGCTTTTTGATGGTCTCAGTGACTTCCAACAGAGAGCTTGGAATGCCCTCCACCGAGTCCTACAGCTCTGACTTCTCAGCAGTTTCTTGAGTTTTCAACCTGCCCAACATTATTCCCAGTCAAGGCCAGAGGTTTACCTCAAGTGTTGATAAAGGCCTGTGCAAATCCGTGCCTTCTTGAGTCATCTGACTATTTAGCAGAACCTCTTTGTGATATACTGTGCAAATCTGGATGCTGGATTGTTTTTCCTCTGGTTCATCACTGAAGAAGCCCTAACCTGGGATATAATTGGTGCATAATTTTCTTTTAACACAAAAAATGTTAAATTTGATCAGACAACTTGAAGATTTCTACTGGAGTCCATGTTCATCTCTGTTTACATTGTTGTATAAATTCTGTACATGTATGTGCTGCCTCTAGATCTCACTTGGAAATTTGAACTTGGGTTCATAAGCAACATTAAGCCTGGACAATCTGTAGCCTGTAGTTTAGAAGAGAGAGAGAAATTGTATATACATGCAACAAACAGAGCATAGAGGTTGCTGTGAAGGACTGATCCCTGACCTGGCAGGAGAATCCCTGAGGCGATGCACTCCATGACGCGACGCAGGGCCTCACCTGGACCCAGCGGCCGGTTACAGGTGGCTATGGCCTTTTCACAGATGAGCTCCAGAGGCTGCGGAGGGCAGATAGAGAGAGGACACTCAACACAGCATAAACTATATCAATTCGGTTGTGATTTTGGGACGGAGCTGCACATCGTGCACATACACACCAGGTAACAAAAAAGCAATTTAAAGGCCACGGAAATGAACAATAACATTCGTGTCTATCCCTTACTGAACGAGAAATCTTGATTTCACTGTACAACAAGCGATTTTGATTCTGTGGCTGTCACCTACCCATCCTTTGAGAGGCTGCCACACAGGCAGTCTGTTGCACATGTCTCTGAAAATCCTCAAGACGATGACGCAGGACTTGAGATCTGTGACTCTGGCCTGAAGGGACAAAAAGACGAAACCAAGTGACGGCATGAAGAGAATTTCAACAAGACAGCTCTAAAAATATGCATCCATGATGTTTTCGAGGCTCTTCGATATCGGAGCTTCACCCCTCGAGGAGGCATATTCACAACCCCTGAAATGTCAATATGCTGTTAATAACATTGTAAGTGACCGAATTTCATAATTAACTTGATAATGTTCAATTCTGTGACAAACATTTTATATTCTGGCAGAAATTTAAAATTTAATTTAAAGTTAAGTCTCTTAAATTTAATTTTAAGTTTAGTCTCTGAGGGGTATAAACATGCAGTTTGCAAAAGTAAAACTCCATCCAAAATGTTTTTTTGGGGGGAATAAAATACTGGTAACAAGACCAAAATAGGGAATATTTTATTAAAGGCAAGGAAAGCTCTTGAGTAAACACTACGACCTGCAATGTGACGGTCGCATGGCAGACCTAGTGCTACTGAGCTAATCTGCATATTTACCACCAGCTAACCACCGAGTGTGAGCTGTAATCACCTTAGTTATGAGTTTGAAAAAGTTGTTTAAATAGTTTTTATTTAGAAATGTTACAATACATAATTTAATTCAGAACAGTTGGTTGAAAATTATGTTTGTTGTCTTTATACTAGAGCAGTGCTGAGCTGCTGTTCCTTCTTCACTATCTCATATTTCTCAAGAACAGAAGTTGCTTGCTGGGCAACAGACACTAACAAAAGAATAAAAGAGAAATCCTGTGATAATACAAGTGTGATAGAAATACAGTGTTCAATCTGATTAACTAGAATACTTGTATGAATATTAATATAAATAATACCATATCCTATTTTAGAGGGAGGTTTACTTTCTGCAAGACTTTATTTAGTTCATTTCATCAATTTTACATTTGAGCATTTTTGAAAGTCCATTAAATTTAATCATGCTCATATAATCTGTCCTGCATTTGATTTAACAAAAAGTGTAATAGTTTTTTCAGGACACTTGATATCTTGTAAAAATGAAATGTGTGGTGTACGGTACAGTATGAAAAGCATACATGAATGCCCCTCTTCTCCCTTTGTTAGGATCCTTTCCTCTGTATTCAACTGTGAAACCTTTTCTCCAAAAGCATCTCAGACGTTTATTGTAGTTGTATGAATACAGCATGCATTGCCTCGAAGTGGTGAAAATAGTCCTTTCTACAGTGGTATTATATGGTTGACCTCGTGAAAAATGTTTCATTGAACACAACTCTGCATGTCGTGAGATGAATATAAAGGTAACAATACAATCTGATGAAATCTCTGGTTAACAAGGTGCAGTGAATTTTAAAGGTTATTATTCTCATTTTCAGGTTCATACTTATATTTAGGGTGTACTTTAAATTGTTTACATGCTTTAATGTTCAAAAAATATTTTATTTTTACCACACTGTCTATTGCTGCAGCATCTCTATTCTTTATCTAAATGCTTTGTTTTAAGGCCTTCCTCTTTAAGAAAAGCCAAAAAGCCCAGAGTGCTCTGATTGGTCAACTCTCACAGGCCTGAGTAGGCATCGCCCACCATGTTTCCCCATCAGCTCTGCTGGTGTTTTTGCAACCACAGCCATGCTGGGGACAGTGCTGAGGCAGTGGAGGAATAGTCTTGACATAACTAACCATAACAGAAGTCCTGTCGGCTCGTTTAAAGGCAGTTTCTGAGCCGTCTGCATTTCTCTGGATTGAGCGTTTTGATGGTAACACATAAACCTGCTTTATAATAAAAAGAGACAATGGAAATCTCACTTTCTACAATATGGGACCTTTAACAAACCTTCACTCAAGAGGAGAAGTGCTTGAAGACTGAGAGGAGAATAGAAATTACGCTGGAGATCACTGACACTTCAATTTGCGCAGGATGACCGTTCACAGCGATGAAGTTGGTCATTTTATTCAGGTGCTTTCAGTTAAACCTTCCAGACATGGTGGATGGTGGATGAGACCAACGTCACTAATTGTATCTGCAGTTATTACAGATCATTTGAGGTCCGCGGGTGGTATTAGTCCTGAGTAAGTATGATGAAACTAAATCCTCCTTGTACTGCTTCACCTTCAGTCCACAGCGGGGACTTCACTCTGATTTCACTTGGCATTCAGCTCTCTTTCCCTGAGGGAAGCTGCTCACTGCTTCACCTGACCTTGACTCTCGTCTGCCTGCTGCCTACTCAGTAGAAGAACTCTCACTTTGGTCAGAATAGCAGAGTTTCAGCTCATCTGAAACTTAATTTGGTGAAGAATCTCTTCATGACCTTAATAGTTAAATCTCACTCTGTCATACTCTTCCTCTATTAACACTGAAAAAAAAAAATTTCTACTGTATCCATGCTGTCTATTCTTTCCCCAATTTAAACCTTTTTAAAAAAATCTTACTACACACTAACATGCAGTTTTATTTGGCAGAAAAGGCTCTGCTCTTTTAGGGAGCTCTATAAGAATCTGAGCATCTACAAGGATTCTCACGAGACAACCACCGCCCTCCCCCACTTTAATAAACAAACATGAAGTCTTTGTTGAATCAAAAGAAATAAGACTTAGCACAGAAAGGTTTGTAATGGAGCAAGGACCTGTGGCAGCAAATGGTGTTAGTATGATTGTATCAGTATATCGACCAATATGGTTTTATCAGGGCCAATACCGATACTGATTATTAGTAATCAAGGAGACTGATATCCAGTATTCAGAAACTAATATACATTTGCAGTAAGAATACAAATTTCAGTGTCAAAATGTAGAAATAAGCAGTGATAGAATATAACTAATTACAGTGTACGCAAGCACTGTACTTTACTTATTGTACAATTTTGAGTTATTAATTAAGGTACTTGAGTATTTCAATTTTCAGCTACTTTACACTTCCACTCTTCTACATTTATTTGATCATTTTAGTTACTAGTTACTTTGCAGACTCAGATTGTTCATTGTTGATGGGCTGTTACTTGTGATGCTTAACCAATCAGATAGTGTTGTGAGCAAGACATTGTGTGAGACAGCAAAGTGGTGACTTCAGACTAGTGTTGTCAAAAATATCAATATCAGATATTGAATATTTGAAACTGTTTCAATACTAATTTTTCACATACCAGCTGTGCTTTCTCATTCTCTCTTGTTGCCATTAGTGGGTTCACACACACGCCGTGTCTACACAGGCCTGTCTGCTCCCACTCTACTGACTATGGTCAGGAGTAATTTATCTTGCACAATACACTAGCCTTGATATATTTATCTTTGATTAAATGGTAACAAAAATCAATAGTTGTCATGGTATTGTATCAAAGTTAGAAATTCCAGTGTCGTGACAATACTACTAAAGACAGAGAACAGATACTACATCAGAGCCAATTTAGCATATTTTTTAAATTGTTCCATTTTATAGGCAATCAGACACAAAAACCACTGATACTCATAATCGGAAAATGCTGATTATTGGCCCAATAATCAGCCAGGCAGATAATTGGCCTATCCCTAGTTACAAGTGTCAGGTTATAATGTCTGTGCTGTACGCCTGTATGAATTTGATTGGATGTTACTCTCCACACAGCTGTGAACAAGCGAATCATTGTGAAACATACATGAAACAGCTGCTGCTGATCAGCTGACACAAAATCTGCTTCAGTGCCCTGCTTAAACTCAGGCGATTAAATTTGTGTCCTTGTTATATGAGTGAAAAACAGAATCTATGTTTCCTTTAAAACATATTTGCTGTTGCATATTAACTACTCAAATCTACCTTTTAGTGACAGGGCTGAATATTCAGGGTAAGACTGGCTGCCAGAGTGTAAAGACACAGAATGATTGTGTCATCAGCCCAGCTGTTCTCACCTGGAACCATTTGGCATGTCGGAGCGAAGCCAGGGCAGCCTGGCACTTCTGCCTGTCCAGGACATCTTCCTCCTCCTCTTTCTCCTCCTTCTCCTGCCTCTCCTTGTTGTCGTCCTGATCGCCCTGCTCTGGAGAGAGGGACAGGATGAGACAGGACAGACTGAGCGTGACCACGCTGACCTCCCACACTCGCACACAGACACACAGGCAGCAGGGTTGGACGGCTAATTATTAGGCAAACCCACTGATCTGACCGAATGAGCTAGGAGGGGGGAAATTTGAGAGATTCCGTGATTTTCTAGGAGAGGGGGGTTTCTCATGCACAAGGCAGGATTTTTCATAACATTGACAGAAGGAACCGGAGTAGACGTGCGCGCATGCGTCTTGCTGCCCGGCCGGAGTCTCACTCTAGATGCAGATCAGTGGCTGAAGGCGATGGAACACGCCAGATTAGTGTGTTATCAATTACGGCGCAGGACGAAAATGAGAGCATGGCAACGACTCAGGACCAAAAGCCAGATTAAAGATTAAAATAACACTTTGGAACAAGGAAACACTTGGCAGATTGTGAAATACTGGCTCAGGAATGCCTGAGATTGGGGAAAGTCAGGGAACAGTGTAGACACATTAGCTTTTCTACTTGAAGAGAAAAAAAGTCATCCTGGTTTAAAAAGGCAGCTTGCTCTGCAGTTTTCTTGAGCGCCATGCTAGTATTTTCACTCTTGCGGGGTCGGTCAGATGTTTATGTTTGACTGAGACAGTCTCTCTACACCAGGTTCCTGTGGGGAGCACTCCTGCCATGACTGGAGGCCGAGCCATGGGAGAACGACAGCAGAAGAAGAGTGACAGCAGATGACAACGACAACATAAACATCTGAGAGTGAGAACGCCACCCTGGAAAGAAAGTGAAGGCTGTTTGTTCTCGGGAGCAGCTAAGGGGTGCCCACTGTGGGACAGTCAAGCAGACGAACAAAAGGGGGAACAGACTGCAGACCACACTGCAGAGCTCAGGAGTGACGGCTCACAGGTTATCAATGATCTCATCCGGGAGATCTGAGATAATGACTTCTCTGCAATCTGAAACATTATCTTCATTCTTCAGCTTGCCAAGTTGCAAATATTAAATCTTGATAAATGTCCCATCACACTGGAATCAGTCCCATTATGGTTCAAAGTTCTCTCCCAATGAGCAATAGCCAGCAGAGATTAAATCACGGCTATTTTCTACAAAGCTGACAGTAATGCTGACACAGAGCATTATAAAAAGCTCCTGCTCGTAAAGAGGAGGTTACACTGCAGTCTCTAATACCAAATATACGCAGTATTCAAAGTCCAATTTATCCGTCTGTGTGTGATTCATCAGCAGTAATGTGAGCTGAGGAGCGATGTGTGTGGTTTAGCAGTCTGTTGCTGTAGAGACCGTAGTGAAAGCTGAACAGGATGGAAGAGGTGGAAGACAAACTAAGGAGCTGATGAGAGACACAGGGTTTGTCCCGTGTCACTCCTCCTCCAAGACCAAGGACTGAGGACCTTCATGTTCTGCCCCTGGGACTTCTGGGTAATATAATATAATATAATAATATAATATAATGAACCACTCGTTTTTTAATCCAACACTTTAAGGTGCGCCCTCTCAGTTTTGCTTGCTCTGTGTATCTGGAGACCTCAAAAACAAAAGAAAACGGGAACTGAAGTGAAACCCAACAAAAAAAACATTAAATTACTTCCCTCCTAAAGAATACTTTGTGGCGAGAAACCAGTATAGAAGAGGTTCTTCAGTGGCACTAATGCTGCCAGGATTAATGGACTGATGCTATAAAAGGATGCACTCATGAAAATGTAAGGTTACATTTTTCTCTTGAGTTGTCATACCTTGAATTCTGGGGTGGTCTCAACTTCTTAGTAAAAGCATTAAAACTGTGATTACATAATACTGTTCTCTAATTGAAAGCTATGGAGTCTTAAGTGTGCCACAGGAATATATGAATATAGAAATTTGTTAAAATGTTAAATGTTAAATTATGATCAATTATTTAAAAAAACACGAAGTAAAATGATCATTAACTCACCTGAGATGGGGATGGGCTTATTTTTAACGTCACATTACAACCCACTCACAAATGACAAATAAAAGGGATTAATACATGTAAATTGCTACAAATTTTTACAGAGAGCCCCTTTAATGCTTAAGGAAAGTCACATAACAACTTTTATGTACTGTCATTATTGGCAATTCTGTCAATTATTATTTGGGATTGATAGTCTTTAACATGTCACAAAATAGAAAGAAAAATAAAGAAATAAAATATCTAATTTCCAGAAACTAAGACTAACTAAGAAACAAAACGTTTTATGCATCGGTGTCTAACAATCTCCTAAAACTCAAATATTTTGAATTAAGAATGACATAAAACTGAGAACAGTAGCAATTAATCACATTTGAAAAGCATTTTTAATTAAAAATTACTATTTTTTTCCCATTGAACTAATCAACAACTACAATCCAAAGCTTCACCAGATATATCAACATGGTTCAGCAGCTCATTATCCACCCTCTGCTTGTGTAAGTGTAAGATTTCAATGGCAGCTTAAAGGTATGTTATGTCAGGGCTAGAGAATGGTGTTGCCTGTCAGAGGATTCAGTAGATTTACGACACCACAGCCTGATAGGTGACAGGTCAAAACATCACTTATCATTAATATTGGACTTCCCGTAGGAATGCTCACCTATTACACTAGGTGTATTCTGTATAAATGTACATGAATGATAAATGATTGTTGCAGACAAATTTCTCTAATACATGTACTACTTTAATGGACTATGGTCAATAATAATGATGATTGTTTCAGCCTTAATTTGCGCACTTACTTAGATTTGCAGTCTGCTATCACATTCCATCTCATGATTAATTTGTCTCCCGCTTTGACATTTAGTTTCCATATTCTGATTAACTTTCATTTAGAGATGATTCTCTTTGATTTAAACACGCAGAGTGCCACCTACAAATTAAATTAGATTCAATTTACAGCAGTAACAGGACTCAGTCATTAAACACTGAATTATACCAGTGACATACTTAAGACTCCATAGAAATAATAGCTTATGGGGCAAAAATTACATGAATAAGGAATAACATGTAGATTTTATTGTGACTAAAGAAAAATACTCAAGACTTTTTTTGAGCTCTTTTGTAAGGACCTGGAAGTATATATGCATTCATTCACTTTACAGTAATATCTTATTATGATTAAAAAATGCAATCCTTTTCCCTCCCCTGGTATGGAGATGATCTGTGGAAGGTGTTTCCCAGAGGCAGGACATGAAGGAACCATCACTCACAGGTCAAGACCACATACAGATAAGGACAACCCCCACTAAATTCTCCCTGACATCAGCTTAGGGGAATTTTGATTAGTGACCAGGACATGAGATTAATTCAATTAACACCGTTTTTACAACATGAAATTGTGGGATGTCATTCTGAGCCAATAAAAAATCATCAGCCCCCGTAATCAAAGCAAAGAAGCCCAGATCTGGACATGGGCTGCTGGTTAATGTAGTCATTTTGTCTATGTGCTTAGTAGAAGACATGGTCCAGAATTTCATGGTGACCCAGAGAGAAGTCCAGTCAACAGAGGAAGGGGGAAGGGGGGTAGAGGAGCATGTCTGAGGCAGAGAGTGAGTGGGTTGGTTTGATTTGGTTGTCGGGGAAGCCCCTTGTACCCGGGGTTTCCTGCTGCTGGTTGGGGGGGGCGCCTCGTCAGCAGCGGGGCCGCAGAGAAGTGGCAATCCACACAGCGCGCTGACCTGCGGAGCTACGGCAACAAAATCAACAGTCAGTGAGCAGAGGCCAGCTACAGGAGGTACACTCTAAAAACCTGGGGTCATCTAAGAGCCAAAGGAAACCAGTTACGGGTTACTCACCAGAAAAAATATTCCTGAGCGGGTTCCTTGAAAAATGTTCATATGTTAGATGTTGAGTGAAGTAGCATTTCTAGCAACTTCTGGCACTCATGTCATGGGATCAACTGATCAGTGGTGGAAGAAGTATTCAGATCCTTTACTCAAGTATAAGTACTAATTCTACACTAAAGAAATCCTCCACTACAAGTTAAAGTCCTGCATTCAAAACCATAAATCAAAGTAGGTAAGTATTATCAGCAAAATGTAGAACTCATTCTGCGGTTTGAATTAATATTACTGCTGCATTAATGTGTGTGTTACATTTAACTACTGTAGATGTTTAAGGTTGAGCTCATTTTAACTACTTTATATACTGTTAGTGTGATTTACAGCAATGCATCAAATACTGTCAGATCGTCATCTATCCTGTGAGAACCATGTATCTCTAAAAGGTAAACTTTTCATGAGCTCAGAAGTTTTGTAATAGTTTATTTAGCTTAAGAAGTAGGAGAAAACACACAACAGGTCAGAAAAACCCAAATTCAAGTGAAAAGTGCATTACCCTGTGAACTGCAGTGGAGTAGAAATACTCAAGTAAAGTGCAAGTAACTTGAAATTTTCCACCACTGCATCTCATCCATTAACAAGAACAGACTTACCACTCTGTTGATGTTGTTGAACTATAAAACACTTTGTCCGCTCATAATCCAACAATGTTGTTACAGAGTGGCCTTAAATTATCTTTGGCCCAGTATAGTCACAGACATTTAACTAGACAATGTATCCAAGTTACATTTATGTTGTTTAGCATTTTAGCCAGTGAAAGTAACACTAAGCTGCTGATGCTTAGCCTGCCTGTGTTTAAAACAGTCTTGTTACTATAAAAAAAAATGAGAAGAAATAAAGGATTAAATACAAGATTTATTAACCTCGGATCTTTGCCAACCTGGAACTGTAACCAAAATGGAAGCAGAGAGTTCATGAACCCTAAATAAGGGGAGTCCTCGGGGAAACATGTAGGAGAACCCTTAAGGCTGCAATCTTAATAACCTATTTAAATTCTTATGTTTTTAACAAGTGTAGAAAACACTTGTTAGGGTAATCAGCTATGCTCTTGTTTGTGTGTCTACTGGAGAGATAGAGGGACAGTCTGTGTTTATGGGATTTCACACTTAAACAAACCCGCTTGAGCCAAAAAAACACGCTGTCCTTGTTTGTGCTGACAGGATGTTTAACCTGAAGGAAAAATGGTTCTCTCCTTGTTGTGACTGCACTCGACAGCTGTGCTCTAGAGCTGTTTCTCTCCTGTTTGGCAGACTCCATTTTTCTACCTTTCGCGATGACTCGACTCAATCTTTCCCACTGGGAGCGGTACTACAATGACACTCGCTGTTCCATAATGGCAGCGCTTCCCTTCTGACTCGCCTTTCATTCATTTTTAATTTCATTCTAACCCATTTGTGGGAGAAAACAAGCACAGTTGAAGCACTGTTGCTTAACGTCAGCTCTTGACTTACAGAACAGACACTTGACACAATGGAGAGGTAAGTTTCCCATCAATGTTTGGTCAATTTAGGTGATTTTTAACAGCTACTGAGATTAATCGTCTTGTTGATGTAAGGGATTACTTAACTTCACTTTCTTCTGGGATTAATCCTCCAAGATATATCTATTTCTGGCCTACTGGCCACTCTGATGTTTGGATTGCAGTATCCTTTCGCATCAGAAGCAGAATGATACAAGAGGACACCTGAGACAGACCTCTCCTTTTTCGCCAATCCCAACCCATCACATCCCCTGCGGAAATCATCCTGCACCGGCCATCTGCTATTTCCACCACACTTGACCCAGATCCATATCAGCCCTTCTCCTTTTTCCCCTGTTTGCCTCTCAGCTTTCAGCCCTCTCGATGTATCATGCCTCCCAATTTCCCCCAGATTATCTCCCATATCAAGCTCAGGTATCACAGTATTTTTATACCTTTACATTCCAGTATGACCCGCCTCCCTCTTCCTCAACCTCTTCCTCTCTCTCAGCCCTCTGTTGTCATATAAAGGTCAAATAAAAGCAGGGGAAGCATCCTCCCAAACAGGAGGCATAGGATGGGGGTAGGGGAGGGGGGTGGGTCAATACCTTCTTCTGTGGTGCTGTGTTCCTCCCTCATGGCTAAGGAGGAGAGGGTGATCTTCAGCGTGAGTTGGGGGTCTTTGGTGCTGCACACCCGGATGGCTGCCTCAGACACGCACGACTGCACCTCAAATTTGTCCTCCGTCATTGTCTGCAAGGCAGAGCTGCACGATTAATTAAAAATCGAATATCACAGTGGCAATATTGACTCCTGCTGTTTGTAAAGTGCATGTTGCTGCTGTTCTACTTTGTTGGAGGATGTGTTTAGGGCAAAGTCTCTGAACAATGTCTCTGGACACAGAGAATCAAGTGACTTTGTGCCTATACCAGTGTTTAAAATGACAATTTGGCTGATAGCCGATGCAGATGCAAGTTTTTTTGGGTTCACTGACAGGATCATAAAGTTATAATTTTAAGAGCTTCATAGAATCAAATTTACAGAAGGCATGTTTCCCTCTAATGCTGATGTTATTGGTATAGTAATGGTGGTTCCATTATTTGGAAGCTCACAGTATTTGTACAAAATAATAATATTTATGTGCGGAGATAACTGAAGTGAAAACAAAACAATCATAATTTTTGTTAAAGTGGCTAATCAAAAGGCAGAAATGGTTGTGTTTACATGCAGCTTTTCTTCCACATTTCATTCAGAGTTTCCACCCCTGTTCTTATTGCCAGCCAATTCCCAGCACGCCAAACTATCTTGTTTTTCCTCAAGATTCGTGCTCCCTTCAGAGGCATGTATTCAAGTGCATTCTCTCTATCTCGTCTCCGTGAGAAATGACCCCATCCATCACCCCCTCTGCCTGTCAATCTCTCCCAGTTTGGCCCAGGAAATGAGAGCTTCAAATGGTTTCCTCCATTGATGATGAAGCACGCATGGCAGCTATGGCAGGTAATTAACTGAGATGGCGGTACAGGAAGCACATTTAGGCTCTGCGTATGTCAGCTGTGCTTTGTTAGTGAGCAGATGCTTGGAAAGGGTGGGGTGGGAACACTCTGGAAACCAATTTGAAGGGTAGAGATTTTTTGATTAAATTATTTGTGCAACTCTGTGGTTCAGAATTTTGTTTTAAAAACACACACTCTGCTCGGATGCATCATATCTAACTGATATAACAATTCTGTGTTGTAAGAGAGTCCCAATGGTCATACGTTGTGGTGTGAAGATTGCACTGCAGTGTGGGCTTTAAAGATTTCACCGAGACAGAATGGCAGAGATAAATCAAGTGTAGTCTCAGTAGAGAGACAACTTCCTTTTCATGTTATATCCATTTCAAATCATCTCCTCTGTATCCCCTTCTCCCACAGACTAAAAATAACCCTTTCGTCTAGTTAAGGATAAAAAACATTTTCTCCCTGAGAAATTATTTATTTCCCTTCTGTTATACATCATTATTCTGCTTACATTTCTGTTGTTTTCTGTCTATGGTTCAAACTTGTTCTGGAGTTGCAAATGGCTGAATTTTTATTTTTAAATTATTTGAAATATCAATAAACAATATATTTGCTGTAGGTGTCACTGGTATTTTTGCAATGGTTTTCACTTCATTAATCTCATTTATCTAATATTAACGCTGATAATTGTGTGTGTCACATCAAGTGACCGTTTTTTACTCTAAAACTACTGGTATTCAGGAGGAATGGCAGCTGTTAATGACAACAAGCTGACTACGGAGAAACGGACTGAGAAGGACACAGATTTAGACACTTTGTGATATGGAGGTCAATACATTTTTTTAATTCACTTCAGTGAAAAATTCAGAGTAAATGTTATTCCATGTCATTGGTATTCAGCTAGTATGAGCCAAACATCACAACCTTTCCTTTCATTGTGCCTCATGCTCTTTTTTGTAGACGGACTTCAGGAAAAGGTGTGTGACCCTTTGAGTGTCCTTCAGCATTCTTATAAAACTGAATATTCTAAATGCAATAGTGTCAAATAGCTCTTGTTGCACTGCTAAATACTACTCTGTACCATCAAAATGATGCTGAAGCTGTTATTTAAAGGTAAAAATGTTTAATAATGTTGCTTTTGACATTGTGAAATAGGATGTTTTTCTGCATTTTCGTTAATTTCTCAGGGAGTAATGCATTGATCTTAATGAAAAGAATCTGGCATTTTGATGCTGATTCTAGATCTGGTGATCTTAAATTAGGGTTAAGCAGTTATGGATAGTTTAAAATTGTGATATTGTATTGGGCTTGATTGAATTAAAGTGGATTGCTGTCGGATGTATAAGTTTTAGTGAGTGTCATTCCAGTTTATAACAGTTTTTTTTGTTGGCTGTGTAGCCAACCAGTACAAGACAGACCTCAGTAGGAAAACAGGCCTGATTTAATTGTGATTTCTGTGTATTTCAGCTATTTGTATTTTTCTTTCTTTTCCAGTTCTCTCTCAGCAATTGTTCAAATTTCAGATAATCTAAAGCATGGTTGTAGAGTATCTTATTGTCCTTTGCATATCTGAAGGAACTTATATCATTCTGATCCAATTACATTCATTTTGAGAATGCAAAAGCATAAGGACATATATCACTGAAATGTAGTGCTGTTGTGTTGATCTAATCTCAAAGCTCTGTCATTTGTTTCCCCTATCACCCATTACTGACGAAAATACACCCACATATCACAGCTGACAGAAGATGCTTATGCTTATTTTAAAGGTTCCTTTTACCCTCTGGTATTTCTAACTGCATGTAAAAATGTAAAGAAAAAACACTGAACAGTGTGAGTCAACTTAAGTGTTTGCATTAAATGGCATTCTGAACTTATATACTACTGTACATGTTGCATATTAAAATTAAAAACTGTACACAAAATGTTTACCACATGCCTTTACAAGTCTCTGTGCCATTTGTGCTAGTGTTTATTATTATTATTGTTATTAACATTTTTTCATGCTTCACTTCAGGGTGTCAGTATGTTTCTTCTCCAATGTCACCAGACACTCTTTTATCACACATAAAGACCTTCTGGTTGTTCTCTGTGGACAAGTGTTCCCACCCCAAGGTTGTTTCCTCAGCTGTGTTTTCAAGGTTCATTTTGGATGCACCGTGCTGAACACTGCAGTGCTCGAGGTGTGGCTGGAGCATACCTGGATCTGCAGGGGGAGGTTGGCGCTGATGGTGTATAGCAGCAGTTTGGTGGGTTTCTCCCTGCACATCAGCACCAGTTCCAGGTCCATGTCCCCTTTGATCAGCAGGCCTTTGGCCACCAGACCGACACGTGTCACCCCGCACAGCACCGGCGTGCTGTCGGACCTGAGGGCAGATGGATGACAGCCAGTGTCAGAGTCTCTCACAGCCATACAGAAGTGATAGCACACAAACACAGCCTGGTCCTCAGCTCTCACTGCAGTGAAAAGTAGATGGATGTTGGAATGTTTTTTGAAACCTTTTTATTGAGCTGATTCTGGGCATAAATTCACTCATTTTGCTGTCTTGACCTACTCCTACATATCAAGAATAATGTTTATTCTTTTTCTAAACTGGTTGTATTTTATTTGTATGGAATCAGCTTCCTGCTGTATCTCCATATAGAAGCTTTAGTAATACCAAACCTCTGTGTGGATGTTTAGGCCCTGAGCCAAATGTTAAGAATTTACGACTCTTTGTTGAGCTTGTTTAATCATCCAATCATCACACGTATCCGCCCGATGAAGATTTAGAGCAGAACACATATTTTATGAGGGAAACGATCTGGCAGTGTACTGAGGAAACGGCTGAGGGTACAAAAATAAACTGCAACAAGCAATAAATTCTCTTTATCTTGCTCTCTGAGAAACGCCCATTTGGCAGTCAGATGCAACATAGAACTGTATAAAAATATTGTACTTTGATGAAAGCAGGGCTGTTTCAGGACAGAGCTGTATGACTGATAGTTGGGTCAGTGCTTTTAATCATCACCATAAAAACAGTCAATCAAGCCCAAAATAAGAGCAGACACAGTGGGACATACTTTGTTTCAGCAGCATCTTTCTCCTCTGTATTGTCCCCAGCCTCGTCATTGATAGAGGGCTTCCCTGAGGATTTGTTGAGGCCATCCATCCAATCAGAGACTTTCTTGAGGGCTCCCTCTACGGTGGACACCAGTGTCTGGACTGCCTCAAGTTCCTCTGGTGTCGGATAGATGCTGGCGTGCTTGGCCATGACATGGCGGTCATCGTTTGCAAACGATCGGAAGGATCTCTGGGTTCAGACGAGGGGAAAGAGAGACATTATCATTTTTATTTGATGTATATTTTCATCTCAGCTGACACTTATGTCCAGTTAGAATCCCACAGAGTGAGCAGGTGGAGGTTCAGAGCTGAGCTCAAGGACATTCAGAGAGGAAACATGTCCACTGATGGACCAAAATGGGCTTCTGTAGGAACCTGTGGCCTTTACAACTTGGAACCTTTGAGATGGTCCATTTGCCTTATCATAATCATTAGTCAACATAAATGTCATCCAGGGGAAGGTTGTTAATTGTTAAACAGTCAGTGGGCACATACTGACACAAGAAGTGAAAGGAGCCTGATGTGTTTTTATATCTAAGAACCTGAAAAACTTGATGTTACAGTAAAAAAATTAAAAAAAAGTTTAGTTTACCATGTAAACATACAACTGATCTGCTTGACCAGGACTGTGCCAGCATGATTGATGGACCAATAGGACAGCTTAGAGATTACAGGGAATGGGATGAGAGAAAGGGGGGGGGTGACATGCAGCAAAGGGCCACAGGTCGGACTCGAACCCTGGGCCACTGCGGCGAGGACAAAGCCTCTGCACGTGGGTCACGTGCTCTACCAACTGAGCTACCAGGGCGCCTGACATCAGATTTCTTGACATGTTCATTCATCGCATAGGATATAGCATATCTTCTGTTAGCCACATAGGTAGATGTACATGCCAATTTCCTCCACTTACTTTATTTCTACCTTTTGAAGGATGTTTCATATATATCAGCTGCTTAATTTCTACTTTTGTCTGCTTTAAACCAGCAGACACAGTGGCCATGTTTTCAAGGTCAACAATACTGACTGATCAGTAAACTGGTTTGAAGATTAAAAAGAAGGATAATGATGATTGCTATTCATCATCCAACACCATCATCAAAGCAATATTCACTCTGGGTAATCACAGGGAAACTAATCTAAGTTTGTTGACTGTCGACTTCCTGGAGGAAATCCAGAGCAAAATAAATGTCTTTGAACGTGAACACACTGTTTTTAAATTCAACACCTGCTGTTGTTTTCCTCAACTGCCTTCTCAGACATTTGGGTGCAATCGCAGGGGCTTGTTTTCAGTGTCATGAGCACTCGTCACAGTCTGCACGATGACAGCAACACCTGAAGCGACCTGTAATGCTGCCAATCTCTGCGTGGCCTAGATACAGTCTGTCGTTACTTAACATTAACATTTATGACATGTACTTAGGGATAGAGCCCATCTCTCTGAGGGGAGAGGGAAAAAAATGGCTGATGTGCAAAATTAGCTCCCTGCTCGTTTTTACAAGCCTCAGTGCGTCTGTCCGCCGGCCGAGCATCACGACAGGCTTTCAGTCCAAGGTCAAACTGCTATCTCGCTCAATCATCCCATCCTCTTCAACTCCAATCCTCTCTTTCCCCCTTTTTTCATCTCCTCCCTCTCTCGCCGCCTGCAGCGCGTAAGCACACCCTCATTACGGTGAGTTATTTATGATGGTGCTTTAATAATTCATGGCCACAAGTCTCTCGGGCTTGTGCTGGAGTTGCGAGGGTCATTCATCATGACCTAGCTAATCTCTCGCTCAACTGCCAGGGGCATTCGAGGCTGTGTAACGGCAAGTGTGGGCAGCGTCAACAACCATAACACAGAAACATACACACAAACATTAACAAGATCTAAATGAAAGATTAAGTCTTTCACGGCCTCGACACTGATTCTGGATCCCAGCCCAGCCCGGCATCAGGACGGTTCCTTTTATTTGTTACCTACAAGACAGCTGGGAGTTCAGGCTTGCGCCGCAATTAGAAGATAATGACATTCACTGCTTTAATTAATTGCATTGCAAGGTTTCTCGCTGGATGCCATTTACTTAAATCTGACGCACACATCAGAAAAATTCCTCAACATTTTCTTCTCTGTCAGATCACTGGGGAGGATTATGTCTGACACAGACAGGTTTTTCATGGGATGAAACCAGCTTGGTTTACATTATATATGAAGAGTACTGAGCATCTGTGAGGGCATCAGATAACCTGCACAGATAGAGATCCTTCTATGTACCTATAAATAAAATAACAGAAATCAGGGAAGCCATTTGATCAGATTCCCAAATATTCACATGTAGTCTGCAAGCAAAGATAAAACATAATTTTTCTATCATAAACTAATTGCTCCAAATACTTCCCATTGGGGTAATTGCATCCAAGTGTTTTTATGACAACTGTGTTTTTATGATACTTTGATATCCACCTCAGAAGATCATTCAAAAAGCTTTCAAGCTTTACTAAATATTCAATATTTTCTCCAAATGTGTTCAGAAAGCAACCCAAAAATGGAATTTCAGTCATTATCTACTCACTTGGAAAGTCAATAAAGCATTTTCAGGAGTTTCGCAGCAAAACACCTTTGCAGCATTCATTCGGTCAAGCTTGTGCACCCATTTTAGATGGAATGCCCGCTAATGCTTTTAGTTTAGCAGCTACAGTGAAAGTTGTTCTTTATAGCATAAATTTGGCTGTAGTTCTGATCTCTTCAGACTTTTCCTTTCTCTGTGCACCTTAGAAGTCGGTTGAAATGATCAACAGATCTCTACTCTGCTTTTCATCTTTGTTGATTTTCAGGCTGGAAGGCAAAAAAAACTTTATAGGTCAAGGACTTTTGACAAATCTCTTGATGTTAAAATACACAAATACAGAGACTCATCAGACATTAAACTACCTGAGGAAACCTTATGATTTTCTTACCAAGCATAGTATCATAGAAACATCCAATTTTTTACATATTACCAGTTTGAGGTTAAATGTTGTAGTCCATGTTGCTGTAGACATCGCTCCTACTGTTTTGAAACAGTCTCCTTCAGAAAGAGCTTGAAATCAAACTGGGTTTGGATATTTTCAGACCTCGAACTCTGTCAATTTATTCCTCAAAACTTGTCACTCAAATCCATCTAGGATTGTCTGTGGTGTGGTGTGGTGTGCCAAAAATACTCAGGTGTTTCAATATGGTAAAATAAAGGTGTTTCAGCACGCCGTTTGTTAATACAAATAAACAAGCTATTTAGCTGCCAACAACAAACAGTCAAAATCGATGGTTTCAGAAACGAACTACCCAGTTTGTGTAGCCTAATCAGCCAAAACAACATTTTCAACGGTCGGGAATACACCATCTCCAGCAAACGGTCAATCATTTTATGCTACTCTTCTCAGGAAAACATGATTCGCTTCCAGATGTATTTTCACCTCTCCCTAGGTAGTTACTAGCCGCGTCTGCTCCTACCCACAAGGTAGTTTATCTGATGTGAAAACAAATGAACAATCAGGGTAAACAGGTGTATACAGCTATTTAACAACCATTTGAGAACACACCATATATGACTTAGCTTCGAGTATTTTAACGGCTAGAAGCACACAACATAAACAAACAGTACATATGCACAGGAGGCTCACCATGTCCAGGCAGTGAGGGGGTTGTGGGAGGGGTCTAGGTGAGGACCAGGGTCCTGTCACTCGGCCTCTTCATGCAGTCAAACGTCTCTCAGCTGTTGGCCTCTCGGTCAGTCTCACTGTAGGAAGAAAACAGGAGCGAGGGAAAAATGTAAACTTCCAGCTTCAGCGTATTTGTCTTAACCTTGTATTTCTCTATCATACACATAGAACATGCACATGTTTGTACATTTATTTGCCTCAGGGATATAGATTTAACCTTTGTATTTATAATATCTGTTGCTTATAATGTTGGTGATCCAGGATTGAAAGCTTATTCTAAGCTGTGCTGAATAAACATCGGCTAAAAGCTTAAAACGTGGCGTTGCATTATCCAGGCTAAAATGATCCTCCCAAATGTCAGATTTAAAACCATAGAGCTTCATATTTCACAAATATTAATCACAACCATTTCTGACATCTTCTCTCAACATCGGCAAAACTACAGTGAATGTAATACACAAGAAATTAAAAAGTGAAAAAGCGTCTGGAAATATTATATTTTTGCCCACTCAGAGAAGCTGGTCAGCTGAGGTCAGAGATTGGTGCAGACTGCAGACCACACCAAACTGGGAGAACAATCTCTTTATGGAGCTGGCATTGTGCATGGGTATGTTTTCCTGTTGAAACAGGAAAGGAACCAATGTAAACTGTTGACACAAAGTTGGAAACACAATTTTATCTAACATATCACTATGTACTGTTGCATTAAAGTAATATTTACCTTCACTGGGAGGTGCCTAGCTCAAACCATACAAAAAGGGCCAAGGTCAGAGTTATGAAGAATATATTGAATTAAATTAATTCACCTAGTGCTGAAACATTTAATCAATAATATATGGGGGATTTGCTCTGTTTAATATCATTGCAAATTAAATATCTTCTATTTTCAGATTTTTTGTTGAGACGAACCAATTAATCAAATATTAAAAAATAAGTGCATTATGCTACAGTAGCAGTGACGGAAGTAACATGGAGCTTCTAGCCTGCAGCAGAGATGAGGAGTATGCTACAGAGGTCTGGTAAAATCACTTCTCCACACCCCCAGATTTTTTCATTTTCAAACTCTTCAGACACAACTGACGTTGACTCAAGTGATGTCACACAGCTCCCTCTTGGGAGAACTTGGTACTTTCTCTCTGGGTACTTTCCCAGGACCAGTCAACAGACGTGTGTAAAATCTGTGGAGTTCCACTTTAAGCATGGACCAGTTAAGCAGGTTTAACAACTTTATTATTGTTGTCATATTCAGTTTGTTCACCTAACAAACATAATTTTGATTATTTGTGAACACAAAATATTCACAATTATGTTCAACTGTTTATACAGTTTCTCTGTTTTCGCCATTTACAGCATAAATGATCGTCTGACCCGTCATCTACAGGATTTATTTATGCCAAGTAAACTTTCCTCTCGTTGGTAAGCAAATCCCAGTATTAAAGTGGATCTTTTACCATGTGTTACATCAGAGTGCAATCATTCAGCCATATTAATCTGAAGATGACTTCTCATGTTCTCTGTGATGAGTTTTACTGAACAGAAGCTTCACGTTTAATATGGGACATTTCAAAAACTTGCTTTTCATCCTGATTAAAAATAAACCAGCCTTTAAAAAAATACACTGTTTTTATTACAAACCACTTAAATTCTGGTGTTGCTGTGAAATTGTTTCAACATTATCTGGCCGCAGACACACACTAACACATTAATTAAATTACACAGAGTATATTCTCACTATTAAATGCATTAACTGAAGCTGCTTTGCCCACGCGGTCAAATGCTAATGAGATGTGAGCCTGAGCCTGAGCCTGTGGTGAAACCATGTGGTGGTGCTGGTGTTGGTGGAGAGAGCGCGAGCACTGCCGCTGTGTGCCATCCTGGGGGAATCGATGGGGTCGAGCTGAGCGGCAATTCGATTCTCCGTCACCTTGACCTTGTTTTCAATGACAGAGCAGAGCAGGCAGATGGTGGTCACTGCTACAGCTCTGCCTTTATTATCTGTTTTGTTTGCAGAATGGGTTTAAGCATCCAGTCAAATAAACACAGGGTGAAAATGTTTGAAGAGAAATATCAGGAAAAAGGATGTTGATCAATACGATACAACAATTACTGGGCCAGCTGCAGCGATTTCTGCCTTTCAAAGCCCCACGTTCCTGCTTCAGCCCCGTTTTGGAACAAAAACTCCCCAAACAGCGCAACTTCAAAGCATTTACAACTACTCAATAATGGAGGATGTTGCTACGTGTGAGAGACCAGGAACGCAACACATGAATGCTAACAAGCCTTATTCTCACACCGAAAGCAGGGAGAGAAAGGCAGAGCTGTGTTTCTGCCACAATATTCAGTTTGATGATACATCACCTCTTTACGACATATTTCTGCTGCATCTCTGCTCTAAACTGGATCGCACGTCTCTGATCGGAAAATGTGACTTAACTGACTGTTAGAGGAGGAAAAGGACAGAGGAGGGGGACCTATCATTGATTAGTTTGATTTGGTATGTGAACAGCCTGGATACAAAACGATTTAAAAATTCAAAACTCAGACATTGCACTCCTTGCTACCAGATCTTTATAAATTAATCAGATTGTAGGAAGCTGTAGATTTCCTTATTCAACAAGCACACATACTATGATATATGTGAGGGATTTTACTTTTTCCCCATCAAAATATGTCCTGAAGATCCAGTAGAATATGTTAATAGCTGAAAATACAGGCAATGAAATCCTAACGAAGTTAAGATACTCAGAATTTAATTGAAATTTAGTCCAGCTAGCTGTTTTTCACAGGTAAATCACTAAGACTGCACTGACTGACTGAGCTGTGCTGTTTTTTTTTTATGAATTCACTTAATCCTCAGGTTGCATCTCAATCCATACTTTCCTTTTGCACGGCATGCCGACAAAAGACAGACCAGGGACCAGTGTGTAGTGTATACCAGGCCAACAGTGAGGCACAGATTTCTTGCTAACAAGGAACATTTCCTGTACATTTCCTCATGTTTTGAAGTTACCTCCACCTGTCGAAGGGAGTGACTTTCAACTATGTTCAACCCAAACATCTCTGCTTTGACAGTTAGTGAAAGTATGCTCAGCTCTGCCACAGCAGTAGGCTAATGGCAGCATCACAGAGAGGCAGGAGCAGAAGGAAGCCAGGTGACGTTGTTATAGAGCGACAAAGTCGACTAAGAAAGGAGGTCTGGGTGGATGGATAATTTCACAAAACACTGAACAGGATTTATAGGACTGCTTTCAGTTTGTTCCTACCATCAGTCAACCTTTTTTTTTTTTTAACATGAACACAATTCTTATCTTACCTCTCACCATGATGACAAAGCTCCCCTGTCCTTAAAAAACTTACTTATTTTAACCCATGATCCTTCCCTAAATTATAGGAGTTTGACTGATTTATTTTTCAACAGCGATGTTCTGCAAAGGCACAGACAAACGATGCTGTCCTGTTGATGGGAACCTCAGATAAATTTTTTTTTAAAAAAACGCTGAACAATGTCATAGAATTTGAACATGTAAATCAGCCAGCAGATTATGCTTTAACCTAATCAATTTATATTTTTAGCACAGCAAATATACAATGTCCTTTTGACTCATTGATTCATTTTTCACATTAAGACAAACTTAAAAAATAAAACTAAGAGTGTTCTGACTCATTTGGGTTTAGACTCTGTTTGAAGTCATTGGACTTTGACACACCCCAGGACTCTCTCTCTCTCTCTCTCTCTCTGTCTCTCTCTCTCTCTCTCTCTCTCAAATATTTGATTTGATACGTAAAGTGATGAACTTGCATTGGAATATAAAATTCCAAGTCCACTGCTATGTGAAGACAAACAAGACGTGACAGACAGGGAGAGCAGGAGAAAGCTATACAGGACAACTGACATAATTACAGCCGCAGGAGACAGCAGTGAGGACATTGGGTGATGGAGCAGCAATCATTTCAACTAAAATGCCATTAAAAAAACAGTAAATAGTGAAACACATGGCACAAGGACAACAGGACCTACAGGACCATCCATGACTGTGTATACTTGCATACAGTATTCTGCTGCTCTTTTAATATATTCCCCATGTGGGCTCATTTTCTAATAACCTTTCATCTCCCTGAAGAGGGAAGGTGATTAAACAAAGATAATTAAGAATACAGCAATGACTTTTTAAGGACGTTGACGGGGCTGCAGTAGCAGCAGATGGTGAGCTCAGCATGTGACAAAAAGACAATGCTGATGAGAAAAAAAAAACAGGCTAGAGAGTGCGAACACGTAAGCGAGGATG
This sequence comes from Pagrus major, assembly GCF_040436345.1. NCBI lineage: Eukaryota > Metazoa > Chordata > Actinopteri > Spariformes > Sparidae > Pagrus > Pagrus major. The sequence continues at coordinate 16,543,307 of NC_133219.1, read as the reverse complement.
TTTTTTTTCCCTCTGAATAAAAATAGACTTCATACATAACTCTCACAAGTCGCCCTGCCATGCTTTTACAGAAAGAAAAGCCAATACAGTGAACAACATACACACTGGGTCCTTTAAACTCATCTATTCCCTATAAGTCAGGTTTATTTGCATAGCCCTTAATCACACTTGCAGTCTCAAAGGGCTTCACAACGCCCACATTATGAGACAATAAATGAAAACGACACACTGCAGCCTCAGAAGCTCGGTGAGAACAAAAACCCTGTGTGAGCTTTTCATTTTATTTCACCAAACTGTAATTAACATCATTAAACTCCAGTCAAAGACAAATGTTTGCAACAATTAAGCTATGAGAGCAAAATTAGGCTCACTACCATTTAGTGCCATGTTACACATGTAATGCTTTGTTGTACAAGTAGTGTAAATGGGCTTGGTTGGTTATGAAGAACTGGTTATTTTTAACTGCAGAGGTCCAGAGCTGGGCACCGAATCTGCTCTGGGTAGAGGTTCATGTCTCTGTGAGGCAAAGCAGGAAGGGCTTTCAAATGCCCCAAATAACATGAAGCATCCAACTACAGTATCATTTGAAATTAGGGGTGTGACGATATGCTCAGCTCACGAGACAAGACGATACACAATATTGGGTTCGCAAGAACGAGACGAGATTTTGAGAAAACCTCTTAAAAATGTCATTTGATCGAAAGTCACAAAATGCAAAACAATGCAGGTCCAACTTCAAATGTTTTAACTAATAATCGTCTTGTAATGAATGTCACTTCAGTTCTACTTTCTGACTGAGTATGAATTATCTTGTGCAGTAAGAGACACGAACAATATGTACACAGTGTAAAAGGTTTTGTCACAAACTCAACTGACTGGCTCCTCTCCTGTATGGTTTCTCATGAGTCTCTTCAGACCTTATAACTGTGCATGAACTATGTGTGAGCTTGTAACGTCTAAATGAAGCTGTGTGTGACCTTCTAACTGAACTTCTTTTCACAAAATGAAAGTAAAACATTTAAAACAGTATAAATAACAAAAATAAATAAAACAAGTTTTTCTTAGTCTCATTTTTTAAGTGCAAACAATAAGTGAAAAGTTCAAAGTAGTACTCTCTCACTACTTGAAGTGCAAACTGAGACTGACCAAATTTCACTTCAAGCATGATACAGAGCTGAGAGCTGGCTACAACTACACTGCCCAGCCTAAGATATGGTCATGCTCTTTTTCAAGAATATAGGCATGTCTACGTTTTCTGGCAGCAGTTGAGACCTTTGGGCACTAACTATGTCTCCTGCAGTTGAAAAGACACGCTCACTTTGAATGGAGGTAGCAGGGATGGAAAGGTATGCCATCTTTATAGAGGTGTGGGACCACGGTGCGAGTAAAATGCGCACGTGACAGGATGGTGTACGCACGTGACAGGATGGTGTACTTACGTTTGAATTTCTGCCATGGAAAATGGCCTCATATCAGCTGCAATGAAAACGCTGATGTCTTTCGTTATTGCCGTGGCTCTGGCACTTGACTGTGGAAGTTGACGTGCAAAGGCATTTGCGTGGTTGACTCCGTCATGCTGGCTGCTGCTCTGTCTGTAATATTTAGATAGTGCGAGACAGCTTTTCATCTTGATGAGAAATAGCATCCCGTTTTAATATTGTGAGATCTCGTGCTGTACAGTATCTAGTGTAAAATAGCAAATTAAATTTAAAAAAAATGAAAAAATAAAATGTATCTGTAATATTGGGTCCTGTATTTTTCTGTTTCCCTTCTCTCAATTGCAAGGCTCATATTATCTCTCTATGTCCTTCACAAAAACACATTTATTAGCATCATCAACAAAAAAAATCCTACCTGGCCTCTATATTTTCCAGCCACATTTTCAGATGCTCTTTTTGCCACTTTGCCCAGGTGCAGTGAGAGAAAAGCAACCAACCCCGAGGAATCGACACAGGCTTTGCTTCAATTGTGTGATGGCCTGACGATGGCCAACCAGATGATGGTTAATTTCTGTTTGAATCCTAGATGAGTCGTACAATGTATACCCAGCTGTAGGCTTCAGTAGTTCTATATTTGTAACATTTAGTTTTGTGCTTTAACACATCATTATGAAATAAATGTTAATTGCACAATGCTATGGCCATATAATAACAACACCATCAACAATTAGATTGGTGGATTAACCTTGCTTTTACTATGCAGTTTTGTCTGCCACCTGACATGATCTCGCGGGAAAATGAAAGCTGACTCATGATTCAGTCGGACTGACAGCCTTTCAATCTGCTTCTCCATCTCCATTATAAACTAAATGATTTAATAAATACATGTTTTGTCCTGTGTTGTTGGTAGTTGCTAGTCTGAGGAAAAAGGAAATGATACAGCTGTCTTTGCAGCAGTGGCACCAACAATAATACCCCTCAGAAACACTGGTTCTCACTTCACATTAAAGCAGATGAAATTTCACAACCCACATAATAAGGTGAAATAAATGAGTTGAGCTCAAGCAACATTTGAATATGTTATAAGCTTTCGATAAAAAGAAAGTAGGATGTAACATACAATAAAACAGACTCTGTATAGTCCTTTCAATATTCAAGCTTCTTCAGATAAGTCAGTTCTGATTGATATAGCCATACACTGAATTGAAACAAATACCGGCAAGAGAATTGAGGAGGAGCAGTAAACCTGTTGTCAGACAGAAGGCTGTAGGTTGGCAACACAACTGGAGGCTGTAAGGCAGTGTAAGAGATTACCAGTATTGCAGGAGCAACAGCAAGTCTACCAAGATATGAATGATGCTTTCAGATCAACAAACAAAAAGAATAACAGTTTTTGACTGATGCAACAAACGGCTCAACATATAATTTTAAAAAATTCAAACACAAAATTCACTCTGACAGCCTTGATTGTGATGTGGGCAAGACACCAAGGCTTGTTAGTTACATTCACAGTGGGAAGTAAGGCTGTAACACCACCAGAGTCAGAGGTCAGACTGCAGTCTTGCTAAAAATGCAACCACTCATGCCGCTTTAATGCACTCTGGACAAAAACATCCACCAAATGGCTACGCTCTGCCACTCCAAGCCAGCACATCCTCAGGTATTCTCTGCCTAATGCCTCCTCCTGCCTCTCCTGTCGCCAGCCTCCATTTTGAGGAAGGTTAGATGAACCCTGTGAGGGTATTATTCTAGGGCTGTGTTTATTTAGGTCGTTTTCACTGCGGGGGAACTTTTATGAGCAGGCTTTTATGTTCACACAAGACTTCAAATAATGCCCTGTACAATCCTGCTAACTTGCACCAGGCGGGATGAGAAGTAAAAAAAAAGAAGAAAAAAAGGCCTTGTTCCCTCATACAAAGCTTTTTGTGACTAACATTTGATCTGACAACAAAAGGCGATATAGACTCTCATAATAATCCAAGTGCTCGGGATCCCACAGTTTCCAACACTTGGGGCATTTTGCTCCGAAATGGCGCTTTCAAACTTAAAGTACTCCAAACACAAAAACTAATAAAAAACAATATCAGAATAAATTGGCAGGATTATATCAAATCAAAACATGTAAATAGGACAGGAGGTAAGAGGAGATCCGCTCCGTCAGGTAATGCAGAATGACCTTCAGGTAATGAGATCTTCTTTTCCTAAAATGGACACACACTTTTTGGAAATTACTTCATTTATTTGCAGCATGATGCCGCCTCGCCTTACACATTAAGGCTCTACATGGTGATGCGCAGAAATATGAACAGCGGCCTTTGTGAATGTTAACAGTACAGAACTTATTTCATTTTGTGTGCAGATTGCAGAAAATTAGATTCAGGATGTGTCACATTTTCTGCAGAGACAGAATATTATGTGTGCTGCTCAGTGTAGATGAGGGATCATGTGAGGCTATGATCACACAAAAATAGATTTTATTTTGGTTTGAAACATAGTTGAAAAGGTTCATTTGATTAGGTTTGTTGTTGAGGCTCATTATATGTTTGGCAAACAATTTTATCCATAATAACTTACATTTGGTGAGCAATTGGGCACAAGGACACTTTGACTTGAGAAAAGGATGAAGAAGGGATTGAAAAATTGACCTTAAATTTAATGGCTGGACTTCTCTACCACCTGAGCTACAGCTAAATACAAGACAACCTGAGTGAAGAAATGCTTGCTTATTCTCTCAGCACCTGACACTCCTCATCAGTTGGAGCCCATCCAACAAAAAGGTGAGTAAGAGCTATATTAGATTATTTTTAATTCCTACTATATAATTTTTGACTCCTTGGATCTGCATTGAGTCATCAGACTCCAGAAGTGGGTTTCTTTTTTTTGTTTTTTGGACTATTATTCACAAATGTTTAGAAGATGCTAGAACCAACATGCCTGTAGTGTCATCTACTGTGCCTCAATCAAGGTCAGATTTGGCTCATAACTACCAAATCTCCTGCTAGAAACACTCCTCAAACCAATCACTAACCTTTCAAGCATAAAGTGAGAAAAACAATTTGCAAAATCATCAGTGATTATAATGATTGTTGACTGTTGCCCTATTTCATTGTTTCTTAATTGATTGACTGAACATTTAGTAGTCATACTACAGAAGTTTAGTAAATGTCAGAAAACAAGAAAAATGTTGAGCGTCACAATGCAAGGTTTTCTGTATACTACCTTTCAATTCAATTTGTTTTACATGAAACATAAAAAGGCAGAAAACTATCACATTAAGAAATAGGGATGTCCCTATTATAAAAAAAAATGCCCATATCGGGGCCGATATGGGCATTTTTTCACTGATCGGGATCGGCAATTTTGAACGTGGACCCAAGCCCGATTATTTTTACGTCAGCTGTCGTCAACGGAGCACAATTTGTGGCAGAATGCAGTCGTGCTCGTAACGTTAGTCTGGAGAACCTGTGGATAAAATGTCTGCAGTGTGGAAATATTTCAAATTAGAAAGCGAAAGCAGTCCAACGGCAACACGTAACATCTGCAATACGACCATTTCGCGAGCTGGTAACAAAAGAGCTGCATTTAATACTACAAATTTGATACGGCACATAAACAAAAACATGAGTTCACTCAAGCAATACAGGCAAAGGCACCGAAGCAACAAACACTCGTGGATATTTTCAAAAGGAAAGAGAAATATCCTCGAGTCAGCGACATGGCCACAAATATTAAAGAGAAGGTCATTGAATTCATCGCTCTGGATAACCAGCCCACCTCTGTGGTAGAGGATCAGGGTTTAGTTACTGACTTTGTTTACTTGGTTGTTTTTGTTAAAAAAAAAAAAATGAAAACGAATGTTGCAATAGGATATGCAGAATAAGAAAGAGCCATATGAAAGTATTTACTTTGTTTCAACAAAATAAAAAAAGCTATTAAGAACAGCTTGGATGCAGGTGATTTTTTTCTTAATGCAGCTGTATTATCTAGGAAAATACTAGTTAGGGCTAAGTATTGGATCGGGACTTGGTATCGGCAGATACTAAATATTAAATGACTCAGATCGGGATCGGGGTAAAAAAAACCTGATCGGGACATCCCTATGAAGAAACCAAGAACACTGAATAATATTGAGTATTTCATAACTAGCTACTAACATAGTTTATACAGCTCCAAATCACAAGTTTGTCCTTGACGATTTTACAAAGCCATCTCTCCTAATGGCCTTGATAGAAATTTAAAAAAACACAAAACCACTTGTATACCTCCTCCTCTGTTAAAGTTAACTCTAATTAAGCATTTGCAACACATTACATGCAACTGCTGACTGGTTGCGGGGTAAGTAAGCTGGAGATGATACACGAGGCTGTGGTTAAGTATGCACAGACTGTGTTCACATGTGCCCATGAACAACATTTCACCCAAAATGCACACCACTTTCTTTTCTGTATAAAGTACACTGCCAGACTATGTGTGGTTTAGATGAGGTTTCTTTGAGAGTTGAGGTTGGAGGATGTGAAGGCAGGTCAGGAACATACAAACTACTTCTTGTGCACTTAATTTCAAGAGCAATGCGAGTCCTGACCTGCTAACCTGACACAATCTTTCCAGCTTTCTTCTAACGGTTGGTGCTCACACCAGCATTGTAGAACAGCAAGCAGATCATAATGTATTTCGGTGCAGGTACTGTAACCCTTAACATTATTACTCCTCACAGAAGAGCAACATATTTCATCGGCTGCACAAACTCTCTGTGATCTCCTCGCAGAGCCAGAGATGTCTGACTCTGCTGCAGAGCCAATAAACCCGACTACAAACGTTATATAAGTGAGCCACAGCTGGTAGGGGGTGGGCTGCAGAGGAAACAACACAAGGCAACATGGACACAGATGTATCTCAGACAGGAAGGATGGTACTAATAGGGACATGGTTGGGTTTACCTTTAAAAAATACCTTAACAATCTCCCAGCATGCTCTGGTTTTGTAGTCTGATCCTGGGTAGCAGCTTAAGAATGGAGGACATTGCATTAAAATCTGAGCCATCTGAGACAAATTATTTTTTTTACATTATTAGCATGTCAAACAGTATTCAAAAGAAGGGTCAGGGTCAGTTCCACATCAGGAAATAATATGTTGAATTAAATGACAGCCAGAAAAAAGGGTGACTGTTTCAAGAGCTGATAAAATTTTGAATATATGATAAAGGAGATGAAAACGAGCCTAAAAAAGCCTGTATGGATGAGGTGAGTGAAAATAATGTGTGAAAAATAATCAATATAAGTTAATTAACAACCACTTGTCCCTCTAAAGTGTCTTAGATGGCTGACAGAGCTGACATAACTATCTTTGTTAAGACGTGTATCTCAGACTAGGTTCTGCAGATTTCCTACACATTTGTTTTCAGACGAGATGTGAGATCAGATGTAGGTCTCCCGAGAAGTAATAATTGGAGAGCAACGGCTCCTAATATCAGGCACCATCGAGGCTGAAGAGTCCTGACGCCTGCTTGTGTATTTTCACAAACAGAAGTTATAACAGAGCAGATCCACTTTTAACCCTTTAAAACATTGGCTGCTTTTGCTCAGTTCATCTATCTACAAGCTTGTGGCATTGTCTCTATAACTTAGTGTGACATGTACTTTTATTTAATTTTGGATAAACATGTTTTTGTGAAAAAGTTAGAGAGAAGTTTTATACAACTACACATCGTCCCTTTGAGCCCTGTGTTAAGTCTATTTTCAGGGGACAACCCTGCTCCAGAGTAGGATCAGCAGATCCTGGGCTAAAATCAGGGTTAGCCCACTTTGGAGTGCTGGAATGATGATGATGCCGTTGTCCATCGCTCGATGGCTGGCGGTCATCGACAACTGAGCCCTGCACTACCGTAACATCATGAGACTTAAATATACCTAGTCTTTTTTGTGGTTTTGTATACTCAACACAATGACCCGCACAAATGCGGATAACAGCACACACGATGTTGTACACAGTTGTACAAATGAGAAGTGACAGAAGTCGTTCTGGGGAGGATAAAAAAAAGAAAGCTTGAGAGAGAAGTTCAAACTCTGCCTACTGTCACACTTCCACACACCTGACCAGTCACTGTGTAAAGTTGGCATTATGGTCAGTTTAAAAACTTCAGACACATCTGAAAGGTGTGGGAGAGGGGAATTTGGACACTGTTGAAGTGCTGTACTTGAGTGAATGTACTTTAAACTATGCAACTCTTCTTAGGATGTTGGATAGGTGCAGAGTATTGTGTTATCTCTGTTTTACATGTCAACGTGTCATCTTACAACAAACATGTTCGCCGACGATAAGTTGTTTTATCTGCACCATTAAAGTCATGCTGCATGCTGCTGACAACAATCACCTGGTGATCTACTTTGATACGAAAGAAAACGTCTAAATATTATAAATATGAGGCATGATCTGAAGTGATGATCCAGATTTTTCAGTGAATTTATGGACTCTACACTTCAATGTAAGAGTAAGCTGCACAGATTCCATCTCTATATAAGTGATGTCTGTGAGTTCTGATTCAACAGAAGCAGGAAGTGAAATAAGTGTGCAATTTTTGAGGCAAAATGCATCAATCGGGCTTAAACCAGAAGACAGAATTGAACAATTTTAATCTTTCCTGTTTTGGACAGTACAAAAGCCTCCATGTGATAAGAAAAATGGACAGACTGCCAAATCTGAACATAAAGCTTTTGGCTGGTGACTCATGGCTTGTTTCCACCCAGTGAGCGGGCCATGCCAGACCTCTCCACAGACTGGTTAGCATCTGAGCCGAACAATAGTTTTACCAGCAGATTGAGACAGCTATCTGTATGGTCACCTGAAGCCAAGGGTCTCTGGAGGAACCTGCTGCAGAGGTAAAGGTCGGGCGGGCCCTGAAGCGACTTTATAAATCCCGACTGGGTGACGCCCACACAGAGGGATCAGGAAACACAGCTGCTTTGTTATGAAACAGCAGCTTCAGTGGTTTTATTTTTTCAGCAGCGGATTAGTCCTTCATTAATGCATTAATGGATCAGTGCTGCACTGTGGGCCTGAAAACATCCAAGTAAGCACAACACTCTCATCTCTGTGTGCTACTAAAAGCAGCAGCAGCAGTGTATGTGTGTGTCTCAAATCGACAACCGTGTGTGTTTTAGTTGGTTGTTTTTGTGTATTAGGCATGTGCCTTGACTGTTGTTGATTCAAAATAGATCTTCAGTTAGGAAATAAAAATGTAACCTGTTTTTTTTTCAGCTCATAGTCTCTCTCTAAATGACAGCTGTTCCCCACATGTGAAAAACAACTGAGCCAATCAGAGCTTTGAAGGCCAGATTAGGAACGTCTACGTCATCTTCCCGTGCCAGAGCCAGAAAAACGACCACAAAATGGCAGCAGGCACAGATGAGATTGAGACAGCTGTACAGGTTGACGTAAGGCGACTTACATAAAATAACTATCTTTAAATCTGCATATTTATCCCACTGACATGAAAAATTTAATCTGCTCCTATCCACCACTGCCACAGCTTCTGTGCTGTCTGTCACTGGCTACTGATTGCTTTGGGCAAAATAACAACCCCTGCTATTACTGGTGAAAGACTTTACACTGTGTGTCCTAACACTTTAGGGTTATCTGGAAGAAGACTCTTTAATGAGTAATCTGCTTATAAAGTTTGTTTGAGGAATTTGGAAAAAACAAACTCACCGGATGGTAGCACATCCTGTTGGCCACTTTAACCTGTTCTAATCAACGCTTGAATATTAACAATGGATCAAATGACTGTATGTCATGTGAAAGGTGTTGCTTGTAATGCCAAACCATTGAGAAATGGCACAATTTCCACAGTTTTCTTCTACAAAGTCTCTTTTAAATGTCTGTTTGAGTTTTACAGCCCCCAACTTGACTGTTTTGGTTCACTATCATTACACTCATTAACCTATTTTCTAGCTGCAGCAAGCAACCTAAAACAAGCTCTAAAACCAACTGCGCACAACCAGCAAACAGCAGACAGACACAGTTGGGGACTGGCTGGTGAAGAAGGTGGAACATTCAGTGAGTTATCTTGTTCATTTATTTATTGCTCCCCAAGCAAATTTCATGAGTAGATCAGTGACTTGAATCTCCAAGTTCTGAGATTTGACCATGCAGGACAGCTATAAGTCACAACAGTCACACTGAATGAATAAAGTAGACCAAATTGTTGACTCAGTGTGATTATCACTTTTTTGATCAATGTCTCCGTTCAGCAGCTCTGGATTGTTTTGTTTTTTTAAACCGGTGCCTTTCCAGACATTGTAACACTCTATGGAGGTCTAATGTCAAACTAGTCATTCAGTCAGCGAATAAAGGACAAATGCCAAAACTTTTTCAGACAATCTGAAAGGATTCTCTGTGAGGAAACATCCTGTAAAACACTGTGAATGTTAGGATAAGGTCATAAAGTGGAAATGTAACCGCCAGTCTCTGCATCTCCCAGATAAAACCATCTCTGTATCGGCGAAGACTCAAAGGGAGATTTCTGCCAGGAAATTATGAGAAAGAACAGAGAGCTACTGCTCCCTCCGTCAGACCTGCTTTATTATTCTAGTGCACTGAGAGAAGCTTGTCTTGCATTTTTATTGCTTTCTATAACATCTTCTTTATTATCCTTACACTGTTTGTAAAGCACTTTTGGCTCTGCTCTGGAAAGTTTTATGTACAGCAGATTAAGTTAAAATTTCTTTCTTGTAGGTGTGTTTCTGTTTACGAGTGTGTGTCAGTATGACTCTCTGGAGGAAATGACCATTTTTACTGTGGATGTTTGATGACAATAAGAGGGTGTCTATCAACCTGCTTGCTTACAAGGTTTTTCTTTCATTTAGGGTGACATCATGTACACTATGCACACACGCTTTATGAATACAGTTTTGGTTTATTCTAGCCATTTTACAGTACGAAATGTAATTTATGAAATCTGTATCTGAATTCATCTTTATCAAAAATATATTTTAAAAAAGTATGCCAATACATTTTCATATTGTATGGGAATAAACCAAACCACGGCTGAAATACTAGAAAATATTTAGATGTATTTAAAAGCAACATGGCTAAAAAAAATAGTCAGTTATATAAATTTGCATGATCCGTAGTAAATTGGCTAAAACTTGCAAAACCACCAGACTGATCCTTAGAGATAAGTTTATTTATCAGCCATATTACTGTACATCAAACAGAGCAAGAAGCTAATCTACTACAACTACTTGAATATCATACTGTTAAAGATGTTTATTAAAAGCAACTACAGGGAACTTTCATTTTTTGTTGATTCTGGCGGCTACTGAGGACAAAAGCGATATGAGCACCACCACCTCCTGTGGAACAGTTCTTGATCTGGCCAACGTGTGCAGTTGTTTTGCAAACTAGTGAAAAAAACACCTACTTTTCATACAAGTTTTCTCTATTAAAGCAATATTATGTAACATTTTTACCTTAAAATAACAGCTTCAAAATAATTTTGATGGAACATTGTCTTGTAACAGGGTGAACAGTGTCTCTGTCTTAGCCACACCGCCCCCTTATAAGTGGTTTCTGCGCTATGTAACTTCAGTGAGAGGATAGGATCACAGCGTTACATACATGTTTATGGTATGTTTAGAAAAAATACTTGACTGTAATGCAGCCTTTAAAACCAGAAAAAGTGAAACTCTTATGCCATATCACGATATAACGATATCCAAAATCTAAGACGATATATAGAGTCTCAAGCGCTTTACATCACTTGTCACATCCACTCATTCATCCACAGAATCATACATGGCAAAGGCCACCATGCAGGTGCCACCTGCTCATCAGGAGTGATACAGCGCTTCCTATCCAAAGGGTCCCAGGATTTTTTTATGCTCAGCCATTCACACACTGATGGAACAGCCATCGGGAGCAATTTGAGGTTCAGCATCTTGCCCAAGGACACTTTGACGTGCAGTCAGGGGATCCAGGAATTAAACCACCTTCCAATAAGTGGACAACTCAATATATCTCCTGAGCCACAGCCGCCCTTTCTAGGTTTCCAAGGAAATTATTGAGCCTAAGGCTTTAGTACACCGTAACAAACAGCATCAACAACATCAACCAGAAGTCCATTAATTTCTCAGCAACCAGAGAAACAACATCATTGACTGTTAGCTGCTCATAATGTGTTGAGGATCAGCTACAAGATGGAACTGGCAAAAAATAAATAATAACAAATAACAAAAAAAAAGCTGGACTGGCTGTAATACAGCAAACACAGCTGCTTACAATAAGCCTCTGAAACCGACAGTCAGGACATCCCCACAATCGACTCATTAAACAACAACAAACAAGGCAGTCAGGAGACTTTAATGTGTGTGTAGCTGCAGTTCACCTACTGGACCCAATTTCAGCTCCCTGCACTGCTAACAACCAATCAGAACAGAGTGACTCATGAAGCGGGTCACCTGCAGCGTGTGCAAGCAGCAGGCAGTATGTGGATGTGTGTGTGTGTGTGTGTGTGTGTGTGTGTGTCTCAGCCAGGTAATGGAGACATCATATGACTGTGCACGGCTGACCGCTCAGAGCTCTGCCCTGAGCAGCTCACAGGAGATTCAACCTGGACAGGCACTCACAGAACATTGTTACTTACTAAACCTCTCTGCTTCGTCCCATCAGATGTCTACATCTCTATGTTGCTGGAGGATTTTATATTTGAGGAAATGACTGCCCACATCACAGGTTTCTTTTAGATATTCTCCATGATTATTCGCTATTCTTTACAGTAACAATTTGACATTTGGCAAATAATATATTTTTTAAAAAATGTTATTAGGCTTTAAGGCAGTGTAACAAGGCTGAAAAAGCTGAGTGAAAAAAACATTTTTATTCATTATTAGCAGCATACATTTTACAACATATATGCCGATACCAGTATATCTGAGATAGGCCAATATCAGCCAATAATATCGGTTAGGATCAATTTTCTACAGCTGAAAATGATTCGTAACAAGAAATATCATCAAAAGCAGATAATGCACTGACTTTCATGATGGGAACATAATTTTAGACACAAATCTTTATGACTTGTTTCAATCCATCTTAATGTTGAGCCAAGGTAAGAGAAACATAAGATCCAGTGTTTAAAGAGTGTTTGTGCTTGACAGTAAGTTAATACAGAAGGTGTTACAGAAGAAGTGTGAAGATTAACAGATACTTACTATACGAGAAAATCAATAAACAGTGCCCAGTCAGTAGCAATTCAATAGAATTTTTGGAAACCAAACAAAGAGCTATGTTGCTATGACTGCCACTTGTTGACTACTGCTGATGTCACGTTTTCAGTTAATAAAAATCCAGAGATTGACCTCATTGGCTGAACCTTCCTCACATAGGATTCCCGTCTTTTTTTAGTGCAGTCTTACATATGGTATTTGGACATACATGGACAGAATGAAATTTCTTTCCCAGACTTGCCTGGGAGCCCTCTGTAAACTCTGAATAAAGTCCCAGTGTGAGAAGCTAATTATAATATCCAGCAGCGTAGTATTGGGCACCAGTCCAGCCAGCCTTCACAGGCTGAAGCCAAATCACTACATCCATTCACCTCATACAATCCACTGCCAGGCAGAGAGTTAGCACAGCGCTGAGAGTTTTCGCCCCAATGTACCCCAGCAAAACTGCTGCCACAACACCTACGGTATCAAATAAAGGTGTGATCTGCACTTATAAATCCACTCTCCAAGTTTAAAGCAGTCAGGCTCACACAGGAGGGCAGGGAGATGAACCAGCCACCTACACTGTGGTTTTATATTGACTCTAAAATACAGAGCATCGGACTCTTTTTAAGTTAAAAAGTTACTCTTTTTAAATTTAAAGTCTCCAAACGCTATGTGCTGATTGGCATGAGACAAAAATTTTGACATCAACTATACTTTGTGACATTTTTCAAGGGTTTGGCATCAAAATACAAATGTAATAAAACAACTTACTTGTGCTTTATGTGTTCTGCAAAAACCTTTAAAGTCAGTTTTATTTTTGTTTTAAGGAAGTGGTATGGAGAAGATTTTACAAATTCCTTTTTGAGTTAAGAAAGTTTCCCACCACCTCTCTATCCCTTAGAAAACCCTGTCTGGATGAACTGAAAATCCATGGTTGTCAAGCTGAAACCAAAGTATTTTTTCTACTGAGTCTTTTAATTGATGACAGCGGTGTTGCCTCTTATAAGACGAAATTCAGTGTGAGATGCCAAACGCAGCATCCAATAACATAAAACAAAGACACATTTTTTTAGTCAAGCTATCGTCCAAAAACCTCAGCTTTCTTGGCTCCCAAAATCCTCTCAGTTGACACACAATGGAGTTATTACGAAACACAAACCAGGCAGCTTAATAAGTCATGAATCAACTCTCTCAGTCTAATTTAACTGCCACTACATATTAAAGCTACTAATTTTCTTTTAAAAATGATCTCTGGGAGTTTCAGCCTTTACTCAGCCGTTGACAGCGAAGACAGAAAAAAGATCAGTCAGGAGACAAGAAGAGGATGACATGAAACAAAGAACTCCTGTCAGACTGAAACACCAGTCTTTGTACAAATTTTAAAGACACAATCAAAGTCAATCAATAATGGTGACCCCATTCTTGACATACATATCTAACCAATAAGACCAACATTCAAGGTATTCACTTCATTAAAATTCTACCAGTGGTTTTCATGCAGCTTCCAGCACATCAACATTTGACAAAGCACCGGATGATTTACAATTTTAGATATTCTTTCACTCTCCAATATCCTGTTTAACTAGCAATGAGATTACATTAAGGAAGTAAAGATTGCATTTCATTGTGTCTTTAAAGAGCAACTCCTCGCTGGATTTTAGAAGGAAGAAAAACATAGCGATGCAATTAACACATCCACACCCGCAGCTTTTCCTCCCTGCAAAGTCTAGTGTGAAGTTACTCTTTAAAGCCACATCCACACAAAGCTGGGAAAATCTGAAAAAGAAGCTTTTCTCACAATTTGGCCTTCTGTCGAGAATGAACTGACATTTTCTGTGACCAGAATTTGGAGCCTTTGGATAACAGTCTCCAGAGTTGATAATCTGCAATATATTAACATTATATACAGTTATCGTGATATGAGACTATGCAGTATGCATATGTATAAAATATCTCATTGTGTTAATATTTTGTCAAAGTACCAATAGTCATCCCAACAATATTATCACAATGTCAATATTAAGGGTATTTGGTCTCAGTAGAGTCTAAACATGTTGTCAAACAGCACAGTGGGACACACTGTGCTGTTTGACAACTAAGCGATGAGAAGAAAAATAAATGTAACTGTTTTGCTATTGTTTAGTGTTCAGTACTGACTAAGATCTTTACAAAGCTGACCTAAAAAGGCTGGTGCGTTTTGTTTTGACATGTGAAGAGCATTTTCAGATTTAGCCAGCTGAGCCACCAGGACAGCCCGACACATAGCCTGAGTAAACCCCCCTCAGTGTTGGAGCCTAAATACACCATGAACAAACAAAGAAAAATGAGCTTTTATCTCCTCAGCTGAGCCCTGGGAGCTTTTTGCGGGTCATGATGCAGTTCCCGGACTCCAGTGAGCTCAGGTAAAGCTGCTGGTGAGTCTCGTCTGAAGCAGCACAGTCCACTAATGGCTTTCATTAGTGCAGCTCTGGATGCACAGCATTCATCCTGGACTGCACTTCATCGCTCTCACAGCTCACGTACCACTATCAATTGTAAAACATGAGGTCCTTGAACCATCCTATCACCACACATCCTCTCCTCCTGACCTGCAGTACTTTAACCTGCCCAGACGACCTCAGAGTTGATTTTCTTTAAATCTCTATTTATTTAAGCGTTTCTAGTTTCTCCAGACTTATCCTAGATTTGAAGATTTGATTGTGTTGTTCAGTGACAAGTAATATTGGTAGTGTGGCTCTCAACAAGGCTGCGTCACAGAAGAATGAGACAAATCTCAAATCTCCAACTTCTTTTTACTTATTGGCCTGTCTATACACCATCTGTATAAAGCTGATATTGGCCAATATGTCACCCGCTCATATATTGGCTAGACTCTAATTACAAAGTAAAATGACATATTCTGCGATAAAAGATGTTATCCATCTCCACCACACCTACGTCAAACCTTTCTCATGGCCTCCATATACTGAGAGTGGAAAAGCCTGTGAAACAGATTTAGGACCACAGAGAGAAACTAAAACTCTCCACTAACATCAGGCTCACCTTTTCGTTAGCTTTGCTGCTCTTTCATCCACTGTGATCCCACTAGCTACTCAGCAGTAAGAGAAACTCTGTTTTTTCCTGTTTAAAATCAGTCATAAATGGTAATAATCCAAAAATTATGCGTAGAAGAAAATTCATTGTAGTTTTCTTCTGTCGTCATGTAGTTATGTTCAGTAATTGCTGGCAGCAGACAACATGATACTAAATAAAAGGCCAAATTTGAATCCATATATCAGTCTAACCCAAAATCCATTTTTAATGCTTATCCAGACTTGTGAGACTTGTGTACGAGCTCTGTCCTTCACCTGGTGGATCTCGCTGAATGTGCCAGCACAGAAGAGGATGTGAAGACCGTCCTTTCATGTTGCCAGAGCAGAAACGCCTGCGTGAATATTTCAGTCCCTGTGAAATTGCTGGCAAAGCTGCTCTGCTTCTCTGTGTGTCTTTTTCAGCACGCCTCAAACAAGCAGCGCTCGTCCTCCACGAGCTGAGCGGCACTTAAAGATATGCGCGGAAGATCTTAAAGGGAGTGACGCCGCCTGGCGCGGGGATTCACTACTGGGCTGACAACAATCAGGTGGGCCTGTTCGTCCCGAGCGACATGACAACTACAGCGTCAGAATGAGGCTCAGGAAAACAGCACTGAATCACACTGAGCTGTTACTGAACTGAGCTCACGTTTAACATGAGATGACTTGGCGAGACGTAAACATTAGGTTAAAAATCACCATAAGGTAACAGAAATTTAAACATTCCTCTATTTACATCACATTTAAGGATGTTTAAAATTACAGCGTGTCGTCTTCCTGCCTGCAGATACTCAGCAAGAGTTGCTGCTATTACTTCCAGTTTGGTTGAAAATAGCTGAAGAAGTCTTTTCTATTCAGCGCCTACTGCAGCATTCTTTTTCAGAAATTTTATACAGTTTGAATGTTTCATTGATCTTTGAACATTTATTTTACTAGCCAGTTTTACTGAACAGTAAACATATTACAACTGAACGTGACTTGATCCTCGACTTACTAAACTGATCAGGAAGACCCTCATAAAACTCTAAAACTTATCAGACTACAGTATGTCTCAGTGTGGGTGCAAAGTCAGCACAGACCTGAGCTGCAACTAAATGGACTACTATGTCCTCATCTATTATTAAAACGAAGCATTAGGAGTGTAGAAACTGTGACTGGTTCATCTGTTTCTACTGCTGATTTATCGGCTTTATATTATAAATCAATCAATGTTAAACGTGTAATGTGAAAGACTTAAAGTGAACGTCACCCCTTTCACACTGGACAAAAAACCCACTTACACCCACTAACATCTAGCTTTCGTCTTTAAAGGAAAATGGTGACAGAGCATTCATTCCTGGGTCGAATGACTCTGCAGTAGTCATGGGTATTCATTGACTGGATGCTGCAATTTTCAACCCTTATGTGTGATGCTATAAGACTTTAAATGTGAATTTAAACATATAAATAGTTTCCCATCTGCCTCCATTCAAGCAATGCTTAAACATAGTTCAGCTGGCGATGAGTTTAAAAGAGAGGCTGAAGTAAAGATATTTTAAAAATAAACACTGTAGCATTGTCACTGGCCGTAATACTGCTTTCCACCTCTTCCTGTTTTCCGGCACATTCTTTTAACACAAGGAAAAAAAAAGCTATTACAGAAAGGCAAACTCCTCTGCTGAAAATGGTAAAGTTTTAGAAGTTTAAGTAGTAAGCGCACATACACACCAGCTTTGGTATCAAAATGGTATAAGTCACAGAATCATCTCTAACTCTGCAGTTCCTCTCAGACAAACATTTTAGCATCTTTCAGCTCTTTGTTTTGGATTTTACAGCCCACAACTTTACCGTTTGGTTCAGTCTCATCGCTTTAATCAGTTGTTTCCAGCAGCAGTCAATCTGGTGAACATAGTGGGGCATGTAGCTGCTAAGGAGCCAGACATGTTTTCCGAGAATTGGAAGGAGAGTGACTATTGGATGTACATTCATAAGGAAGGCACCAACATGAGTCTAAATGAATAATGATGTTGCTCTGTATCTGCTTATCATGTAAATAACTGTTTAGGTTTGGTATATTGACTCATAATATGTCAGTTTTGTGTCTACAGCTTCTTGTGCTGACCCCAAGTGGCAATAAATCTCTTAATGCTTTTTTAAGAATTGAAAAGGAAACATGAGCTTGGCATCATTCAGACAAAGATCAGTAGTGTGTCAAGAAACAGTCTTCTTATTCTTTCCAATTAGGGCACTGCGTTGATGAAGCAGGTATGCCAAAATTATGTAGAGGACTCAAGCAAAAAACATTAATTAAGTAAACATCCTTTTATCCAGCTCCACTGATTTGCATCAAAAAAGACAGTCAGTAGTAGAGGATTGAAAGCTTTGGGAGGAATTTACAGTGTGTTCTGTGGTCACAGCCTGGATATAAGTGATCCCTCAACATGTCTTAAAAGTAAATGTAACATGTGAGCTGATGGCCCTGTGATAGAAGTCCATGAGGGGTTTTGTAAACGAGTCCCAGTTCTGGCAGAAGCAGACAACTGGCAGCTACTGCATTTCAGACATCCTGAATCATGTGCTGCAGGGTTCCTGTTTTCAGAGCACATCAAACAGCTCAGGAGAAGAGACGTCCTCAGGGATTCTCATAAAAAAACAAACAAAAAAAGAAACACTGTGTCCCGGATGATGAGGTATGTATTTCAGCTGGGCAAAGTCAGAGAGATGGCTGGTCCAGATTGGATTCCTTCTCTTCTCTCATCATCAGGGCTCTAAAATGAAGCTACTTTCTGAGGCTTATACTGGCGGATGAGTTGAGCTCTCCGGCTCTTTAGGTGAGTGAAATAAGAGACGATGGAGCTGATGGCAGCAGGAACCGCTCTGCTCAGGTTTCACTGCTTTACCTCGTCAGACCTGTTCAGTTACACTGCCGAGGTGTAGCTTCTGCAGTCGAGCCAACACATGAGAGGGAAGCAGAGTTTGATGCTCAGTCTTGGCAGCAGGATGAGTAAACAATATGCTGATGTACGTACCACTAAATATTAATAATATCAATTCATAATTCATGTGGTTGCAGTGTTACCTGGGGTCGGTATTGTGCAGTTATGGCGTCAACTGCTGATGATGTTGAATACATACATAAAAATGTAATTTTTTTGTCTTAAAACAGGTCAATAAAACAGTTATTACTTTAAAGATGGCCAAAAGACATGCAGAAAGTAAAGGCATTTTACTCAGATTTATGTGGATAGATTTGAGATTCCCAGATTTAAAGATAAAAAGTCTCAGTTTGAATTAGAGAAGCCCAAATAAACAGATACTGAGCTATCATTCTTGGAACATTTACTGTATATAAATGAAATTCAACTATTAGCTTAGCTGCTCAATTATGTTAAATCTGTGAATTCTTGTTTTTTTTTAATTTCACAATAATTCAGCACAAAAGACAACAAAAATATCTATCCTGATACATTATCAGTGACAGAGTGACTGTACAGTTTTTTCCCTTTTTTTCCTTCCTTCCTTTCCCTCCCTCCTCCCTCTTTTTTGTATCCACATCCCTACCCTCCCCGTATTTCCCAAAGAAAAAAAAAAGAAAAAAGAAAGACTAAAAAAAACAGACTACAAACACATCAGGAGAAAATGAAAATAAATAAAAGGTAAAAAGGCAGCAACACATATTCACTGATATCAGTGGAGTATTTGCACATATATGTACATACATGCCCATACATACACACATGCATGCCCATAGGCCCTACATGTACACATACCTATACCTATACATCCCCATATATACAGGTTACACATATACATACATATTTACAAATCTGTGAATACTGAGTCACTAAAAGAGGCTGACAGTCAAAAAGCGTTTTTTTATAATAACATAAAACAAAGAAAAAAAATCAACAAATCCTCACAGCTGAGAAGCCGTAACAGGAAAAAGTAAACACTTAAACAGCTAATTTCTATCTTGAGACTACTCGACCTCAACTTGACCAGCAAATCCTTTCAGCTTTAGTAGCAACAGTTTGTGTTTGTCCGTTTGCTGTCTGAACATGACAATGCCCTGTGCACACAGCTAGCTTCAAAAATAAATAGTTTTCCCCGTTTGGTGTGGAAGAACTTGACTGGCCTGCACAGAGAATTGAGCTAAAACCACTCTTAAAGAGCCTCTTAAGGTCAAGAATTTCATCAGTATGGTTACTATGGACGATATACTTTCCTATGAGCCTCTGCTGTAAATGTGTTTTCTGGGTTGCTTCTTGCTGAAAAGCAAGAAAATATATGGAAAACCCCAGAATAAATGTTTTTCATCATGGAAATTGAAGAGTATCTACAGGGAATATCAAACACCCTGAGATATTCACTTAGTGGAGATAGCCCTGCCATGAATACGCTGTGATACTGCTGAGAGGGCGAATCAAAAGGACGGCATCACAGCCATCACTGCGTGGACTGCAGAGCCAGAAGTGATCCACAGCAGCCGGGGCTTTATTCAAAAAGCAAATGTGACGGTGCTCCAGAGAAGCTCATCACAACAGACATGTTGGAAGGCGATCAAGCAGAGGGTGTGAAACTGTGGAGCTTCAACAAGATGCTTTCTGACGTTGCAGCTCTGATCAGTCACCAAATTTCTTGGTAATGCTGAGATATTTCAATACAAAATACAATGTCAACCTCAAAGGTTGACCTAGGTAGTATCTATGAGTGAAGACAATTTGATGCAGATCAATCTTGATCTAGAAGATAAAAATATGTTTTATTTGATATTGGATTAGGCTTGATTGAATTAAAGGGCACTGTTAGGCCTTGGCGGATGCATTGCACTGAGTTGATTATGATATTGTGTCTATTTTATTTCAATTGACAAACTATGGAGTTGGCACACAGCAGTCAGTGGGTAAAAATCTGGGCCTCTTCCAAAAAAGTTGAACTGTTTTCAGGCCGAAAAACTTTTAGGTGCATTTAATAAATCCAGAGTTGTAACAATGAAGCTGATCCAACTCTACATTGAAAAATGGCCTTAGATCTAACTTTAATAGTCTAATCGATACTGGAGAGAGGAATTCAAACCGATCGTGGGCCTCGTTTTGTACCGCATGCAGGATATAGATCACATCGAGGTGATTAAAGTAAGCTTTCATTGTCCACCTGTCATTTGTTTCACCTCTCACAGCTGGCAAACATCTGTTGTCCCATGACTTGAAATGATTAATCAATAATTAGAAATCCCACTGAGTCATTTTCTGTCAACTGACATTTAGATTAATCCAGTGATTGTTCAGCCAGCTGGACATCACATAGTAAAATGTAATATTTCATTGGTATCAATAATGACATGTTGTATTTTTAAGTGCTTTGTTTGTGTACTCTTTTAGCCTGCCTCATTAACATACATCATTCAAATCAACAGTTGAGGCTCTCCAGTTTTAAACCTTGTTTTTTCAGTACAAAAAAGGCTGCTGGGAGCTGCCTGGACACACTGGTCCTGAGGATTTACTGTTAAGAAAACATTTGTGTATTCCTTACACACGGCACAGGACAACTCTAATAGAAAACAAAATGTCAGACTCACACTTGAGCTTCTTTTACAAGAGTAGGGTGCATCCTCGTCAACACTTTAAGCTGCAGCCGGTCCCGAGGCGCCCACGGATGACCATTAGGCTCGAGTTACCGTTTCTATTTACATTCCTCCGTCTCAAAGGAGCCACCTGCTCCGGCCGGTGCTCACTGTGCTTACCAAGCACACCGGGCCTGAAATCTGAACTGGCGTTGTGGTGCACAGGGGGGTGTTTATCAGGTGCAGGCAAATGTGGGAAACGCAGATACAGAAGCAGCGTCAATAGACAGCAAGAACAGAGCTGCCTTTTGTTCTCTTTCACATTTAGCTGCTGGTCTTCTACAGAGCAGTTTACGTTACATCACAGGAGCAGGTGGGGGTTAGACAGTGTTGGTGAAACTTAAGCAGGGCGCACATTCATGTTACGGGACAGTCTCTTCAACCATCTTGCCTTTCTGCCAACCAACCAACCCCATCAAGCTGTAAAACCTGAGGAGGAGACCTAGTGTAAACAGCTACGACCCCAGATCTGCTTTCAGTTTATCCTCACTTAACTCCGACTGTCGTGTAAACACCACCATAAATTTGACTTAGCAAGGCAATACAGCAATATGATTTTGACATGGTGATCAGGTCTTGGTATTACCTGAATATCACTTTCACTTTTAGAGCTAATAAATACCCTCATTACAGACCTCTAAATAATTTCTTACGTGTGAACAACTTTAAATAGCAAGAGAAAAGTGAACCCCAAAATGACATCGAGTGTGTATGAGGTTGACGCAGCTGCAGAAGCTGTTGGACTCACAAAAAAAGAAACTCTTTACAGTTCATTGACAGGTTTTGTGTCGACTGAGAATGACGTCAGTGGGAACAATCACTGGGCAAAATAACCGAACCAGCACCCCCACCCAAAACGAAAACAAGTCAATGTCAGCATGATGCCTGAAGTGAAATGAAATTCAAATTCAGACTGATTACCAGGCTTCCAACATGATATCTGAGTTGTGCAAACAATTTGAGAATAACTTTGTTTTCCTGTTTCCTCTCTTTGAGGACTATGAACATGTTTTCTATAACATCCTGTTTTCATTTTACAAAAAAGCCCAAATTCTCATGTGAAACATACGAACACAAGCAGAACTTTGTCTACAGTCTATAGAAGCCAGCTTTTGGTACTTGACAGTAGAGCTGACCGATACTAATACTGATATTAGGGAGTAAAAAATTCTGCTATAGAGAGCAGTAGCCACACCTCTTCCAGTGGACCCCATGGGACCTTATTTCAGAAAAACTTTGAATGGTAGTGGAAAGAGAAAGACAATTTTTTTTGATCTCTCTTGAATTGTGCCATGAACTACACAAAAAAATATTTTTTTAAAAGATAATTTCTCCAGTCAAGAAACTCTCAGTTTGTCATAATTTAGGTACAATATAATCTAGTTTTGTGTTAAACCACTCAGTGAAACTACATCGCCTCCACACGTTACCAACACCAACATGGCTGCCAACTCCGCACAGAAAGGGCACTAAAAAAGGTGAAAATCACAATTAAACTGTCCATATTGACAAGTGCAGTTATATGAAGGGGAAGTTTGTTAGTTCTGCAAGCAAGCTAATATACAGGACCAGCTCTACAATGTTTAAGTTACGGGTTTCGGTGGCAGTTCAACGAGACAACGACAGTATCACGACTGTTGGGTGTGTCGTCTTTATCATTACGTATTGTCATTTACGTCTTATATTTCATAAATTTTTTGACAAACTGTGAATTTCTCAATTCAGATGGCATCAAACATTATTTGTCTTTCTCCATTCACTACCATAGAAAGTTTTTTCTGAAATAAGGTTCCATGGAGCAATCTGGAAGAGGCGTGACTTTGGCTCTCTATCGATATATTGACCAATAAACAAACGTCTTTTGTAATGACCCCTTAAATGTTGTGATCAGACGCGGGATATTTTATATCACTGCACTGAAACAGTAAACTTCACTTGGATTTCAATGATCAGAAATCACCCCAAGTCTCTTTTTCTGCATTATGATTTATAAAAGCCAAAGTTTAGCATCGGCACACATCAGACAATGGATATGCCGATACCCGATATATCTGTGGTATGCCAATATCGGCCAGCTGATATGCCGGTCCGGCTCTACTTGACAGTTTTGATACTTTCAAGTCACATTTCAGTCAGCCCCAAAAAAAGTGCTGAGTTTCGATACCATGAGAGAACAACTCCACAACCCTGTAGTTCAAGCTGCGGCCGGTGCAGGTGAAACTCTCACTACCCAAGTCTATCACCTCCTCCTGATTTGGCTAAAACGGCCAATGTAAACAGCCAGAAGGATGAGATTGAGACCGTTCATTCACCATCAGATGGTTTAATAATAACTTGAGTAGTGCAATGCAGCAATGTTATTCTGATATCATAATGAGAAACTAGAAAACACCAGAGATTTAAGAAATGGTTCCTTTCCTCCTGTTTCTGGTCTTAAAAGGAAAGGTAAAGATTTTTCCAAAACGATGTTAATACAATACAATAGGTCCAATTGTGAACAGTGAAATAGTTACTTTCACTGCAGCCATTCCTTCTGTCCATACAAGCTGTGAAGAGATCCCTTCTTAGTGTGAATACAATCGAGAAGGTGGGGACAATAGACGCAGTCCCTTCTGTGCAAAACTCCATTCAAAAACTGACACATTTGATAAAAGATACTCAGACAATTCAAGAGGAGAACATTACACAACGGGCCATGTGAATATGGCATTAAGAGAGACTTCAAACAATTTGGACAAATCCTTGACACTTAAATTTAAGCTCATCGAACAAATAATAAATTACACCAACAGAGGTATTGTATTATTTCTCCTCTCACACATTTCTGGCTTGTCTTATCAAAACACGATCAAATACCATCAAACTATACGAGTCATTTTGGAAAGTGCACTTATAGTTGATCCAACTTGCAAGCCTTAGTGGGGACCTACGACCTGTTATGTGATAGATCATCCAGTGTGCAGGTGCATGTTGGCCTACCTGTGTTTCTGAATTAACACATACAAACAGGTGCTGTTTAGCCATTGGTGAGCTTGAATTCAAGACAACGGGAACTTAATTTTAGGCTACCTGTAACAGCAGCTACTGTCTGCGGGGGAAAAGACAGATTATTTTGTCTTTTAGCGGGAACAAAACATGAAGTATATTTACGCCACGTTCAGGACGGTCAGCGTTGCTCCACAGTCGGTGGTCGGCCGGAGGGAAACTTGCCGTTGCTCCGGCCACCTCGTTAACAAACGACGACTTAAGTACAATTCACACGTTTAATACTCAGACGGTCCTGAAGCTTCAGCAGGAGGGAGGCTGAAGTTAACCGAGCCGTGCGGGACAGCAGCAGGGCAGCAGCAGCCCGCTCACCCCTCCACTTCCTCCGCACCGAAAACTGTCACAAAAAGCGGACACTCACCTCCAGCGACAGTCCGCTCACCACCGGGAGGAGGACGGGAGAGGAGAAAGCTCGGCGGTCAGCGTGTCCAAAGCCTCCGAAAACACTTTGTTGGTGTTGTCTGTGGTTCCCGTAACAGAAATTAAGTCCAGTTCTGGTGTCACTTTGTATCCGGACAGCAGCTCACAACGTGGAGTGGAAGCCGGCGGCGACGGAAGCGGTAACAACAACAACAGCGGCGGCGGCAGCGACGGTCTCCGGCCAGCCTCCTGTCAGCGCTCAGCGCGAGGGGGAGCGGAGGCTGCGGCCGCGCATGCGCCCACCACCTGCTACTGCGAAACAAAGATCGTCTAATTGACAAGATGGTCCCCTCAGCAACGAAGAGGGTCAAAGATTTTAGGGAGATGGCAGCTCAGAACCGAAATTTTCTATGTGGTATGTGAAATTTCATGTAATACTTATGGGAAAACAGTAGATTTAAGGTGGGTCAGAGGGATATTAAGATGAGCAGTTTAAAGGTGCACTATGTAGTTTTGAGGAAGACATTTTAATCAGAAGGGAAAGATCTTCACAAACTGACCTTAAAGGACAACACAATTAACAAATATTGTTTATATTTGGCGGACCCTTACGGAAGCCCTAATGGGCCATGCATTCATACATTTTATTTCCTCCGTTTTCCCGTGATAACGAGTTAATTTCATTTGTTTTCTCGAGATCTCGAGTTATTATCTCGAAATAACAACTGCCGTTTTCCCGAGATAACGGGATAATTTTCTTGAGATCTCGAGATAACGAAACTTTGTTTTCCCGAGATAACGATATAATTAATTCAAGATCTCGAGATAACAGGATCATTTTCTCGAGATCTCGAGATAACGAGACTTTGTTTTCCCGAGATAACGATATAATTAATTCAAGATCTCGAGATAATGACTGTGATATGATAGGCCTGAGATTATGGAAATGCCTGGGACCTCGTAGCTGGTCAGCTATGTAGTTAATGACGACATCAGGCTCACTTAGATTGCCCCGCCGATATAGCTGAAGCCTTGCTAACAAATGTGTATATTATCTGTAATAGCAAGGCATAATGCTATTTCAGCCTGTGTCAGGCCTTGATTGAAAAGATATGTGACGCGGTGATCGATATGCTCCTGCTCCTCTGACATTGATACACTGAATGATGTTTCCTGCAATGATTTAATATACTACACTATCGTTTTGTTTTCTCAAGATCTCGAATTAATTATATCGTTATCTCGGGAAAACAAAGTTTCGTTATCTCGAGAAAATTATCCCGTTATCTCGGGAAAATGGCAGTTGTTATTTCGAGATAATAACTTGAGATCTCGAGAAAACAAATGAAATTAACTCGTTATCACGGGAAAACAGAGGAAATAAAATGTATGAATGCATGCTCCTTTAGGGCTTCCGTAGACCCTGCCACCTTTCTAGCTTCAAACATTTTCCTATGAGAATAGCTTGTTTATTCACTTATGGAAAAAAGAAGAATATTTCTGAGTTCGGATTACCTGATATTGCAAATATTTAAATTTCATCTCCAAAACAACATAGTGCCGTGGACTGGTACTGATTTTGAGTCGTTCAGTACCGGGCTGCAAAAACCAAGTAGGAACTAAGGGGGTGATATAATCGCCATTTATGTGCGCCCACCCCCCAGGCCACCAGAAAAATTACAGCTCATGTCTGGTTCGTGTTGTCAAAAAGGTTGGGAACCCCTGCAATGAATAAACAAAGCAATTCAGTATGCACAAGTGCAAACAGTCTATCATAAGTGATCAGAGTTGCTGATTGATCAATTATTTGTTTGGTCAATAAAATGTCAGATAATAGTGAAAAGTACATACCACAGCCTACGTTGATACATTCAGCTAGTTGTTTTCTTCAACAGCATGACTGTTAAAACCCAAATAAACTGGTATTTAACCGATTCTCATTTGAGAATCTGGAGCCAGTGACTTTTTAAGTGTTATTTTTACATTTAAAACATGAGATGGGAGTTTCCTGCAGATGTGGCAGTGCAAGTGGAGGTATTTTTGAAAAATACACACTTCTCGTGACAAACACAAACATCATAACTTTAATGTGGCTGCATCATGAAAGCCAGCAAATCTGAGCCGGAGATGAATGGATATTTATCTCTAACTATTTTTACTCTGTTTACAAGCTTTCCCCTTCAGCTGATGTCTGATGTGTAAATGCCTGCAGCAAACTGAAGGCAGCAGACAGATATGCGTGTTGCATCTGTAGCCTCTAATTTGAACACTGCTGTGCCATTACCCTGTGTGCTTGCACTCTGTTTACTTTGAATTACGTGCAGCCAAAACCAGACTGCTGCGGAACAACCACTCAAACCTCTGTGGCTCCTCAAACACACATAAATCACAAGGTTGAGACGGTTGACACAAAATTTACAGTAGCCTGAAAGAGAGTCACTGCTATTTTGTGTGAATCACTGTGATACAAAATTAGACATTATTCACAGAGATCGTTAACGTGTATCAAACTAAAAGCCTACTTTGAAAGCCACGTCATCCGTCTTTGGTGTCATACTGTTTCTGCCTGGTCACATGTTGACACTCTGAATCTCCACGTCACTGTGTTCTCCATGTTCACTTGGTGGAGTTTTTTTCACCATGCACCACTGTAATTGCACAGCAGATTAAAGTTTGAATGGAAAATTATATTTATATACTTGCAGCATGTGATTAGGTTTAGCCTTGCAGAAAACACTTTGGTGAAAGTCAAGGAAAGTTTTGATTTTAAAGTCAGATATTGAAAAATTAAGAATGTCTAAAAAAAAAACAACTATCAACTCAACCTCAACCAAGAGCTTTGAGTGCCTAAACAGACCCATAAAAACACTGATGACTCTTGCAACAAAAACATTCTTGAAATGAAAACGACAAAGAATGAAAAATGTTACTTTTCTTTCAAAATGTATCTGTAGTTGCCAATGAAAAGTATATAAGGGTATTTTTAGTAATCAGTTTCATTTCCACTTTACGTGTACAAGGACGTCTCATTTTGTTCACAATGCACATGTCTATATGAACACAGCTAGCATGTGTGCTTGGATACACCCTGATTGACCTTATAGACCCTGTGCAATAATATAAATATAGCCCATGCCATAAGATGTACCATGAAGGTTTCAGAGTCAGTATGTACAGTCAGCATGTACAGTACTGTCAGTATCCTGTTACTCAGGAGTGCTTCTTGTGTAACATACAGTATATTAGCCTGCTTTAAGTACCCTGCTAACTACAATTTTAATATCTGCTTCTTTATACTTCTACTAAACTACATTTCAGAGGGAATATTGTACTTTTTACTTCACTTACTTTAAGCGTACTATTGATTTTAAGGCTTAAAGATGGAGTGTGGGACTTTTACATACAAGTGAACGTCTTTTGCATTCAAGCCGTCAAGAGAGAACTTTTTGTTGCTCCACATAAAAAACCTTATCAGCATTCAGAGGAAGGACTTAAGCTTAAAAAAAGTAAGCGGTTAACATCACTTTGTAGATCAAACTACCCAGAGGTATATATAAATACATTTCTACACTGTGATTTTATTACTTGATCTGAGTACTTCTTCCACCAGGAATCGATTTTTTAAAAAAAAAGGAATTAAAGGAATTAATTAAAAATCATGTATAATTGAAATAGAAATCCACAGTCTTAATCTAACAGTTTACCTCAAAGACTGCATTCTGGAGCTCAAATGTAATGTTCACCCTGATTTTCACTGTACTGCAGTAATCTGAAAACAGGTAGACGAAGATAGCGTTCACTTCTCCTGCTGTGTGCTGTGATTTGAAGCTTATTTGAATACAAGAAAAGAACAGCAGGATTTGTGTGAAAATTCACAGCCAAGGTGTGAAGATTGTTGAAGTTTCATTTTCACAGAAACACAACTCTTCTGTGTCTTTGTTGATTAGATTCTGCTAAATGAAAAAACATGTGTTTGTGGAAAAAAATAAAACTAGTTCAGAACAAAAAAGAAATTGGCAACAGACAAGTTTTCTGCTTCAACGTATCATTTAGATATAATTGTTCATTGCACGTTGTAATGGATACAGAAAAAAGAAACAGCTGTCAGCTTCACTTTCACTATTTCTATTTCAGTTTATCTTCCACTGGGCATGGTTTACTGGTGATCCTTTTCTTTTTTTGAAAAAAAATCTATCATGGACTAATCAATAGAATAAACTCACATTTAGTGCTGTGTCATTGTTATTTGTGACTCTGAGTAAAACAGAAACGATCCAGTTGTCTTTGCAATAGCAGCACCAACAATAATACCACATACTGTGGAAAACCCTGAGATGTAGTTGAAAATTCCTCAAATATATAAACATTTTTCCATGTCAATAATGAACTCTCTTCTGCTGTTGTTGATTAAATATACAGTAGCTGACACACCTAACCCAGCGCAGTTTATCAGGTAATGTGAAGGATTTACAGATCCAGTTTTAAACCTCCTGAACTGCTCACAGACTCATCGAGGCCGCTCCAATAATATCAAGCATGTTTGATATTTATGATTTAAAATCTGGATGATAACATCAGTACCTTCCCAGCCACCACAACAACCAACGAGAGAGGCAACCCAGAGAAGCTGACATTCTAGCCCCTGAGGCTAACGTTAGCTAGCATGCTGCTGTTGAGAGAATAAAATCACACCTCTAATTCTCACTCAAGAGCAGAAAACCTGTGTTGACCCCGTCTCCAGACTCGTTCAGCCTTCTGCTTTCGTTTTTTTTCTCTCACTGCAATGTGTCTCACTAATCTCCATTTTGTTTATGTCTGCTTCCCCATGAGATCACGCGAGAGGGATCACGTGTGAGCCCAGCTTCAGTCTGCAGAGTCATGAAGCCAGACTGCTGAAGCAAACACCCTGCTGCGTCATAGGGGGCTGCTTGCTGTTTATTCAAAATGTATAAATATTTAATGTGTCCAAATTGCACCAAATTCAACACTGCACTTCCTTTGGTCCTCAACAACAAACCTGCCATATGTTAAGTAGGTCAGATGAACGGTTTTCAAGATATGTGAATAGGTACTCAAATCAACTTAGGTAAAATACTCTGATACAGCAATAGCTCATGGTCTTACACCATTACTAGGCTAGTTTCATTTTGCATTATTAATCTGAATCTGTAAGTAACTTGTAACGAGAGCTATCAAAAAAATTAGCGCAATAAAAAGTCAGAATGTGGAGAGGAATCATCCGTAAAGTAATATCATATGCAAATACTTAAGCAAAGTACAAGTACCTTAAAAATGTCTTACTTTAGTAAATGTATTTGGGTCTATTTAGGAGGAGAAAGTTACGCTTCCTTGCTGCCATGAGTGGTGTTTTCGGTTCCAAGAATCAGCAGCAGAGTGACACCTCTTGTTTTTTTTCTCCACTCCTCTCAGTTGCAAAAAAACAGGAAAGCTGTCCCCCAGCAGGCAGAAAGGCAATTCAGGTAACACTAAGTACGCCTGCTGGTGAGTCACGGCCACCGTGAGGATTAATGCACTAAGAAGTGCATCATATGCAACATCACACGTTAATCAAATGAGCAGAACAGCGGTTTCTTCAGATTAGTTCATGTCAAAAATTACAGTAATTGCAGCAATTTACACGCTCATTGGCTTTTAGTGTTAATTAACACCCTGGTGAATAATGGCACACAATTTCAGCTATAAATTGCACTTGAGTCGGGCCTGATGAAGATGATGTGTGACAGCTGATGTGTGTACATCTTCATTATTATCTCTCTCAGTGGCGGACACAGGCTGTCTGAGGGGCAGGGGCTAAAAAAAAGGTAAAATGGGCACCAAGAGGGTTGTGATGAAGCATATACAGCACTGCATCGCATTTACTGCAATGGAAGGGCCCCACAGGGGGCACTTTATCACGTTTCTCTACCACAGGGCCTCCAACAGGGCATTTTGTTGTGTTTTTGTTTTTCAAACATTAAGGAACACACGCTTACTTTCTCTCTTTTCTACTCTCCTTTTTCGAACTTTCTGTTTTTCTCACATTCACACTGAACGCTGGCTTCCTCTTGTTTCACACACACACACACACACACACACACACACACACACACACCGCTGACGCTCTCCATCTGGTATGTGCTTAACGCCACAGACGTCAGGTCCCCGACGTCTATCTATAACGCCATGCATCACCAGCCGTCTCAGCCATTCAAGCAGCGAGGAAGACGACTCTTATCTGTCATGTTGCACCACTCTGTGGCTCTGCGTGCTCAAGTAACCCTGTTTAGATGGAGCAACACACTGGCTGTTGTTCTGCTGCATCAGCAAAGTGCTGGGTTACAGGGGTGAGTGTGTGTGTGTGTGTGTGTGTGAGAGAGAGAGAGAGAGAGAGAGAGCTCTATCTACGTCACTGAGCAGCAGGTGGACTGGAGAGGGAGAGAGCCTCCCTCCTCTCTGCAGCAGCCCTCCAGCCTGTTTTCATACAAACACAAACAGAAGTTTTGGAGGTTTTCACACTTGGTATCTCTTGTTCACTCTCATTGCAATCATGTGGATATATGGATGCTTTTTAATGACAAAAATATTGAGCAATCAGCTTCATACTTAGACTGGGTAAAAGAATGGCAACAAAATGGCCGTAGAGTCCGTCTTTTCTTATTAGGCAGTGGTGGATTGTAACTAAGTACAGTTACTGAACTACTTTACTTGTACTTTACATGAGTCTTTTCTTTTCATGTCACTTTCTACTTCTACTCTGTTACATTTAAGAGGGATATATTGTCATTTTTACTCCACTACATTTACAAATTATGATTTTTGCATAAAAAACATATGAAGAGCTGATGAAATGTTTTGTCATAACTTTATCTACCCAATATTTATACAAGTTGACTGACTGATTATACGATTGATCAATTGACAGAAATTAATTGACAACTATTTTGATAATTGTCATTTTTCATGTCTAAACATTGAATGATTTAGCTTCTCAAATGTAAAAGTTTGCTGCTTGTGACAGCATTTTTTAGAAACCAAAAAAATCAGTCGATCAATCACGAAAATAATCAGAAAACTGGCGGCACTTTGAAGGCTTTGGACGTGTTGGCTTCGTGGGCTAAGCAATAACAATCTTGAAGTAGTAGTTCACTCAATAAACTCATTAACCTAGATCTTAATAAATGATACGCCATAATAAACGCTCGCAGATAGAGGATTAGTGTCTTTTTACCATGGAAAATGCCAGTTCCAGTTAAATGACAGGACACATGACAGTCCAAGAGACTTAACTTAACCTTAAACCAAGTATTCACTCTAAAATGTAATTATTTATATTAGGGGGACTTGCATTTGATCCCCATAAGGAAGGTGGGTCCTCACAATGTGACTGTCTAAACACATGTATGTTCCCACATTGTGAGTAAGAGATACAAACAGCTGAGCCTCTCTCTTGTTTGACATGTGAGATGATCAGAATGAGTCAGAGGCTGTTGACTGTCTCATCACTCTGTGTAGCTGAAGTGGTGAAACACTGTAGAAATTTGCTTCAGGGGAGCATTCGCATGTTCAGGCCCAGAGTATTTTAATTGCAGAATTTAATCAATTTTGAGCTGTCCCACTATGAAATTAAATGGTTTCACCCCATAATCTGGTTCTCAGGGGCATTTTGTGGTGGTTATTAATCATGTGCAGTACTAAAGTTTGGTTTAACTTCTGTCCTGTTGCTGAATGCTGATTGCAGACCTTCCAGGGGTCTCTGTCCTCAGTCAATCCATGTAAAAGCTGTCCACTGGAGTTGTGCTGCAATATTTTGTTTTCCTGTACATGTAAGCTCATTTTTGTTTGTGTTTTAAATCAGATTTACCTGAAGGTCTACTTTGTTCGCAGTACATTAATTCAGTTATAATGTACCGATGTTAAAAGGCTGCATGTAGCCATTAGGCATGTGCACTGAATTATCATCTGTGGTTGCCATATGCAACTTGTCTGTTATATCTCCTCACTGATCTATGGATCTATTCCACATAGAAACTCTACATACAAGACAGTGTTTGTGGCTATCTTGTTTTTAAGGTGCAATATGTAAGAATTTTAGTTCAAAACATTCAAAAATGAAGTAAAATTATCAACAGAATATGAAGAAATAATAGTTTTGATGTTACGTCAAAGACATCTATGTATCGTGTTGCAGAGATATCTACTAAAGTTAGCATGCTAACCAGCTAGCTCTGGGCCTGCAAACCTCTTTCATCCCAGTGGTGTAAACACCAACTCTCTGGCTAACTGAGCTAACAAGCTTACAGTAGCTACCGTCATAAATAAAATACAGTTAGCAGCAGTTAGCCACTCTGGTGATATGCTGCCCCCTATTTGCTTGGAGTTTGATTTTGTTAACAGGTGGCCAGTTGTTATTCATAT
This sequence comes from Pagrus major, assembly GCF_040436345.1. Lineage (NCBI taxonomy): Eukaryota > Metazoa > Chordata > Actinopteri > Spariformes > Sparidae > Pagrus > Pagrus major. The sequence goes on along the minus strand of NC_133219.1, from coordinate 16,510,168 downwards.
TGCACCTTTAAGGTGCTAAAATGAGAATGGGTTGATAGGATAAAACAAGTGAGATCGAATCATTCATCAGTAGCTCTATGCTGCAATAAAAACAAGATCACAGGGGACCGTAGCCTTCAAATGAGACTGTGGAGGCCTGTGCAGTTTCTGATACACATTGTAAAACACAGCACGCCAGTCTGCATCAGTGTCTGTTGGCAAACATGGGCTCCACTCTGCAGCGAGGTGAGAGACATAACAACAGTATCAGCTTGGACATACAGTCGGCTACAGGAGGGATAATGGATCTGCTGCAAAACACACAACACACATAATTACACAGTACTTAAATGTACTGTATATGTCGGATTTAATGAGAGATCAGACCTGTGAATGGTCTCATGTTGAATGTGTTGCTCTTGTGGACAATTTAACTAGAAGAGTTGCCACACATAAATATGAGATGCACATTATTTATTATAGTAAGTTTCAGCTCGCGCTCAGGCTCCATGGAGCTTATGACCGACGCTGGAGCAGACCCTGGCAGCAAGGTGTCTGAGCAATGTATTTTATCAACAATCAGATTTGAAAAAAAAACACACACAAAAAAAACTGATTCAGATATTCAGAAAAATGCAGAATATTGGATCTGATAATTGGCCAGGCCATAATCAGTAAATAACACAAGCGATCAAGTGCAACAACAAACTCAGATTTGACTCAATCACAGTGTGCCACCTTTTTTGACTTTGTATAGTTTATTTTACCATGGAGGAGACTGAGACACAACAAAACTAGGATGGGCACATGTTGCTTGGATTGCCATAACTACATTCCAGAAGGGGTTCAAACTAATGGTGGTACCTCATTTTGCTTTCATGACCAGGACTGTTGATTGACAGTTAGACAGTCAAATCGCTCCATGTGCAAGCCCAACTTAATGGAGCGATTTGTAGGATTGTTGATCGTTGAGTCTCTTTACCAGGTCGTCATATGCTCATGCTTTTGGTTGGTAGGTCGGGCCAGCCAGCATCCCAAAGCATCCGTATTTGACTAGTTAGGAATGAGACTTACCAATCGACTGTTTTACACATTGCTCCTTTAAACAGCATACAGGACATGTCATTGATAGTGTTAATGGTGTTTATATTGTTGGACCTGTTCAATAATTGTACAACTCGTCCCAACAAGTGTTACCACAGCACCGACACTCACAGTTGATTGAGACTCAGCTTGATATCTGCTGCCTCGTATGTCTCTGCACTGGTTTCCCCACTCAAATGGAGCTCAGCCACTGAGAATCCATGTGTCGTTGAAGCTGTGATAAAGCTGCTTTAAGAGCTCTGTGTTGAACCTTGTGTTATTCTGAGGTGTAGCCCTGCGGCCCGGCGCGGTTAAACGCTGCTGAATCACGCCTCAACGCTTCCTCAATAAGAACTAAATGGTTTTATACAATGTTGAGCAATTTGTGGCTGATCAAGTGAGGCCAGCTTTATTAAATGACTTTACCGAGGAGCTTGAATAGCCTGTGTCTTTATTTGATACATGAGTGAGTCATTACGCAACGGCAGGGCATGTCTCACTCACACACACACACACACACACACACACACACACACACACACACACACACACACACACACACTTTGGTAAAGTGCAACTGAGTTTAGAGATGGAAAACAAACAAAAGAGCCAGTTATAATGGCTTTTTAATCCTGATAATTCAAATGTAAATTAGCAATTAGCATTTTGTCTTCATTTGATGGGCACAAAGAATCAGGACAGGATTTTCATTCAGTCGCAAAGTGCAAAAATGTTATTTTCCCACTGCTGCCCTCTGCTACCCTCTCACAAGAGTAATGATTCAGTTTTATTTGTTCCTCGAAACTCGTTGTTTACTCATTTGCATTGTTTATCATTCATAATTACCCACCTTTGACTCCACCAGAGATGATTAGTGCAGATGCCTAATGAGTCAGTGACTAACGTGGGATTACAGGTATAATTCTGTCACAGTCTCAGCTGACTTTTAGTGTGACTCACTGTTAACATTGTGAATCTCATGTTCAGTCACATGAGCTGCAGTGAAAACACCTCTGATGTATTCACACCTCCTTTTATATCTCCTCACTCAAACATCACGTTGAACTTCCATGTATTCTTCTTTTTGAATCGCTGCTCTCTGCTAACAAAGCCAAAAAAACTTTTCTTTTTATATTTCTGTTTGTGTACGGCTCAAACAAACCAGAAACAGAGTCTTAATTAGAAAAAGCTTTATTGGTGTTAGTGTGTGCATTCCAGGCTGTGTGCCACTGTTTCTGTTTCATGTCTTTACTGCTAATCACCTCCTGGCTCCAGCTTTATTACCAGCGTACACATTTACATTGATCTTCTCATCTTACTCTCAGCAAGAAAGCAAATCCGTAGGCCTGTATGTCCTGAACTAACGAGTACAGAAAAGGAAAAAAACCTCTTTTCCAATTTCGGCCTAATTTTGAATTCTTTTCGTACACTTCAGTTTGCCTTTGTCTTGCATTTTCTGTTTGTTCGATGTTGTTGATTCAACAGTCTGCATGATCTCTAGACTCCCATCACAAAATGTTATAACCCTGATCTTACGCTCATTATTGTAACCGAAAGTTGGAGAAAATTTTGGTACACGAGTTGCCGGGCTGACGTCTTATGAGGCTGAAACACGGCGGAAGAACGTAAACATTGGGTTACATGACGGTTTCTTTTGCTCTGCCTTATCACTCAAATACTGGAAACAGCTGTCAAAGTGTTTCAATGCGATAACATGCAAAACATCCCACATTACGGACACACCATGAACACGCCATGAACACACACAATCAGAAGAACGACTTCTGAACTCGGGAAGTGAGACCGCTATCACTAATCAACGCACAGTTAGCATTATGTGTTTCATTTTTTCAGTCATGGCTCATTTGTGAAAATCTTGTTCCATGCCATAAAGCTGATTAAAGCTGAATCTAAAGATGATTGATAAATCATTTGCACCAACAGCAGTTCACAAAAATGTCACCACGTTTATCTGAATCACATCAGGGAATCTAATGAAGATAAAATGATTCAGTAGTGAGAAGCCGTCGGGTGTAACACCACCAATTTGTTGATCTGTATCATTTTGTTTTGCCTGACTTGCGGTTGAGATAAAACATTTCATCACAGAAGCTCCGAGTAGGACAAAATAAAATCTTGGTTCCCTGCTGTACCTTTTTTATCCTCGTTTCTGCTCACATAAAAAAAGAAGATGTTACCAGCACTGACATTACCTCCCTGCTCTGCCTGTCCCTTTCACACCTTCCCTTCCACTGCTGCACAAATGTTCGCACACTCTCACTTCTCTCTTTGTCGGAGTCACCTTCAGCCCCGCTGTTAATCACTCCTTTCACCTGAGGGAAGCTCCTCTGTTTCTCCTCGCCGCAGATCCGCTCATCGCCTCCATCTGCCCTTCACCTCCACCGCTGAATTACAATCAAGGGATCAGGACAGAAAAAGAAAAAAAAACAGCCCGACACAGCAGTGAAATAAATCAACAAGCCGTGTGTGTGTGTGTGTGTGAGTGTGCGTGTGTGTGTATTAAGGTGTGAAGGGATAGGTGGACACATGCCGGTCTTCTAGGCTCTGGCTGTGCTATTAATATTTCATGATTGATGAGAAGCAACATTGACATTTGCCGTTCACATGTACAGAATGACATTTTGGTGGCATAATAATGATAGTAATATTATTATTATTATTATGTAATCTAAACTTATTCAGGCACACTTTCTAAATGATATTAAAGTCAGCCAAAATACAGCTTGAAGCATCCTTCTTTGCTTTGTCTGGCAAAATTGTAGGTCTCCGTTTCTGGCAGTGGAAGGATACTTACAGTCCTGTTGTGTGCTCCAAACATAATTGACCGTTAGCAGGTGGGAAACCAGTGAGGGATCATGTCCTTCTGGTTGCCTCAGGGATTGGATCAATTGGAGATAACATGGAGGTCAAACACATTATTGGCTCTTGATGAAACTTCACACTGGAAGGTAAAAAGAAGAACTTGGTGCAGTGCTTTCATCAGATAGAAATGGCAACATAGGACAATTCTGCGAGAGCCCAGATTATATTACTGTATATCCTGGGCTAATTTCTGCGCATTGTTATCATATGGTATAAAATGAAGGAAAAATTATAGCTACAGATCTGGCTAGTTCGTCAAACTGTACAACCACAGCTAAGCAAACAGGCTAATGCCTCAGTTTAAGTGTAATGCCATGCCATGCATCGTTAGAAAGCTAAGCTAAGGTTTGTGATTCTATTCATGCCAACCAATTCAAGATAAAACCACATCAGCAAGGTATAATCAACAAACAAACAAGCTAATTAACAAGCATGTACAAACCAACTCACCATTCACGTGTCTGGGTGTTTCAGTAGTGCTTCAAACTCTGTCTTTGAAGGCTTTGAGGCTGCCAAAAAATGAGTAGGTGTTTTTAAGTAAAGACAGCCTGGCCTGATAAAGGTGCAACATAAAAAGTTAGGGGATCAACAAAGTTTCAACAAAGCATTCATCCTCTGGGGACCATGAATGTCTGGAATTTAATGTTCAATGTTTTGCAGCTTAGACCAAAGAAGTGGACTGACAGACATCGTAAGAGTGCTACAAAATGACTAAAAACTCAACATGAAATACAAATGGTCTTTCTGGATGAATCTGGACTCGTCATTGTCAGATCCATTTTCTCTCTTTTATCCCCTCAGTTATTTTGGGTATAAAACATCACATACAGATGCCAAATCACAGTATGTCTGTCTCTTGGAGCTGTGAACATGTGGAGCAGTTTTTATCTCTATCTCAAACTCAAGTCGACTCTGTAATCCACCAAAACTCGAGATGATGATGACACCTTTATATTTGGATGGGAGCGGTGTCAGAACACATTTACACTCTGACTTGGAGCAGACTGGATGTGTGGGTGTTCTGCCTAATAAAGAACAGCACACTGCATGGACCCACATGTTGTTTTCACACTTTAATTATCCAGAATAGGTGGAGCGCGAACACCGCTTTACAGCAACACGCAACTTCACACACACAGTCACACTGGGAGAACAACCACAGCCCTAAGGATTTGTTTAGGAAGGAGAAAGCTTAATTATGCCCACATTTTCTCAGTTTTTGGGACACAAACCTGTAACCAGTCTCTCCAATCACTCTGCTGTTTTCCTTTTTGTTTCTATTTGACTTGTATATCATATTTAAACCCGCCATGTTTGTAACACTTCATAAGTATTTAAAATAGTGATCATAGTATGAATTTCTTCTATGATTTGTTATAGTTACATGTTACCCTTTTCACATTTGGGACACAGAATGTTTTTTTATAATAAGAGGAAATTTTCTGAGGCATGATTTCAATGCAAAGTAGGAACGCAGCCTTGGTTAATCAGCAGGTGATAAATAACTGAATATTAAATTATGCCCAAAGCTCTGCTTTTGACACAAACAAACTGTGTTGGGCATAGTTCATTAATTACATGAAGTTTAAACTAAGTCCTGTGCAGGCAGAGCTTTGCTCCAACACTCTCATTAAACTTTAGTACGCTGCAAATATACACAAAAACAATGGAAAGGTTAAATTCATCCACAATAGTTGGACAACATTTTTATAAGTTCCATAAATTCAAAGTTGAAGGGATTAATATAACTTATTTTTATATTCATCAATGGTTCCACACTATTCCAGTGATCTACGGGTGGCCCTAATCCAAGAAACACAGCAATGCTCCAGCAAAGTCAGGGTAGAAGACGACTGCAAACTAGTTAACACTATGCACTAAACAGCAGCACCAATGCTAATATGGTCAGCAACTTGGCATCAGGTAAACACTGTCCATCAACTTTAACTATGGTTGAGCACCAAGCATCAATTACGTAAACACAGAGTCCACCTCCTCTCGTCCAGCTGTAGTCCTGCGCTCTGTCGGCTCAGAACACAGTCCGCCCGTCGAGTGCAACAGCTTGATACGGGATGTTGTGGTAGAGACAGGTCTCTGTAAAGATGTGGGCACAACAGTCCTGCAAAAAATCACACAAAATGCCAATTTCTGCATGACGTTGCTTTAATTTTTCTGCTGTTCGGACAACAAAACTATTAAAGAGATTTGTATTTGTTGCTGATGAGTATATTTCAGCAGGGAGAAGGCTTTGAAACAACAGCATTTAGATCAATTTTTAGGGAGATAACATTTATTTTTAATTTTTTAATTTATTTAATTTATTTAACATGCTTTAGCTTTAGTGGATTAGCATGCTAAAATACTTATCTTAAGGATTTATAATGTTTATCAGGTTCAGGAAGCATGTTTGATAAACGAAAAATACATGAGGCTGACAGGAAAGTCATTAGTTTTGAAGATCATCAACCAAAGTTTTGGACAAATTGATATTTTTGACCTTTCTTTGAAAGTTAAACATTTCAGCAAATCTCTTTTCCCATCTTCTCAAATGTGAGAATTTGCTGCTTTTCACTATTAAAGTTTTTTGTAGCCGGAATAATTGTAGCTTTTGGACTATTGGCCATGCAAAGCAAACATGGGAAGATATAATCTCGGGTTCTGAGATTTTTTAATTAATGTTTTTCAATATTTTGGGACGTTTCATGGATTAAAAAAATAATGAATTGCAAAAGCAATCTTAGTAACCATAATTATAATTATTTGTTCCATGGCTACAAAAGACATCTCCCATTTTTAAAGAACAAATCACATTTTCATTCAGTCACACAGGCTGGTCTTGAGTTCAAGGCATTAACCCTGTAAAGCTTGTGTGACTGCTCATTATGAGATGAAGTGTGAATGCTGCTTTTCATGTGTTTATAGTGAGTCTGGACTCGGGTGCTGATGTGTTTTCCTCTCTTTTCTGGCAGCCTGCAGCCAACAGCCCGAGGCCAGAGGAAGAAAGACCACATGAAGTCCTGAATTAGATGGAGCCGTAAATATTTGATGAGCTGCTGTGTGTTTCCAGCAGCTTAACGGGCGTCCAAGGTCAGAAGAATCTGCAGTCTGACACACGCACACACACACAGAAGCACAAACACAGGGAAAAACATGTGCGCAACCATGTATACTGACGGTAGACATGCTCGCATAAAGAAAAATGTGGACACAAACATGAACACACATGCTTCTATACACCACAATTTCATACTGTTTTCTGTTTATATGTGGCGGACCCTGCCATATTTCTAGCTTCAAACAGTGTTCTGGGGACCTTATTTTTCTCTGAGAACAGCTTGTTTATTCAGTTATGAAAAAAATAAATATTTCTGAGTTTGCATTATTACTTCAATGTTGTAAATAATAAAATTCTGAGTTTATTTTCTTCTCCAAAACAACATAGCTCCCCTTTAAAAATGTTCTCCCTTTCCACATTCCAAAAATGTCCTCAGTTTTTCCAAGTAGTTTTGGGACAATTAATTCATATCTTGCACTGCAGCTTCACTTTTCATTCTCTGTCTGCTCTATTTCAGGATGTTTTTGTCTTGTATTTTATTTGACTCTTTTTAAATCCCATGCATGTCTTTTTATATGTTTTCCTATATTGCTTTTTATACCTCTAAAGTCTCACAAAAAACTTGTCTTGCCTAACAAAAATGTACTCACTCGCCTCATACCCAAAATGTCCCTGCTTTCTCAAAACGTGCTTGTTTTTTTGTTTTTTTTAAAGTCTTCATTTTCCATCTTCTGAAAATGTCCTCACTTATCCAAAAAATGTCCTATTCTCCATTTCCAACAACTGCCCTCACTTTCTACCTATATGTAGTAATATAAGGACAAGAAAACACACATACAAAAACCTGAACATAACACACATTCAAACACCCTTACCTTGCCAACAGTGGACTCTGTACACTCACCAAGTGTGGACCTCTGTTTCTGGTCACATTGAAAAACAAATATAGAATAGAACATTTACTTTTAAGGTATTTTCCCATAGTATTACTGTGAATGTTGTGTTTTTTTTAAAACAAATTGCACACACACACACACACACACACACACACACACACACACACACACACACACACACACACATATGCTGCAGATTCTTGGTTTTATCAACTGTATGAAAAGCACCTGATCAATTCATTGATGCATGTTGTGCTCTCATAGATCATTAATGCATTGTCGATATTTAACTCATTTATAATTAAAAGCTGCCCAGAGAGCTCTGAAGGTTCAGAGAAAAATAGCAGCACACGAAACATCCTCGCCTCCGTCTCTCTGCTCCTGGCGTCAGTCCATCTGTGCTGATTTATACGTGTCGCTGCCACTCACATCCATCTGCTGCATGTTTGCTGAGATGTGAGACAGCTAATGGACGCAAGTCTGTTTGCTTGGAAGTATTACAGTCAGAACAGGGATCCACCTTTAAAGATACATTATTTTGCGACTAGGGGGAAGATAGCAAAAAACTAGCTGACGCACACTCTGAACTGTGACGGGGCATCATGCATCAAATCCACAATGCCTGACTTTTCATAAAACAAACTAATGTTATTTAATCCATCAAACTCAGAACCAAAACAGGCAGAAACAGCTGATAACGAGCGCGTGGTCATGCCGTTATCTGCATAAAATATAGACAGAGCTTTCTGGTCTGAAAAGTGAGGTCAACATAGAAGTGTCCTGCGTTCTTTCTAATGCACAGCAGGGGGCGACTCCACTGGTTTCAAAGAAGTCCAAATGTATGTACTTGAACATGAGCCCACTCCTACCAGTGGGTGAAGTCATGGTGGGTTCACACTTGGTTCAGCTGGTCTTAATAGAGTTTCCTGTTTATGTCGTCCCAGACCATGATCACCGTGTGTGGTGACTGAAGGAAGTGAGGAGAAGTAGTATAAAGAGTGAAAGAGTGAAAAGTCAGTAAAAGAAGGAAGTCAAGGATGGATGGTTGGGTCAAACAAGCACAGGACTTTAATTCAGGAGGCCGCTGTCAGTGTCCAGAGTGAAACCAGAGGTCATTGTTGAGTTCTTCTAACTTATTAACATAGTGAAGTTACAATACATCACGTAAATTACTTCGTAGGTAAGTTTGTAACAGAAGTTACAGAAGCAACATTGTGTTTCAAACTCAAACCACAACCACAAACAACAAAGCACCATCTTTGGGTTCACTATCTAGTTCTCGATGCTCCAGACATTAGCATTTAGCTCAAAAAGCGAGAATCACAGAGCTGCCAGCATGCCCGTGGACTGTAAGGGCCCTATTTAGAAGGTCTGTAGCGCATGGTCTAAAGCACAAAGTGCTAGTGCCTTTAGGGCGTCTCCAAGTCCATTTTGCTAGTTAAATGGCAGATAATCTGGGTGCAAAGTGCGGCACACGGCACAAAGAGGTGGTGCTTAGACTCTGAATTAGTCATAGGTGTGCCAGGGCCTGGCGCATATTAAACAGTAGCACTCGTCTTCGCTGAGGGAAAAGGATGTGATCCTCGCTGCTGGACCCTCTGCCCCGCCGTTTCACAATCATCTGTCCAATCAACAACTCTGCTTGGCTGCATGTGAAAAAATAAACTGATATTATGAGGAGGACCATGAGGGCTGCTGCGTCCGTCTGTGTGTGTGTGTCATTCTCAGTCCGTGGATCAGGCAGGACAGGTCATAAATGGTAGCATCCTGTTCAATAATAGGTGTGATGAGAGGAGAGAAATACGTCCTTAATGAGGAAAATATTAATGACATTACCTGCAGCGATCCTCCAGCAGTAGAAACAATAAGTGTATCTCTACATTAACACGAGGAACAGCTGATAAAGCATAAGGTAGAGCTCTAAGTCTTCTTACATTTCTGTCTCTGAGCATATTAAAAATGAGATACTACAGGTTCATAAGTGAGCTTTGGGAGTGTTTGTAGGGGCATATTGAACTTTTGACAGAGCCAGGCTACACATTTCCCCATGCTTTCATTTTTTATGATGGATGCACACAGTCCTTAATCAGGAACTGTGCCTTTAAACGAGCCGTCAGGACCTCCTTAAGGTTGTGATGTCACCAATGTACAGTCAGCCACGCCCACAGGACAGCGATGGTTACAAAAACACCAACAGAGCTGATGCACAAACACGGTGGTTGGAGCCTACTCAGACCTGTGAGAGCTGACCAATCAGAGTAGGTCTTAAAGAGACAGAGGGTGAATAGACGTGCTGCAGCAATAGATAGTATGAGAAAATGTGTTTTTTGCACATTAGAGGATGTAACATTTTCACACCCAAAATAAAAGTATGAAAAAATTATAATATGGGACCTGTGAGATATGTGGTGAGACAATAATCATCTCCTCCTGAAGAAAACAACCTATTCTTACTCATGTCAAAAAACATTTTGGATTCAGGATAGTATATGCGCCTCACACAATATGACTGATCAGCTATCTACAGCATTTGCTCCTTCGTATCACACCAAATGAGATTATATGCTGCAGAGAAATCTAATGCAGCACTCACTTGCGCACCCTCATTTGTCTTTAAACAAGTAGAGAAACCTTTTAGTGAGGCGTGAATCAGCCCAGCGGTGGAATAAAGTGCAGACATACACATTGTCTCCGATGAACAGGGGAGGGAAGACTCGCTTATCCTCTGTAGCCTACTTCTGGGTGATAAGTCTTCTATTTTGGGCGGTCGTTAAGACAGGTAGCATCACCAGGGAATTACCTGAAAGCCTCAGAGCGGTGATAAATCACAGCCGTAGAGATGTGTTCAGCAAACGAAGCACAGAGGGAGAGGGGATGAAATTAGCAGCAGAACATGTCTCTTCCAGGCTCCAGAAGGTAAAAACAAAGACAGCATATAAAACAGGTCTCGAGGAAAGCAGCAAACATGGGCACGGATCACAGTCAGATGAAAATAGTGGCAAACTGTTCACAGAGCAGGATGGTTACCCATCCTCTCCCCATGTGACTTTTAAAAACACGGCCTGCACTGCGGCGTTTGTTAACAGTAAACAGTCCTGGTTGTTTGGCAGGAAAAACACCACAGCATTCATCAGTCAGAGGGAAATGTCTGAGACGGTGACAGCGTAAACGGAGGATCATCAATATTTCAGTGTGTGTGATATCAAAAAGGAGGCCAGTGGCTTTAAGCTGTTATTTCTGTGTCGTTGCTCACAATGAGATCTCTGCCGTTCATTAACGCTGCAGGGTAAGTGTGTGACAAAGCTGACTGACACTGCGCTAGGTTTGAATCACAGGCTCGGCTACATGGACAGTATTAAAAACATACTTGCAACTAACTTGCTAGATTTGAAGAAAGAAAAGGCTAAATGATATCTTGTTCAAACCAAAGTTACGGACATATATTCAAATCAAGCATTCGTACGGCACCGAACCGTATGTTACAGCAAACTTATCAAGGAGGCAAAGATCTTTGGTTGCATGAATGTCAGGCACTGATACATCACAGATACATGTATCGTGCAGGATCGTCATGTTCAAAACAGACTGTAGTTTTAATGCATTTGATTGATTGATTGAAATCTTTATTTCGAACATGTAAAGTCCACCGGTTGGATTAATATTCTAGCAGCAGTGTTTTATACAGTGATCCTGGGTAGAGCAGACAAAAGGTAATGAAAGGGCAGAGAGTGGATCAGGATGGAATCAGGCCATGAATAATGCTCTTTTCACTACGTAATCCTCTGTGATTGATCACGATCTGATCCTGTATCTCACTCAGAGTCACTTTACCCAACTGCCACAGCAAAAGTGACAACGTGTGTTTAATTAATGTGCAGTGATTTAGCTTTTACTCACTTGATTGTGGTGAAAAAAACAAAAAAAAGCATAATAAATTAGCGGGTTTACAGCTCAGCGGGCCAGATGGTGCCGTTAGTTGAGGGACACATTTTAATTTGATCAACCAGATGTCCTCATATTCTTCATGTTTATTTGTGGTAAAAGAGACCTTGACAGCATCATGTCAGATGTCATGTTTCTTCACTGGCAGATGGTTCAGACTAGAAAGTCCTCCAGCGATCACAAAATACTTTCAGGGATGCTTCCAAGTTTAAAGAAGACTGAGACAGATTTTGAGACGTTGATGTCCTCTCTGATGGTTTCAGCTCTCCAGCAGAGAAAATTCTTTTCATGGTCCTGTTTTGATTCACTACTGCTAAAATTAGGTTCGACTGACATTTGAGTTGTTTTCCCATTGATTCAGACTATTATTATCGCTTCTGCTTCTTATTAAATCGCAGATGTGATTGTTTTCTCTCATGTTATGAATGAAAACCAAAGAAATAAAAACACCTTAATTTACTTTTTAACTACATTATTTATCCTGAATATGAATATTATATGTTTTCATGCACTCATTGAATGCATGCTGTTTGACTTATCTTTCCTTTAGTTGGATTTGTATTAGCTGCTCCTGGGCTGCTATGACAACAGGAAATGTATAAAACTTTACAGTACAACACAGTATTGATATTTCTGCACTAAGAATCTCTGCAGACATATTTGAGGGTAAGACACAACAAGAAATAATTGTATTCATCCTGAATGAATTCCTTTTGAATTAATCAGGGCTCTGCAACATTTGAATCATAATCTGATGATCAGTCATGATGAAATATGATCAAACCAGTGAAGTTTTTTTTCTCTCTCTTATTTAGTCTTGAATATTTTGAATAAGTTTTTCAGGGGCTTTACGAAAGAAACACCCAAAGCCTATAATCTTTCCTCACTCCCATCTTTATTCCTGTTGCTCTACCTCTTCTGGTGGTGGAAAGTAACTGAGTCCTTACTTAAGTATTTACTTAAATGCAATTTTGAGGTACAACTTCATTTGAGTATACAGTATAACTTAAACCGCCAATAGGCAACTTTTTTGCTTTAATGTAATGTATGTATGAATTAAATGTTGATCGCATAATTTAATGGCTATAAAAAAGTGACACCACTGGAGTCCAGTCAGTCTGTTTCCACTTTAAGTTACTTGTTACTTTGCAGATTCAGATTAATACGAATAGAAAGAATAGAAAATCTAAACAACAAATACATTATGATGTCATATTATGGATAAAGATAGCACTTTATTCATCCCCAGGGCTGAATATAACAAGTTTCAACATTAAAGTGATGCTTATACATGAACGCATCAGTAACTAGAATGGCATTAGAGTGCATCCCTCGGCCAAGGCCCAACAGTCTCCTTTAACTGATCAAGCCTACAGTCCATTATCAAATAAACCACATTTACATTTGCCATATTCAGATATTTATTTGGAGCCACATCAAATTGTACTCACTCATAGATACCAGCCACCTAAATATGCCCAATGTTTCAAATCAAGAGCCACACATTATTCCCTGAGAAATTAACGAAAATGTGGAGAATGTCAACAGAAGTTGTTTTTTTTTTAATTCCTGGATCTGTCACTTTATCTGGATCTGCACCAAATGCGGTCCATTCTGGGCCGAGACTTATCCTCCATCCAAGTTTTGTTGAAATCCGTTCGTGAGTTTTTGTGTTATCCTGCTGACAAACCAACCAACCAACAAACAGACACGGGCAAAAACATCACCTCCATGGCTGAGGTAATTATAATAAACTCTTACTTAAGGTTAAAGTCCCAATATCCTGCAGGAATCCTCATTGAATGTGTTGGTTGAAACCCATCATCCTTCTGGACTGTTTGAAACAGTAACAGTGAGCTAAATGCTTGAAGTGCCTAAATGTAAGAGTTACTGTATGCTGACTGCAGGTTTGGCTTGCAGCAGCGAGACCAGCAGGTGAAGTGACCCGAGCCCTGGCCTGCTGGTCCAGGATCAGATACCGATCACGTCCCAGCAGAGAGAGAACGATTTTCTCCTCCAGCAAACTGAACTGACTCATAATGGAAACAGGATTATCTCACCACGCACGCTCTTCTTTTTAAAATTTGTTTGAGGACAAATGAGATTTGATGAGTCAGTAGCAAATTAAATGACATGTTAAAAAGATTTTCATTTGCAGAGACTAATCTCATTTAACAAAACATCTGACTAGAGAGAAAACTGCTCCTGGTTCAATACGTCTGCTTTCACATGTTAATGTGGGCGAGCTGCCACACAGCGTTTTCACTTTGATTTTACAAGACAGTGTGTGTGTTTTTCCACAGCTCTGTAAATCCCAAATCTGAAAATCTGACTCCAAAGCTACATGTTTTTATTCTCTTATTCTGCTGCTTTTTATTCCTGCTGATCCCTCTTCTTTATTCCACCAAAAGCTGCATTTCATGTTTCCTATTCTCTCCGTGCAGCTTTTACTCTGAGAATGAAATGAACCAATGCATATTGTACTGCATGTGTTCATTTCTGTCAATCCTCTCATCTAGTCTCCAGCAGGGTCAGGGTCAAGACAACATTTGAAGTACTTAAATTCAAGTATTGCATCAACAGAATCAGTCATATATGGAAAACACATCCTGCTTTGTAAATTAAAAACAAATCAATAGATTTTTTAGGGTGTTCTGAATTTATTTTCTGTATGTGAATTATTATTTTTTCTGACTGTACATAAAACAAACAAAACAAAACAGTTAAGAGCTAATCGGATATTATTTAAAGGGGCAATATGTAAGAATTTTGGTTGAAAATTCACTCAAAGTTCAACAGAATGTGAAGAAATAGCAGTTTTGATATTATGATGTCTTTGTCTTGTGTTGCAGAGATGTCTACTGAAGTTAGCATGCTAACCAACTAACCCCATCCCATCCAAGTACAAAAATCCTACTAGTGGTACGAATGCTATCGCTCCCCTGGTTCCCGAGTTCTCAGTCTGCACTGCTAGCTGCACGGCTATCTGAGCTAACTAGCAAACTGCAGCTACAGTAAGCAGCAGTTAGCACTTATTCTGTTGATGTGCTGCCCCCTATCTGTTTTTAAAATGAATTTGACACCGATGCCAAGACTTACATATTGCACCTTTAATGGAACAATATACAATGTAATTACAGAGTGGGCCTTTTTCTTCTTAACTTGTAAAATGTTGAAATAACTTCATTTGCACTTGTAGCATTTTGGTTCCCTGAGCTTCAATCCAAAATCTGAGGTGAAAACAGTGCCAGGTGTGAGCTCTGAGGTCTGTTCTTCCATTAAAGTACAAGAGTCTTCAAACCCACAGCTGTGAAGTATTTTCACAGTGTGGTATTAGTAATAATATTTAACAAAGGCATCTGAATACTTCTTCCATTCATCACTGGAAACAGACATAAAAAATGTGCACAGATTCTTCACACAATATGATCTGCTATCTCAGAAATGTCAGCTTTTGGACTCAGCAGCCTTGGAAAAACACAGCAGGAATATTTGACATTTTTGGTGAAAGGATGGAAAGTTTGAGATTTTTCTCAGAAGAATCACGAGACAAAGGTACAAACCTCACACAAGGTTAATAATATGATGTGGAGTTCAAAGTCTCCGTACTACTCTAACTGAGCTTGAGCACAGGTTTTTGCCTCTACTACATGTGAATAATAGATATTGTGAACTGTCACCACTGACATGCTCGCTCACCTCACTCTGCTCTATTAGGACTTCTGCTGCCACCTAGTGTCCAAAACCAGAGCGGCAGGCAGGAAACAGCAAATTATTCAAATCTTTAAAAAAAAAAACAAAGAAAAATATGAATATACATTTAGATGAACTGTGATGGAACATAACTAAGTGCATTTACTCAAGCACAGTATTGTACTTAAGTGCAATTTTGAGGTACTTGTACTTTGCTTGAGTATTTTTATTTAATGCTACTTTATACTGTACTTGAACTCCACTACATTTCAGAGGAAAGTATCACACTTTTAACCCTTTTAACATTTATTGAAAAACACTTGTTGCTATAGTTAGTTTGCTGAGTTAGATTATCAATACAAAATACAAGAGAAACACATGGAATGTACTGATTTTATTTTAACAAAATATTTCTATGCTGCTACTTTTACTTGAGTTAAAGATCTGAGTGCTTTTTCTGCAGATTTCCAAAAAAAACCCCACTGACTTGTACAACATAAAATGACTTACATATGCATCATTTACAAACAAACAGACATATCAGATGTTGCCGACATTTAAATGATGCTGCTGTGATGGTGCTGTTTGATGTCAGAGTGGCAGGAAGTTGCAGAAGCAAAGTTACGATTGCTGCAGGAAAGAAGCTGATCCTCAAAGGGAGATTTGAATTACTGGACTTTTACTTTGAAAAGCAGAGAGCAGGTTGTCGAGTAGAGACATTTCATTAATCACATGATCTTAAAGCTCAAACATGAAAGGTCTGTCTATTAATATGATCACACCTGCAGTTACCCACATTTGTTTATATTGATCCAGTTTTTTTTGGCGATTTGGGTGAACTGACCCTTTAAGTTTCAGACTCAGCGTCTCTGTAGAGTACAGTAACGTGACTCACTCGGTACATACAGTCTTCATTCATCTGGCGTGACTCTGAGCCGTCATTGTTCAGACGACATAACAACTGTTATATGTGACGGACAGAAAGTCAGTGACGACTGGCAGCTGGGCTGAAACACAGTTTGACACCTGCAGCTGGCAGTGGTGGCAAGTAACTAAGTACATTTACTCAAGCTGAATTATGATGTACTTGTACTTTACTATATATGTATATAACTGTATATTGGAACTCATTTTGAACTATGCAACTAATGAAATTTGAGTTTTACTGCAGTGTTTGGTTTTCGCCTCACCCTTTTTAACATTGCTGGATGCAGTTTGTCTACTTTTTTTCCAGAGTATGACATATCTCAGTGAGACTTCATGCAAAATAAAGCTGACATGACTGTGTGCTTTTGTTGAGTACACAAATCTGTTCAGTTGCTTTTGGGAATCATGTTCATCAGGAAACGTTGGCAGGAAATGTTGCAAGATGTTGACAGCTCTGTGCCTCCACCCACAGAGCCCGGGGAGTGACAGATGCCCTCCTGCAGTGGTTACATGTTTTATTTTTCTGTTTCTGCCTGTTAAAGGAGAGCCCACATTCAGCGTGATTTATTCTTCAATGTGACAGCAAGTCAGCGGAGAGGGAGACATGTCAGCAGAGCAGCGGCAACAGCAAAGCAGAGGAGTTCACCGACACTTCTCAGCAACACAACTTTTACTCCATTTTTAAATCATTTTTTTCTTATTTTGAAATTCAGAGTAACCTTCACGCTGCTTTAGATTTGTGCAAATTCAGTTATTTTATGACGAACTACTCGTGAACAGTTTCATTACAACATGCTCATTGTCCATCACATGTAGTGAATTAAAAGAAATCAGTTCTTTCCTTTACGTTTTACAGCTTCAAAACTTCAGTCATTTAGGACGGTTGTTCCCAAAGTGGGGGATGAGAGCTGTGGAGAGCTGTGGCCCCCATGTTGTCACATGGGGGCCACAGCAAGAATACCAAACACAGCCAGAACTAAATGTGACAAGGTATATATCGACCCTGGCTTTACCCGTACAACTGTGTTTAAAATAAATTCTCTAGCCAAAGAAGTATATATACAGTATGTGTGTGTGTGTGTGTGTGTGTGTGTGTGTTAACATTTAGGAGAAACAGGAGTTGAAGTTGAACTCCACCCAGTGATTTTAAGAACTGAAACAGGAAGTGAAATTGTTCTGTTGTGTTGTTTCTGTTTAGGAAATTGTGTGTCTTTTATTGACTTGCCTTTCCTCTTTTTTTCTTTTTTTTTAATCATATTATAATTTCTTTATATTTTCTTTGGGCACTCTAGAAAAACAGATTTTGCTTTGTGCTGTTGAATAATTCAAATTATCACTATAGTAAAGAAAGTATAAAGGAAGAGGTGGGACGGATTCATAGAAATCATTTTTCTCCGGTGAAGGACAAAAAATGTACTTTGAGGAAGTGATGTATGTCGCATTCTCATTTCTTCTTCTTGGACCGATTTGCTCTGAAAGATCATTTTCACTAAGAGACTTTCGAAAAAACTGTACATGCAAAGTTCGATGTTTCTGAATGCGCCCAACAGATATGAATGATTCATGTTTTTAGATTAAATATGTCTAATTAATAGCAGTTATTAACTGAGAAAATGCAAATGTAGTTAGATTTAATACTTTCATCCTGGAGGGGAAAAATACAATTCAAGTAAAAGTCCTACATTTTACATTTCACCGAAGTAAAAGTAAAGACAGGCAGTGTTTTTGTGTCGTGTCGTGCTGTTGCTGAGGATAAAACCTCCTTTCAGTTTTGGAGATTTTCCAGCTCTCAGATCAGTTTAAGGATAACGATGCTCTTCAAACTGGGGACATTTCCACAATCCATTTATCTTTATAAATGATAACAAATCATTTTAGTGTTTGTGAAAGTATTGCGTCATCCAGAGAAATTGACATCTCAACTGACATTTACTAACATATGATGATGACTTTATGAGCTGACTCCAAGTTAAACGTAGAATCTGAATCTGCAGAGTGGAGGATGTAGTGGAGGACAAGGAGAATATCTCCTCTGAATGGGACATTTAAACATTTTAAAATGCACTTTTGAGTTTCACTTTGTTTAAGTTCTGTACATATATATTTGTATTGCCTTTGAGTTGCACTTTTTTGTCCCTGATCAAGATTTTCTGATTGTTTTTTTAATCTGCTATTTTACATGAGGTCCTAATCATTTACAGTAAATCTAGATTCACCATGGCCCCTTCTGGCCCCCCTATAAAAACTTCTGAGGGTGCCTCTGCTGCCCATGTGTGTTAATGTCAGGTGAGTGTCAATTTTTGGTGTTCTGGAAATCAACAAAGTCTGATTATCAGCAAAAAAAAAAAAAAACCCAAACTGTTGTTGAAAAACATCCTCAGTGGCTCCTGACTGACAAGTTTTCCAGTGTGAAGTCAGAAAATGACTTGTCACCTGATTGCATCAATTCCACATGAAACTGCCTTGAAATACGCCCCAACGCTTCCGCTGACTTTCAGAAGACAGGAAGCAGAGTCACTCTGTTGAGCATGCGGCTCATTGGCACACAGCAGCAACAAGTGGAAGATACGGTTTTTATGGCAGTTTTATGTGTGTATCAGGAAGTCAACGTCTGAAATATGAACAAACGAAAACTGAGTAAGTTATATTTTAATTTGTGGCGTTGTTGTGCAATATGAGGGTATTTGGGCACATTATCATTAGAGAAACCTGACATCATCGCAAAATATTATATAATATCTGAGTCCAAAACAACAGAGTGGACGAATATTTCCAGTTTATGCTACTTTATACTTCTGCTCCACTACATTTCAGGGAGGGAGGTATTGCACTGTTTACTTCACTACATGTGTTTGACAGTTTTAATTACTTTAGAAAGATATCAGCTTATAAAACTCAGTACATTTTTAATAACTAAACCAGTGGTACCTTGTATGAAGACAGTTGTGTTGTGGCTTGTTGTTATATTTCAGATGTCTATGATCCACCAAAGAGACACATAGATTCATGTTTGAGGCCCAAAGAGGTTCAACACTTCTATATTTCACAAAAAAAGCAAATATTATGGAAAAATCGGAACAATGAATCCAATGTTATGTGTCAGAAAGTGTTTTTTCTTTTTTTGTCACCCATTAATCATTCTCACATTTATCTTGTGACACAGCCAGGATGGTAAACTACTCACTGTGTATAAAGTAGTTAAACAAGTAGTTGTAATTTATTACAATATATTTATCACAAGGGCTTATTTTCTGCAAAAGGAGTACTTTTAATTTGAATACTGTAAGTGTAAGTAACCGATAATAAGTCTTTACTTTTACTTCAATGAAATTATAAACGGAGAACTTTTGTTGTGGAGTTGTTTTCTGGTATTTTTTGCTTAAGTCAAGGATCTAAGTACTTCTTCCACCACTGCCGCCAACAACTTAGTGACATCTAAAACGTGGGCCACAGAAAGGTTTGGAAGCATTGGTTTAAAGGTGCATTATGTAGTTTTGGGCATGGCTGAATAAACTGAATAAACAAACTGAGGACACCACAATTTCATACTGTTTTACTTTGTTTATATGTGGCGGACCCTGCCACCTTTCTAGCTTCAAACAGTGTTCTGGGGACCATATTTTTCTCTGAGAACAACTTGTTTATTCAGTTATCGAAAAACTAATATTATGTTTTATTATCTCATTGGTATTGTAAATATTAAAATTGTGAGTTTGAATTTCTTTCACCAAAACAACATAATGCCCCTTTAATCTTTGACAATGTATTTTTGTTTTGGAAGCTTATCATATGTTTATGAATGGTTCCAATCTAAAAAGTACAATATTCCCTCTGAAGTGCAGCTGAGTACAACTGTAAAGTAACAGAAAATGGAAATACTCAATTAAGAGGAATAGAGTACTTGAGCAATTGTACAACTACTTTTCTTTCCTTCGCTCGAAAATGGATTCTTAGAAAACGATGAGTCAGGGTAAAGAGGCTGACGCAAATTTATTTGTACAATCCTATAAAAGAATGTGATCTATTGACACTTGTTTAACTGTGTGTGTGTGTGTGTGTGTATGTGTGTGTGTGTGTGTGTGTTTGTGTGTGTGTGTTGGCTCTTTGTTCACTGTTCCACTTACAAACAGTTTTTTGGTCCATTGTAAATGAAGCATAGACTCGTCTTTGTGCTGTGTGAATGGACAGCGGGCCGGCCGAGTGCAGAGTTTAGCTAAGAAAAGACAGCGAATGTCTAAAAAGGACAACAGCTCACTGTGCCTCTCTTCTTCGGCTGCTGGACTCGATAGTCGTTCACTATTTAAAGCTGAATTTCAGCCGTGATGCATCTGAAGGTTCATTCAGTTGAATTAGGCCTGAAAACAGGACTGAAACTGTAAACAAATCACTGTGTGTTCAAGTCAAGTCAGTTTAGTTGTGTGATAAATAATAGAACCATTAAAACTTTGTCATTTTAGAGCCACATTGATGTTTTTACTCTGACTAGACTAACTGCTGATGTGAATCTTTGGGCGGAGGTCAGTTCAACCTTTATCCACCCAAAAATGATGCACGCTCGACACTATTCTGTACTATTTTTGGATATGTGAATCGATTAAAGAAACATATGGATATCAGACCAGTAAAAAGACTAATCCAGGATGTGTTTGGCCTAGCGTAGCACAAAGATTAGAAGCAAGCAAGCCTGGCTGCATGAAGTCCATTACATGTCTTCTGTGAAAATAAAAAAAGTAGCCTCTTTGCATCTGCACCTCCACGGTCCCCTTTCTGTCTCTTGCACAAAATCATTAGTCTATATTTAGCTGAGGAAATAAATATCCATCAGTGTTTTCAGAGTCTAATAGGTCCCAGGGGCAGAAACATAATCAAACACTGCTCAGAGCTCGAGGGGCTGCAGTTCAGAATAGAAACGATGAGAGTTTCAGCAGATGAGGGTACAACAACATTCCTGAGATGACTCTACGGAAAAGAAAACATGTTTTGTTTTTCACAAGACGAAGTGAAAATTAAATGTTTGCAGCTGCTGGTGACTCAAACGTCTCACATTATTCTTTAATTATCTTTAAAATGTATCTCACAGAGGGAATAATGTAAAACCTGACCGAGACCGTATTCAGAAATAAGCAGGTGAATGCAATAACGGAGCGATCTACACTTATAATGTTTGCCTTCTTTAAACAGCTTAGATAACAAGGTTGTCAATCATTCTTTGTGTTTCTCTGTTTTACTGAATGAAGTAAAACAGTTGTGTGAAAGAAACCCCATGTTGTGAAAGAATACAAAGTCATTTCCTGTACTTCATCATTCAGCCTGTCAGAACAGACTGTCTCATCATCTCATCAAGTCCAGAGTTCAGCCGGATGTACACACACACGTCACAGTCGATTAGACATTTGTCATTTAGACTCAAAGCTGTTGAAAGATCTTAGCGTGATTTCTTTATAAACCATTTGGACCATCCGTGGTCATAGATACAAAATTTAAAAAGATGCCAAACTCAGAAGACACGTGAAAAATGTAGGAGAATTTGGAGACTGACGGGAGTTTACATAAGATAACGAGTACAGCTGAGGCTAACATGAATTCAGGGGAGGGGAAATTCAGGCTTTGAAGCAGAAGTATAGATAAACAGAGAAACAACCGACAGTGTGTGTGAATGCTCGGCCACTGGCTGATGAAGGATGAGTTCACCTAAAAATGAAAATTAAGTCATTATCTACTCAACGTTTCATAGTCCGCAAAACATTTCTGGAGCGTCACAGCAAAACAGCCTCACAGCATTCTCCTAAGCAACTGAAGTAGATGGGGACAGAAACACAACACAAAATGAAAAAGCAGGGATTTTAAATTAGCAGTGTTGGCAATCATGACCGAGGGAAGTTCGGGCTGACAGAGACTTGGATTACGTTGGACGAGGCACATGGAGCCATTTTATTATCTTTTTTCTGTTGTTTTTTAAGGGTTTTAAAACAAGTCCCCATCTACCTGAGTTGTTTAGGAGAATGCCACAACGTTATCATGCTGTGAAGCTCCAGAAATGTTTTGTGGACGACAACAGACTTTCTAACAACATGGGGATGAGTAGATAATGACTGAAGTTTCTCTTTTGGGTGAACTGTTCCTTTAAAACATACCTCCAGCTCTGTCTATTACTCCCCTCCAGTACGGCCTTCCTTTTTTTCTCTGCACGTCAATAAGATGGTCACGTCTTCACCTTGCATCATCAAAGGCGTTGACATCATTTGCAATCGCGCTGCCTCTAAAGTCTGTAGACATGTTTAGAATTGATCATTTGGGTAACATGAACGTCTGAACCAAATTCAAGGCAATTTATCCAACAGCTGTGGAGATATTTCACTCCGAACCACAGAGTTTCAGAATATATGTCCACAGTTGTCTCACTTTCTAAAACGTTAAGCAATTTGTTTGATTTGTATATTGTGTAAAAGCAGGTATCTGTTTTCTCCTTCTTATTGTTGAATTCATAAAGTCACTATGCCTTCATTTACATCCTGAGACTCTGATATCTAATAAAGTTGACAAAGGAATATTTCTGCCAACCCTCATGAACTATCTCTTCTCTCCAGGTTTCAAATGGCTCGGGAGCCTCACCAATCTCTCCATCCGCCGCCCATCAGATAAGCACCACATCAAGGTGGCCCCAGAACAGGATGGGATCCACTGTTGTGCCGCATCATCAGTGGGAGGCCAATCTGTGGATGACATGGAGAGCTGCCTCCACAGCCCCACTTATGCCAGCTCGAGCGAAATGTACACACATGTGGGCACTGTGCCCCGCAGCCAGAGGCAGAAGAAGAGCTGCAAGGACCTGAAGGAGAAGAAGGAGGAGGGGGTGAGTGGAGGGCAGAGCCAGTGGAAGGCGGGGGAACATGTCCGCGACTCCCCTCTGCTCACTGCCCTGTCCAGCCACAGTTTGACCAGTCTGGACCGGCAATACCCTGTTTCTGCGCTGGCCCGGCCGCTGCCCGCCACTCCGCTGATCAGCCGGGCTTCACCTTTGACCTCTGCGCCACAGAGCTGCCTCAATGATCCTTCAGCCGACCGCATTAAGAGCCAAGAGGCACCATCATGGAGCACAGGTGCTTTAGAAACTGATAAACCTTTGAGAGAGCCTTCAAACATGGCAACCAACGGCCCCAAAGGGTCTTCATCACAGGATGTGTACGTGCCGATGGACCCGATAGCTGAAGCAGCTCACACTCACCTGGTGGACGACCAAACACAGAGGCAGCGAAGCGTCACAAGCAAACAGGAAACCTCAAAGACTGTAAATGGCTCGCATGAAAATGAGAGCACTGACAGGTGAGAGAGTTTAATTATTAGACTTTCAGTAGATGTAGTGACGCTCCCAGAAATAGACTGTGGTTCGGTTCTTCAACTAGCACTACAGACATCTATTCAAAGAATGAACGTCACTTGTCTGGTTTTAAGTCTTATGAGTTTAAGAATCTGCCACAGCAGTGAGATTATTTCAACCTGTCTCCACTGCAAACCAGCTAGTTTGGAGAATTTTCAATATAAAATGATAAGACTTCTTCTTCTCTGTTGGTAAATTCACAAGCTACCCAGCTACTAGTATATAAAGTCATTAAAATTAGCTGCAGCTTTACCAGCTGTAACATTCAACACATCAGTATATAATACAAAAACATTCAGGATTCTAAACTGTACTTTTATATGGGTAATTTAAGTATATTTTTAAATGCATGACTAACTTGTATTATATTATTATTATTATTATTATTATTATTATCATTATTAATATTATTACTGTTGTGATTATACACTAAAAAGGTCTAAGCATTTATTGCACTACTGCCATGAACCAATACAGATGATAAACAATAATGGGTAAACAAAATAAGGAAAGGAAAAAAGAAAATACAATGAAAAACAACTTTTAAAAATAGAAAATATAGCTTACCCTAATGCATACTCTCTTAATACTTAAGATATAATAGTATGTTTCAATTGACGTAAAAATGCAATGTTTAATTGTAGTTTAAAGCTGCACTATGTCGTATTTGGGGAGGGAATTTTAATCAGAAGAGAAAGATCTTAATTGACTGATTTTGTTTTTATGCCTAAACAAACTAAATAAACAAGGACTGAATAAACTGAATAAACAAACGGTTTGTTTTCAGGACTGAATAAACTGAATAAACAAACTGACCTTAAAGAAAAACACAATACCATACTGTTTTACTTTGTTTATATGTGGCGGACCCTGCCACCTCTCTAGCTTCACACAGTGTTCTGGGGACCTTATTCTCCTCTGAGAACAGCTTGTTTATTCAGTTATGGTAAAAATAACTATTTCTGAGTTATGTTTTATTAACTTAAGTCGTCATATTGGTAAAAAAACAACTCATGATAATATAATACAGTGCCGGTGCACATGCGCAGTGGCTCCCCGCCTGCCCGCTGAGGTTCAGTCAGTCAGCTGGTCGGAGCTCAGCGGCAGTGCGTGTCGGACTGTGCGGGAGAAGATGTGTGAAGTTGGGGACGCTAACTGTCGGTCAGTCCGGCCCGGGGAGGGAGAGAGGAGGTGAGAGGAAAACTAATATGAACTCCATTAAACCTCACTGATATAAAGTCAGTAACTGTGTTTATGTTGAAGTTTGCCTGAGCAGCATCTCACTGTCAGAGCAGGAATGTGCGGTATGTCACCGTCATCTGTCGGCTGTTTAACTGCTCCAACACTCATCTACTAGTCGGAAATGAACAGACTGTCTTAATAGTTGAACTTGAAGTTGAAACTAATCGTTTTTTCCTGCATGTTTGGTGCATTTAGAGCGGAGACAGACACGTGTTTCAGCTGAGTTTGATGCAGTAAAACAAAACATTTACAACAATAGTTGAATTTGAAGTCAGTGGTTATCAGGCTTGTCTACAGTCTGTGTGTGTCCGTGTGCAGCAGTGCAGGCTGATCAGTAACTGGACCGGACTGTGTGTTACATAAGAGCAGGAATTTGATCCTGCCCTGGTTTCAGTCAGAACAGTGATAAGACTTGTTTTGGCAGCCTGTTTCACTTTCTCCTGTCTGTCCTACCTGCCTCAGTCCGTCCTGATTTACACCTGACTTTGACCTTTGACCTAATGTTCTGCCCTGCAAAACTACAGAAGCTCCAGGTCAGAACAGAAGTACAGAAGAAGTGAAGTTGGAAAAAAAGGGGGTTTAAAAATCTTTCAGGCCGGGCAGCAAACTGTGAAACCGATAGAAAGGTTGTAATGTTTCATTTTTGTCATTTTAGGCTCATTATTTTGACTGAGAACTGAGAATTGACACAAAACCACAATAAGAAATGCAGATTCTGCACGCTGCCTCTGGATGAACTGCAAAATGTGTTCTTTTAGCTTTCTGGTCCATCTTAAAAAGCCTAGATTGTTTAAGAAAATTATAATAATCCTTTAATAAACCTTTTTTACATTGATAATAATAAGAATAAGAATAATCTTTTAAGTGTTTCTGGCTAAGTTTATCTTTCCAAGCACTATTAAAGGTGCTATATGTAAGAATTCATACTCCAAACAAGTGGGGGGCAGCATATCATCTATCAACTGTAGCTGCTGTTAGCCTGTAAGCTCAGTTAGCTGTGCAGCTAGCGGTCGTATTAGCGAACTCTACATGGGCAGGGGCATGATAACATATTGCACCTTTAATATTTAAACGTAATAACAATCATAATTTAATACATTTAAATTAAGACACTTATGTGACTTAAATGTAGCTAAATCACCACATCAAATGAACTTCATTAGAGTCACAAAAATGAAACGACAGCTACTATCAGCTATCTGATAGAAGGCTGCCTTTACACTAAGCTAGCTAGGCTATCTATAGCATGAGTTGTGTTCTTCTCCATCACAAATTAATTTAGCCGCAGCCTTGACATCTGATTATGTGGAATTACAGACTGAATAGCCAAAATGTTCGCTTACACAAATAATTATTTTTAAATTACAGATAACTAGGAGAAAATCCATAGCTAAAGCATAGCTTTAGCCTAGTTACTGCAAATTAAAAAATATATTTTTGATACATTTAAAAAGCCTATGTGACTTAAATGTAGCTTAATTAACAGCTACTGCGATCTGCCAAGTTAGCCACCTTTCCGCTAAGCTAGCTAGGCTACCTTTAGTGGGAGTTGTTTTCGTCTCCGTCATGAATTCATTTAGCAGCTACCTGATTTAATTATGTTTTATGCATTACAGACTGAATGGCCAAAATGTCAGCTTATCCAATAGTTCAGTCGTCATCAGAAGCTGGTGATTTCCTGAACTGAACCGGTTTCTGTAATGATGAGAGAGGCATTTGTGTTTCCTAGTTTCTGAATCAGTCATAGCAGAAGTGGTTATTGAGGCTAACCTTGACCTTCATTGAAAAAGTCAGACAGGCTGACCGACTGTGTTGCTTTTTCCACTTTGTGTTTGTTTCTCTGTGGTAAACTTCAACAGTCTCTGCTCTGTGTGGAGTCATGTAGATGGTGTCACATTTGTTTTTGGTTATGAGAGCTTTGAACCACAGCTAGTGTGTGTGTGTGTGTGTGTGTGTGTGGATGTAATGAGTGTGTCTCATGCAGTGGTTTAGGAGCTGCTGGCTGAAGGTGCAGGAAGTGTTGTAAAATTTGATGCTGGTTTGGGGAGCACGGCCCCCAGGCGGAGGGAGTTTCCCCCTCGCTGGGATCTCAGAGCAGTCTGGTTTTTGTGGACAATGCTTCTTCACTGTGGCTGTGGTTCAGTGACATTACCTCAGAGATATCCACAGCTGTCATTCACTGAACTGTTAGGAGCGAATCTGTATATGCGCTTATCTGGTGGGACGACTGACATCTATATCACTCTTATCTGCGCTCACTTTTTTTATCAAAGAGAATAATGTGGAAAAAGATGCTTGGGATAATTAATTAAATTTACAGTGAAGTTTACTGTTTCAGTGCGCTGGTGTTATTTTAGACAACAAAGTTTATTGTTATCTATAAAATATCCTGCTCCCACTACATGTCCTTGTCACAAGTGTTTGATAATCACTTTTAAGTGATCATTGCCAAAAATGTGTGTATATCGGCCAATTTATCAATATCGGAATTTTTTACTTCCAATATTGGGCCCAAAAATCGAGTAAAGGTCGGGCCGCACTCAGAGGCTGTCCCCCGAGTGCAGGTAAAAACCGCTAGCTAGAAAGAGAGATAACTTGATATTTTACTTTTTGTTTCTTGTGAAACCAATTCCAGTTTGTCATTAAAATGGCTTTTCAGAAGTGACTGGTGACTGCATCAAACACATCCAGTCATGCTTAAAATTCTGTTATGTGCACTGCTAACGGTGGGCAGAAGGTAGACGATAAAAACATGTTTTACCAAACGCAACCACATTTCAGAAAACACATTTCAGAAAACACGACTCTCCAGATAGGCAACAATTCACTCACATTCCCTCTCTGATTCACCAGGATTTACACTATGTGCTTTCATATAAATTGAAGATATCACATGTAACATCTCTGCTTTATAAAGTCTCTGAAGATTGTATTGAGTTGTGTTCTTACATTAGCTGATACTCTGTGCTCAACCAGCGCTCGACTTGTAATGAGGGCCAGATGATGAAATGTTTGCAGACGTTTTCTCGTGATAGTGAGAAGTTATTTCTTGATCTCAATAAATCAGACTTGTTTTCTTTAGAGCTCTGATTATTTAATGATCTGTTTTCTTTTTGCTGATGAAATAATTATTTCCTAATCACAAGAAAACACAACTTGTTTTGAGAAAACAAAATGTCGGAAATAAATACATGCACGTCCTCTCAAACCTCACAGAGAGTCGCCCAGGGTTTAGTCTGACGGGCTCCATACACACACAAGCAGCAGTTCAGGACAAAACACCGACTACATACGGTTTGTGAACAACAGTCAGGGAGTTTCTCATGCAGTGTGTTTTACTTGTGTGTTCGCATCTGCTTGTGTGTGTGTGTGTGTTTGTGCGTGTGTGTGTTTGCTGTCCGTTCTCAGAGTTTGTGTTTGGGAACAAAAGGTCACCTCCCTTGACGTGACTCGTGGAAGTATGCAGCATGTTGAGGAAGAGCAGAGTGACTAGAAAAAAAAGCCATTGCCAATGTGCAGTTTCACACTCTCACATCACTGCTGTCAGAAAGAAACAACGCAACTGCCGTTTGAGTGTTTTTCCCTTTTTTTTTTATGTCAGCTGAAAGAGCAGAGCTGAGTTTTATAACTCCCAGAACCATCAGACTTGGCGAGAAGCCAGCTGGTTTGATTGCTGGATGGACATTGGGGAGAAAAGACGTTTCCTTTGCTTCAGTCCTGAAAAACAGTTTTGCACAGCAGTACAAGTACTCCCCATCCTCCCTGAAGAAGTTTGTTGTGTTGCAAGCTGTTGCTGGGTGGTGACGGATTAACACACGGCTGCTGTCAGGGAGTTGTGTAACAGGACAGGCAGGAGACAGAAAACCGTACTATTACTACTACTACTACTACTGCTACCAGTACTACAACTACTATTTGTACTGCTATTAAAATACTAAGGCCTGGGTATTCAACCTAAATACTTCTTTGTTACCTACCAAAATGTGTCTGTAGCATCGAGTATGAAAAACTGTCAAGATGGGCTATAATATAGTTTGATACAGATATTAATGGAGCCCAGAAGATACATCCTAATGACTCTTCCTCTAGAGTCTGACCAGTTCTTGATTTTTGGATGCTTATATACACAGAATATACTGTATACATAAATGCACATTTTTTGCAATGATCCCTCAAATGTGCTTATCAAACACTTGTGTCAAAGATACGTATGTAACTGAGGCAGGATATTTTACAGTTTAACAATAAACTTACACTTAAACTGTCCAAAATGACATCAGTGCACTGAAACAATAAAAGTTTTTATTGAACAGCATCTATGCTGATACTGATGTATCTGTGAGACTATAAGTGTTCTCGCTAGTAAAAGTGTTTTCATCACAATAAGTCATTTTACCCTGTGGAGGAAACTTTATAAGAAACTATATTTTAAAATTACATTTACCATTTTTTAAGCAGGAAAGCCAGAGTGAAAATGAAACATTCAAGAGTGTCCTGAACAAGATACATAGGCAGGAACTGATACCACAAGTATAAGTCACAAATCAGAAATAAACAGAAGTGTGACCACAAGTGTTTACTTCTTAGAAACAACCTACGTTTCACCTTTAAAGAAGCCGAAGCACTGCTAAACCCACAAGAATAAATAAATAAAAGCATCTAAAACAAAAATTTGATGAGATAAACGCATCGAGATTCTAAATGTTAGTTAATGCGGACTTTGTGGATTGTTAATGAAACAAAGACTCAGTCTGTCGGTCCACAGCTTTTCCCCAGACTCAAACATCTCAACAAACACCTCAACATATTCTTGATGGATTGGCATCAGCTCTGGTTCAGATAATCGTGGTCTCCAGAGGATGAATATCAACTTTGCTGACCTCAGTCAAAATTTCACTTTGTCCAGTACTTTGATTTATAACCAAATACCTGCAAAGTAACGAAAATCCCATCAGCCTGAGCTGTACTTTGTGTTTGTTGTGTTCAGCATCATCGTGTTAGCATGCTGAAGTTAGCATTTAGCATTGATGTGCCCAAGAACAGCTTCACAGAGCCACTATCATGGTTGTAGACTCTGTCTTGTATGGCTGCTGTAGCCCAAAAATGGCTCCATAGATACATTAAGTGCTTTACTGTATGGGAGGTACAGGACGAGACTTCAGAACAGTGGTGTTTGAACGCTCTCCAGTGTATAAAACATAATAATTGAGACGATTCATGCATGGAGTATTTGTGATGTAAACTTCTCGTGTGTTTTTTTCTTTTTTCAGTCTGCAGAACTTGACAGACAACGGTGGAGAATACGTGAAGGTGAGCTTCCTCTTTACATGACTTCAAATCTATTTTCATCTTCGGTAACACACTTATCTTGTTTATCTGTGACTTCCTTTTGCTGTGGTGGAGCCTTTCTCTCTTCCTCCCGTCAGACAAGACTCTTTCTGTTCCCAACAGTGGCACCGCTCTCAGTAAAGGTTAAGTTAAAGCTCTTTTCTGTCTGCTGCTGTGATCCTCCACACACGCAGCCTCTAATTCAATCAGGGCGGGTGACAGAAAGGACTCGGGGTATGCGGCCCTCTGCGGTGAAATACTTTGAAGTCGCCATAGCCGTTGCCGCTGGTAACCGCGGCGGCCTCGATTCGGGCCGGCAGCGCTGCCTGGAAAAGGTAGAAAGAGACACGGAGGACGAGAGAATTTCCACTTCATTGGCTTATAATTGGATACTTGACAAACACACTCGTCTGAATGGTACAAGCTGGCAATGAATGATAATGCTAATGAAATTAAAGCTATTCATTAGGGGCTTCCAGGTCTTTTACCCCTCAAAAACACACACACACACACACACACACACACACACACACACACACACACACACACACACACACACTGTTTCCTATTTTGTTTTGAAGTGGCCCTGGCCTGGTGCCCAGCCCTTGATTCACAGTCCAGTGGGACAAACCATTCTGTCAAAAAGTGAGGGGTGGGAGGTGTCAGAGAAGAAAAACAGCATGTCACCTATATAACAGAGTAATAACAGTAACTAGTGTGTGTGTCTGTGTGTGTACGTGTGTGTCCCAAAACAAAAGCATTCCCAGCCCGTCGTTGGTGTACGCTCTTGATATACAGTATCTTCGTTTTTGTGTGTGTGTGTTTGTATAAAGACA
Source organism: Pagrus major (assembly GCF_040436345.1). NCBI lineage: Eukaryota > Metazoa > Chordata > Actinopteri > Spariformes > Sparidae > Pagrus > Pagrus major. The sequence goes on along the minus strand of NC_133219.1, from coordinate 16,478,926 downwards.
TGTCCAACAAAGCACCACTGAGTGATGACCCCAGTCGCACAATGATGTTGCCATGGCGACGAGTGTAAGACTCCAGCATGGGTTTGGGTCTTGGGCCCCCGGTGCCCCCAGTGTGGATGCCAGTGTGGGAATGCCAGAGCTGTCCGTCCTCCCTCCTCTTCCCCCCTCTGTCCTCGCTTAACACACAGACACACACACACACACACATACTCACACAAAAACAGAGCTGAGGAGGCTGCAGCTTGACCAGATTTACCCACAATGCTTTTTCTCTCAAAGGATGAACATTTCAAGCAGGTTTTTGAAGGAAAGAGAGGAGTCTGGTTTGGTTCTGTCGTGAGTTAAAACCAAAGTCGGACGCTGAACATGAGGCTCTGGACTCATGTTGTTGTTCTCTCTGTGTGTTTGTGTGTCTGATTGTGCGCCTGTGATGCCCTTTAAGTTCTCCAAAGACAAGTTCTGGTTGGAGCCGGCTTCGGAGAAGCTGAGGAAGCAGTTGGAGGAGGAGCTGAAGCTGAGCGGCACCAACCTGAAGAGCCACGCCTGGTACCACGGACGCATCCCCTGGGAGGTCTGTCTCAAACACAGACACACACACACACACACACACACACACACACACACACACACACACACACACACACACACACACACACACACACACACACACAGACAATATGTGTGCTTGTCACTTAGGATTGCACTGACTGGCGTTCATTACCTGGAGGCCTACCTTAAAGGGTAATTCCACCAATTTTACATGGAATGAATGGGGCTCCACCTCCAACACTGTGTCCAGTAATAAAACGTCCTTAACAGACCGCATCCCGAATTCCTTCCTTATTTACGCGCCACCACCGAAAGATCACTTCACACAGTGTAATCTAGCGTGTTCCCCCCGGTCTTACGATTAGATCAAAGCTGAGCAGAGGTGATAAAAACCTGCGTCTACTGCAGAGTCAATTGACCTGGGTGTATATGCAGAGTTTACACATTCCCAATGCATACAAAAACCTGATCTTAGCAGGGTTTAAGTGGGATTTTTGACCAGTGGAAAAGGGGTATTGGATCCCAGGAATCTGAGTCAGGCAGTAGATCATCCACAAGGGGGAGCTCTGACCCAACATTAGATAAACTGATGCATTACAGCAGGTGAATGCAAGTGTAGCAGCAATAATCTAATTAGCCTTTAATCATTTTACAATACCTGACGGACAAGCGTTTCTGCATGACAATCTCATGTATCAGAGGGGTGAACTGAATATGAAATATCCTCATTATTAACCTTTTCCTCCTGGATTGACCCAACAGTCTCTGATGGCTCACACTCAGGGTGAAGGGTTTACACTAACATCGGACCTCTTCTATATGTGGAAACAGTGCATTTCTTGTGTGTCATGAAAGAGCAGATATGAACAACTCATATCTGCTCTAAGACAAGCAGTCTTAACAGACTTACATAAGCGCTATATGCAAACCTGACACAAACTGGAGAGATCAACGTTGAATCACTTCTTCATTGTATAAGTCAGAAATAGAAACAGATAAATGCAGATACATTTATTTCAGGACTGGACTCATTTAATAGGAACTAACATGCCTTTACCCTACAAAAAAATAATTTAGCCAACTGGAAACTCTTTGTGATGAAGCCACATCACTGCATATGTATTTGTTAAAATGTCACATATAATTCCAATAAACAAAAGAGATTATAATTAGGGGTGCACGATATGGATTTTCTTTCCCCGATACCAGTGAGATTGCTGATAATTTTTGTTTTTTAAAGAGAAGTTCATGTCCTGCGGTTTATTTGAATCAGAAAGGCTGAGATGTTGTGAGCAAAGATGGATGATTTAATATTACAAAGCTCTAATTAGATTTGTTCTATCAAATCTCTTGACCTTTTCTCTCCTCTGTGAATGTTTGTGGAACATGTGTTGCAAATTGCAGTCATGTTGTCTTCCTCTGGAAAAAAAACCCCAATCTGCATGGGTTGTTGTTGTTTCCCTTTTCTTCTTCTTCTTCTTCTTCTTCTTCTTCTTCTTCTTCTTCTTCTTCTTCTTCTTCTTCTCTATGTGAAGAACTTGGTGTCATATTACTGGCTCTATTTATCAGTTAGAATTTCACCAATACCAATAAACAGCCGGTAGTATAAATTTCCCAATATCAGGCCGATATTTATCTTGCGTCATATTTATAATGTTTCCTCAGGTGTCGGAGAGCCTGGTGGTGAACCACGGCGACTTCCTCATCAGAGACTCTCAGTCCAGTCTGGGCGACTTTGTCCTCACCAGCCACTGGGAGCAGAAAACACTTCACTTTGTCATCAGGAAGACGGTGGTTCAGTCCAGTGAGACGTACACTCGGGTCCAGTACAGCCTGGAGGACGAGGCCTTTGACTCTTTACCCGCTCTCGTTCACTTCTATGTGGGTGGCAGGGCGGCTCTGACCCGGTGGAGTGGAGCTCAGATTCACCGGCCGGTGAACAGGACGCTGCCTCTCAGCCACCTGGAGACTTCCTTCTGCACCGCCGTCAGTCCCCCGTCCTGCCACAAAGGGCTGATGAACGGAAGCGTGAGCGGCGAGGAGAGGGTCTGTCCGAGAAGGTGAGGTTTCACTCAGTACTTACAAGACCACAGAGGACTTTTTTCAGGCAGAGTCTCTGAGATTATGCTGCCATTATTGTATTTTTTCCCAGACTACCAGAACACCCTATATTTATACCTCCACACCGCTGAAAGCCGTGGCCTGAGGCATTATGTTTTCAGGTTGTCTGTCCATTTTGTTCTTGTGAACTCGATATCTCAAGAACGCCTCGAGGGAATTTCTTCAAATTTGGTGAAAATGTTCACTTGGACTCGAGGATGATCTGATTAGATTTTGGAGGTCAAAGGTCAAGGTCATTGTGACCTTGTGGTGCCTCATCCTTGTGAATGTGATATCTCAGAAACGCCTTGAAGGAATTTCTTCAGATTTGCTCTAAGTATCCACTATGACTCAGGGATGAACTGACTAGAATTTTGTGGGTTACGTGATGCAGTAATTCTGGTTACTGAAAAGATCTAAGGCTGCAATTAATGGTCATGTCACTAATCTCTCAAGTATTTTTTATTTTGATCATTTGATTAACTGATGAGTCTATTAAATGTCAGAAAACAGTGAAAAATGTCAATCAATCAATCAATCAATCAATCAATCAATCAATCAATCAATCAATCAATCAATCTTCAATTTCACAGACATCTTCAAAGTGCTTATTTTGTCTGACCAACATCCAAAACCCCAAAATATTATATTTGCAACCATGCAAAACAAAGTTTTGAGTCTTTGCCTCATAAATCACTTAAACAATGAAAAAGCACCATGACACAGGGACAGAACTCTCTGTTTACATCATTTTCTTTTAATCTGAGAGAGTAAACATGAGCATGAGTTACAGATTCAAAATGAGATACTGTTTCCTGTGTTGTGATGATCTGCCATCTGTCTCTCTCTGTCTGTCTCCATACAGTCCTTCCTCTCTCCACCACAGGGGGGCAGATGGAAACAGAGAGCAGGACGACCGGCCTTTGCTGACTGCTGGAGAATCCTCTCTCTCTGTGACGTACAACAACAGTGAGTTTAATACTATACTAAACTAAACTTAAATACTAAACTAAACTCTCTCTGCTCTTTGTTTTGATGCTCTGTTCTAAATGTGAGCCAGTAAAACAGTTAAATCATTAATAGGGAATAGGCGGTTGATTATTTGGGTAAATCATTTAAATTAGATTTATTCCCTCAGGCCTAACAGGCCCACTGTCAGTTCATTAGTGAGTTTTTGGTAGTTTTACTTTGTGGCCAAGGAGGCACACACTGCTGAAGCACAACTAGTGGAGTTTGAGTAAAAAACATTTTAAAATGTTTTTATTTTATAGATTCTCTCTGCGTCAAATAGAGCCTGACAGATTCAAGGCTGATGGTTTTAGTTCATTACAGATATATATGTGTATTAACAAGATACTCCGGTAAAGAAATGTCAAAAGATAAACCATTTAATTTGTGCTCACACCACACACACTTCTTCATCAAAAGTTTGTTATAGTTTAAAGTTCTTAATTATAGTTTTATAGCTGATTTTCAAATTTTTTGCATCAGTTGTTGATAGTTGTTATTTACAATAATTACATTTCCATTGAGGGTACCTGTTACTGTTACATTTTCTGTTATGTTAGATTAATTTATACTCCTCTATGAAAGGTTTGCAGGAGAATGCAGGAAGATGGTACCATAGATGTTTGTTATGCATAATGTCCATATTTACCTAAACTCTTCAGACTCATTCGATTCCATGCTGCTGAGGAAGCTTCTATGTTCTGCCTGGTTGGAAAGATTTCTTTAATGGAAATATATATAAACTATCCTCCTGAAACCAGATAGCCTGATGGTTAATGAGCATACCACATAACCACAACGTCTATGGTCCATTCAGCATCTTTGTTGCATGTCACACCTGTCTCTCCCTATGTGTCTAGTCTCTTCACAGTGTCGGCTCTCGAATAACAATTATCCTATAGAAAAAAAAATCATAGCATATAATGTCTCAACATGATGGCATGGTAAAATGTCCTATGTGATGTAAAACAGTAAGCGAATGTGAGAAGTAAACAGAAACTTCAAACACAATGGCATTCCCTACGAGTGCTATCTGATTCCAATAACCCAAAACTAATCCACCGATATAAGTAAGAAGACACCGATAAGCTGCTGAGCTTTGGTAGTTCTCCTCAATGATACGATCTACTTCAAGGCACACAGCAGTAATAATGTATTTATCCTTTGTTTAACAGAGACAATAATTCTTATTAAGCGTTTGCACAAAATGTTCTTGTCCTTGTGCCTTAATGTCTGTGCAGTAAACACACACAGCTGTATGGTCCGTTGTTTCCTTCAGTATAGCAGAAAATACAAGGAATTATAAGATGTTTGATACAGAACTAGACAAAGATGGAAAAATAAGCATATTTTTTAAATTTGTTTAACAACATATTTGTTTCAATTACCACTTAAAAATACAAAGTAAGTAAAAGATGTTGGTATAGGTAATTAAATGCTGTGTACATGTGTTGTCCATGGAGCAGCTAGAATACAAAAAATTGCAGACTGGTGGCAAATGATGATACATTTATTGAATCCTTAAATGTAATCAAAGGTACACATATATAATCACATTTTTGTGAAGCAGTGAATGTGTTGCATGGTTGTGCAGTACACAAGACCTACTCTTCATATGTGTAAAACAAAGCTTCAAAATAAGGCCTATTGATAGACAATCACAAGATAAATGTGCCACTTTTAAGACAATATATTTTACTTCATTTCAGTCAAGTAAATGCAGTAGTTTATGAGAGTAAGATGTAAAATATTTAAAAAAAACTTGCAAGAAATCCTTTAAAATTATTCCTGGATATGGATTAATAAATTGTTACAAATGTAATCTTAAATTATTTACAGATTTTTTAAATGTCCTGCAAACTAACAAAAATACAAACAGAACTGTGATGTATGAGGTTCGTGGGTGCATTCAGCTAACACACTCAGGCATGTTAGGATACCAGTGTAAGACTCTAAATACAGAACAGTTTACAAATGTTGTTGTTTTGTTCACGAGAAATCAGGATCCCGAAAATGTGACATGACTATCTTGCCATACTCATTATTCCTTTTTGACTTTGCTTCGACAAAACACTCTCCGCCACAGAAACTTGACTGCAGAAATGAAAACGATAAATACTAGCGAAATAACTGCAAACAGAAATGCCACCACATCAATCGAATGGTACTGGATCATGGACATCTTGTAAGACTCTGTCCTTAGATGCTTCGCACCTTTGTGCCTCATGACAAACTCGATCCAGAACATGGCGCGGTCCAGTGGCTTCATGGGCTGATCTCTGTGCAGGCTGGACAGTGTTTTCATCTTCTCCCTGTACGTCGGCTCATAGAGAACCGCCTTCAGCGCCTCCAGGAAGTTGTCTTTGTTCACAGTTGCAATGTCCAGGACTTTAGCCACACCTCTTGCTTTCATCCTGAAGAAGTTGTCCTGCTGGTCGAACATGAGTGGCAGGCCGACCAGGGGGACGCCGTGGTAGATTGCCTCCTGCATTCCATTGGTGCCGCCATGAGCGACAAAAGCTCTGGTCTTGGGGTGTCCCAGGAGGTCGTTTTGAGGCAGCCATTCGAGGAGTAAGGTGTTGTTGCCGAGGGTGGATGGTCTTTTGCCTTTGTGCCTCCAGATCACCTTCTGAGGAAGTTGGGCAAAAGCAGCAGCAATCTCCTCGGTGATGTCCTCAGGAAGTTTTGCCACCAGGGTTCCTAATGTCATAACGATGACGCCATGTTCACCAGAGCTCTGGACAAAATCCTCTAGTTCCTTAGACAGCGGCTTGGAGGGTTTGCATTGGAATCCTGACATGTAGATGATGTTTGGCATGGTGGGTCGTGGGAACTCAAAGGTAAAATCGTTCCTCATCAGCCAGATGTCTGCAGACTGAAACAGCTCCATGTAATGCACATCGTTCCCGAAGTAACGCTGGACAAATGGTATGTAGTTTGGGTCTGTGACATACCAAATTTGAAAACGAGTGAAGAAAAAGTAAAGAAGGTTCTTGAGCCGCTGGAGAAATGTCATCTTGTCAGTCAGCTCTGTCCCTGGTATTGGGACATAGGAAAATGGGGCAGGTGCAATTGCTTGATGCCCCTCACCCTGAATGGTCCACCTAACATTAAAGACAAGTGGAAGACCCAAACGGTGAGCCAGAAGCACCCCCGAACCAAGCGCAGGATCCGTCAGAACCAAATCATATTTTGCATCACGGAATCTCTGCATCATTGTGGTATTCTCAAACAACTCCCCCAACATCTTAAGCGACAGCTTATTCATCTGATAGAACTGCTCCACCAGTTCATACTCCAGAGATATACGGCTCCAAAGTGAGGCACCGTCCCGCCGCATGTTCATCATTCTGATTACAAATGACCCAAACTGTTCTTCATCAAAACCAGAAGGAAATATAGTGATGGACTTGTAATATGGGGACTCTTCCTTGATGTACCAGCTGTCTGATGGCCGCATCACCGTGATTTCATGGCCTCTGGAGTGAAGCTCCTCGATGAGGACTTTCATGTTGATCCAGTGGCTTCCGTCCACAGGGTACACCAAGACTTTCCCTCCATCTACCAAGGTTAATGAGCAGAGCAGCACCACAAGTGCCACCAAGGTCGGTCGGTGCATTTCTGAAAGAGATTCTGACAAGAGATGTAGGGATGTTAGATCTGTCAAGGCTTTACAATTATGCAGTATGCATCCACTTAACAAATGGCTTAGATGGGCGGATGTAAAGGAACTGGTCCAGAGAATTGTCTGTCTTTCAATAGATCAAAACAACATTTCTAGATTTATTTACCAAGCTCAAAAAGCACCAGACACTAAATACCTTTGAGAGGTGAAAGAAAAAGTCAAAATAGAGTAAAAGACACTCAAACAATATTCTAAGTCTATAAAGGCTCCCACTGGCAAATGAAAAAGGTCTCTCACACCTGAAAATCATCGAACAAGTACCAAGATCATCAGTCTTCAAAGGATACACACGTGTACATGCCTTACGTGGACAAATCATTAATTCATATTGAGCCAGACCCATTTAAGCAGACTGCCAGTGTTACAAAGTGGCAGCGTAAGGGGGTAAGGCAGAATGCACTTTTCCCCTCTGGCTTCCTCCAACAAAGCAAAGCCCAGCCAAAACAAACCCGATGCACACCAGTGCAATTCTTTCCATAGAGGATTTTCATTATTCTGTCAGCACACTGCTCCAAGACTTGCATACCGGTAATTGCATAATACAGTTCAATAAGAGCTTCCTATTACACAACTACACAGTGTGGGATTTCCAGCCGCTAAATCCCAGGAGGTTTACAGAGGCTGTTTGCTGGTGGATGTTCCCACTCTCAGGTTTCACAGCTTTGTGCTCGACTACATGTGGCGCTCAGTAATGGTGTCAACCTGTAAAGAGTGTTTCATAGCAGCTGCATTTTGTATTTTCACGGTCAATGGTCAAAGGACATTTAGATATGGTCCCATCTAAATGTCCTTTGACCATTGACTGTCAGTGAAATGTTCCACTTTAGCTGCGCAAAGGCGTTCCAACATGTCATTATATAATGTTTTGTTTGAGAAAAAGACTACTTTTTCTAATTTTGTTTACCAAAGACAACATGTACTACTTTAATGGCCAAGACTGCCTGTACTGAATACAAGTGCATGTTCTCTCTGTGTGAGGACAAAAAGAGTCAAACTCTTCCGCTGTTCGTACATTTCTGTAAACAGGAATTATGAGGCTGTTTTGTTAGCTGATAGGCAAATGTTTTTCCAAAATAATTAGTCAGTGTTCTTGCTTTAATTACGCAGAGTGATTTTTTGGGGGTTTCATTATGTTTCATGTTGCCGTGGGTCATGAAACATAAAGTCCAGTCCAGTTGTTGTTGAGCTTGTCAGTAGAGACATCTGGAAGTTGTATATGGCTCGGTGAGACTAACCCTGAGACCATAGCATCCATCTGCAAGTACTCAGCTGAACAGACCATTGATGCACTTATACATTCCAGTAATACTCACGACAGCCAACATGAAAAACAACTGCACTGAAAGATCAGTAAAAGTTTAAAAGCTTGGTGTTAACATGCCACCAGTGTATTTCAGCCTCTAAAACAAAGATTTTTGATTTACAAACTTACCGAGAGCGTCCGAGTCAACGGATTTTGTGTCACCGTGAGCTTGTTGTTGTTGGTGTGTCCAGCCTCCCTCACAGCAGACAGCTGACTGACTGACCGGCGTCCAGCTCTGACGGTCAGAGCAGCTCGGAGGGTGTTGTACCTCTAGTAGCAGGTCTAAAGTTCAGGGCGTGTGTGTAATGCAGCTGCAGCAGCAGCAGCAGCAGCAGCAGCAGGTTGGTTACACAAGGGAGAGCTGATTGGGAGGGAGTCTCACGTGGCAAACTCTGACTTTGAACTTCATATTTAGTAGAGGTAAGTCTGATCTGTGGTCACAGGTTAACATGAGCAAAGGCAAACAAACCTGACAAGAGATTTCTTTTGTTTTATACCTTATTCAATCACATTTCCTGCCTGCTGTCATTTCTGTAAACACGTAACAGTTGTAGTTTCACTAATGTCTATGACTGTTACAGTTTTGACTCAGCGTAAAAGATGCTTGATGAAGGTCTCTGACAGAAAGCTTTCTTCAATAAATAAATATGACATCAATCAAACTGTGTGGTTACTTTACTGTTTATTTTTATTACTGAATCCGAGCTTCAGCACCTCCAACGAGCCTTCATTTAGCTGAAAATGTATTCATTATTTTAATAAAAGAAAAACAGGATCAGCAACAATAAACATTAAAGTGTACATGTAAAATTAAAATTAAGTGTTGTGACAAATACCAGAGGGGGAAAAAAATAAAATCTGCTTTGATCAGTTAAAGTAAGACATTTTAAGATTGATAGTGTATTATGAGTCCTGAGTAAGTCAGCATAATGTAAGTTGAAGGTCATCACATTGCGTAACCAAACAATGTGCTCATGCCAGATGTGCATGAACTATATGACCGCGTTCATTGACTTTAAAGCAATCGATGTGTTCGTTTACGAGACAAATGAATTACACATTAAAGCAAATATGTTTCACGCAGAAGCTGAGGTGAACAATTTTGTCAAGAAAAGGGTCAATGACCTGTATGAAAGAAAAGGGGTTGAACAATCTTTAAAACCTACAGTTTTTCTTTTCTAGACTTTAATTTATCAAATGATAAGACTTGTGGGAGTAACTTAAATGCTAGATGATGTTTTTCATTTCAGAGTAACAGCGTGTTGGCTTGACTAAAGTGTAGCTGCAACAAGTTACAAAATGTTAAACGGTCAAATAACACATCTGTTACGGCATGTGTCTCCTGGGTGTTTTGCTTCAGTGGTTTAAATATAATGAGTCAGTACTTCAAATATCCGAATCCACTGAACTAAAAGACCAAACACAACTACATGTATCATGCCTCAAAGAAATACATCAATGAGCCACACCCTCACACTGGGTGACGTGTTCTTTATGCGCCATGAACACACACACTGTAGTTGATTCTGACTCTGTCAGACAAACACCGTCCTGCCAACACAAAGTGTGGATTAATCCGCCGCTGAAAATAGACCCAAACAAATGCGCTCCTGGTCCAACATTTCCTCCTGTTTGAGTAATGTTGATTAAATCTAGAGCTGCTGTAGGAACCAATGGACTAATACCTTCAACATTTGATGGGACCAAAGAGTAATTGGTGTTGACATAAGTGTACAAAGAGTTAATAAATGTTCTCCTTTTCCTTCTCTCCTTCTGTCTTCAGCTCCACAGTCTAGAAGTCCCAACATTAGTAGGGCACCCAGCGTGGCTCCATCCCCGTCCCTCCCCAGGCGTTCAGATACCTCCGGACCCATGCCCTCTCCCAGTAGCACCCTCCACAGACAGTTTAACGACAGACCCCAACCTCATCTGAACCATGACTCCCCATCCTCTGATGCAGGTGGAAACTGTTACACGGAGCTGTACCCCGGCCCTCAGAGCTACGTGGAGAGGCTGCGGGCGGAGGAAGGGTCAATGGGCATCGATCCACTGAGGGTAGAGGAGGGGAACGTGTACTTCTCACCGGTTGTAGAGACTGTCTCATCTTTCAAACCGAGCAGGTACCAGTCGCCGCTGATGCCTAAGGAGAATAAGCCTTTGGAGGTGGGCATCCTGCGGAGGGTGAAGGAGCTGCTGGCTGAGGTCGACCCCAGGACAGCGGCCAAACACATCACCAAGGCGGACTGCATGGTACTGTTTAAAAGTCAACTGTTGCTAAAATAACAATTTACAATGCAAAAGTATGCAAAGGAACACTTTTTTTTCTCATACAATTGTCGCTAACTAAAGAAGCCAGGAGTGGACCAGTAATCATGTTTCTGTGTCTCCCAGGTGGCCAGAATTCTGGAGGTGACCCCAGAGGTGCAAAGGATGATGGGAGTTAGTTCTGGGATGGAGCTGCTTACGTTGCCACATGGCCAACAGTTGAGACTGGACCTGCTGGAGAGGTGAGTTACGATTTACAAATCCTCAACACTCAACACAAATCGACAACCACATCCAGCCGGCTGTTTGGTACTGAACAGAGCTTGCTCACTTATGGAAAGCCACAGTGAAAGTTTTAGCCAGCTAATATGCTAAATGTTACACGTCAAACGTTAGCATGTTGACTTAAACCTGACAAAGTACATCTTTGAATGATGAAATTGAGCCAACCCTCTCTTCCTCCCAACTGCAGGTTCCAAACCATGGCGACCATGTTGGCTGTGGATGTGTTGGGCTGCACCGGGACGACCGAGGAGAGGGCCGGTCTGCTGCACAAAATCATCCAAATCGCTGCCGAGCTCAAGAGCACCATGGGCAACATGTTCGGCTTCGCTGCTGTCATGAGAGCCTTGGAGCTGCCGCAGGTAAACATGCATCACCCAGACTGGATATTTGATTTAAGCTGATTTATGGTTATTGTTAAATTCATGATGGGCAAATGAAGGTGATGATGTTGACTATCATCACTGCCTTAGTACATCAGAATAACCCCTGTCATTACCCTCTGTACATATAAAAATGAGCACTGTCATCATACATTAATAAAACTGCACCACCACAGTTTTATCATTATTGTCTTTTATTGGTGGTATAAAACTGTACAGATTGCTCACCCATAAGGTAATATGTGCCCTGTGCTCTCTATGTAAAAGTTGGTAGCCTGACCTGACAAGCTAACACGCGAAAGAAAATTACCTATCATCTTCGGACTCTAGGGAAGGACAGTCAGTATACCACCCTGGCCCCACCTTTACATCTGAAACAATCACTGCCAGGTTTTCATGTGGATGTTTTTCTGCCTCTCAGGTGTCCCGTCTGGAGCAGACCTGGACGGCGTTACGGCAGCGGCACACAGAGGGCGCCATCCTTTATGAGAAAACTCTGAGGCCGTTTATGAAGAGTCTGAACGACGGCAGAGGTAGAGGCCCTACCACACGTTTCAAGCACTAAAAAACAGGATGGTCACTTTCCTCACAAACAACACTGACTCTGTCTGTATGTCTGTCCGACAGAAAGCTGTCCGCTGTCCAATACCACCTTCCCCCACGTCCTACCCCTCCTGTCTCTGCTGGAGAAAAGCATGGCGGTGGGTGAGGGGACAGAGCCGTGGGAGACGGTGGAAGTCGGGGTGGACGTGGTCATGTTCCACCTGGGGGCGGCGAGGACCATCGCACAGCTGGGGGGCATCTACCGCTCCAACGCTGAGAGCAAACTCCAAGGTAATGTTGTTGATTGTCAGAAGATTATTACAACTTAAAGTAGTAGTTTTATTCAAGACATTAAAGAAAAACTAAAAAAAAAAATCAGCAGGAACTAAATTATTGTTGCTACACTAAAAAGGATGGCTGTTGCAGGTTTCCAGGAGCAGGCGGAGGTCCTGGAGCTCTTCCTGACTGACTTCCAGATGAGGCTGTTGTGGGGGAGCAGGGGAGCCAAGGAAAGCCAGGCTCTGCGATACGCCAAGTTTGACCAGGTGCTGACCGCCTTGTCCAACAAGCTGGAGCCGCCTGTCAGACCACGCTGACCACAGATTGTTTTTAAAAACTTTGTATATCCAGGATGAGCACCCTGTCGGTTTTTAACTCTACATGTGACAGTCCGTTGGTCACTGAGCAGCTCCTCCTAGCAGTTCTGATGACCTTCCAGTTGAACTTGAGCAAGGCATTAAAAGGGAGAGCATGATGTTTGAAACAGGAAGACTCCAGCCACAAACACTTTATAAGCATCTAGTCTCAAACAGTACGCCGCCTTTGTGGTCAAATCCTGCCCACATGTAACAGACTGTGAGAGCTGAGGGTGAAACTAACTTTTCACCTGGTTCTCTGGAGCTTGTTGGGATTCAGATTCTTGTTCAAAAGCAAATCAGCAGGATGAATGTTAGCTTCTAATTTGTTCTCATGCTAAATGGTTCATTTCTAATATTTCTGTTCTTTTAATGTTCAAATGCAAAGCAGAGTTTATGTTGAAGTCAGAGTTGCAGCAGGATGGTGGAGGCACTGTAAGTATGAGGCGGTACTGCACCCTGGAGGACAACAAACACAAACCAAGAGGCTGCAGAATTTACAGCTAGACCATTAGTCAGTTTGAAGGAAAATTACTTGCTGGCTATTTTGATAATCGATTAAATATTTTAGTCATTGTTCAAGCAAAATGTCAAACATTCGCTGGTACCAGCTTCTTAAATGTCAGGATTTGCTACTTTTTTTTTAACTTTATGTCAGTTAATGAAGAGTCTTTGGGTTTTGGAGTGTTTGTACAAAAGAAGCAATTTTTTGCTAAATCGCAAAAAATAATCGGCAGATCATTTAATTTAAATAATTGGTGAAGCCCTAGTTTACCATCCTCATCACAGTCTTGTTTACCACTATCTATATTCTTAACTGAGGACGTGAACAACTTAAATGTTTCAGTGGAAATCAACTTTATCCTGCCAGCATCTTTCATTTAATATGTTTAAGTTTCTTACCAGAGGACTTCATCTGTCCCACAGTGAACCAAAATGTGAAAATACCAGTGTATATATGCAGTACTGTGCCAGGTTCTGTTGTGGTACAGTAGTTTTGTTCTGCAGGAGAAAAACAAACACTTTAATTTTACAAGAAGCCTGAGACCTGTTTTCATGAAAATTGTTCCTGAGACGAGGCTGTGCCTCAGTCTGTTGTATAGAAATGTGTTTATATCTGCCTGAAGGCTGGACCTTCCCTAAATCTAGAACTGTATGAAGTGTATGTCATATTGTACAACCAATAACAAAATAACATTCTATCCACATTTCCATATTTTGTATTATGTTTATCACCATGTGTTAATCATTAGGATTTTATCATTTGAAGTGAATATTTAATGAGATTACAGGTGCTGTAATCAGTGCTGGGGTCACTTCACTTTCTGTTAAAACGTCCTTTTTCTCATACTGTATATGTGATTATCACTATGTCAAGTCGTGAGTGAACTGAAAGCGAGCTGACCCCAACCACACGAGTGCAGCCCACAGGTACAGAGCATTTCTATTACCTTACACAGTATTAATGCCTAATATTTATCTGAAATGTGAAAACAAAATAAACATGTTTACCTCACTGTCAAGCCAGTTTATTGGATAAAACTGTTCATACTGTATATCTGTCAGAAACACGCCTGATGCCTGACCCATACAGCTGTCCAACACTTATTTAAAGAGGTCTGAGATGGCAATGGATTGTGTTTATATAGCGCTGGTGTACTACCAACTTCTCAAAGTGCTTCAATTAAACATTTAACCACACACACACACACACACACACACTACAGACCAATGGAACAGCCATAGCACAAAACAATCTCCGCTTGGGCTTCTTTCACTAATACCTTACATAATGGACAATAATGTGTCAAACCAAGCTTATCTGGAGTGTTGTAACACGATAAATGAGAGTGTTGAAGGCTAAAGTCTATATTTGTATGCAGCTTGTGAAAGATGTGTTTATTTTACCATGCATAGTATTAAAGAGAGACATTATTTGGACATTGGAAGTATGTTGTGAAGTGGCATAAATGAGGCTCTGCGAGCATCCAGGCCTGAGCTAGAGATCAAATGAAACCCACCGTTACCTTGATTAAAATTACGGATTCATCTGGGATTGAATGTTGTTGGAAACATTGGGTTAATGTAAGTACACAACTAAACAACAGAACAAAGGTCTAGTCGTTTTTTAGATATTTTAATGCCAAAGAAATCAACGTATATCTTTCACAGAAATATCAGTGAGGATTACTTTAGCGTGTTCCTGTGGACTAGCACTCTGTGAATATTAAATAAAGATTGAATATATATATATACTGCAATTTATGGAAACAGACAGATGCCAAACATGTGACAGTTTTTATAGAAGAAAAACTTTGGTTTGTTACTCAAAGTTAAAACACACTCACCAACTGGCAAGAAGCCATGAGCTGTGCATAAGCTGAATAGGTGTTAAGTGGACTGAACACATCTGCACACATCTGTGTTTTCCCCTTGTTTGTCTCAGCTAAGACTCAACCATTTCCTTAAAGACAAGGTAAGCTCTGACAAGACAAGATGGGGCTCTGGGCATCCTCGCAGAATAGCAACAGACACGTATAACAAAGTAATGGAATGAGTTAACTTAGGTATAATAGCCCACGTGCACCATGGCTCCTTAATTTCCACATTGACACCACCCTTTGTGGTAAAAATGACATTTTCTATGATGTACTACTCTACTGGACTTAATTTATATGCAATTCCTTACAAATAAAAATGTTTTAAGTGACTTTTCTCCAGAGTGACCAGGATCATGACGGACATTCACCACCCCAACCATGAACTGTTTGTGAAGCTGCCTTCTGGCAAGCACCTATGCAGTGTCATGGCCAGGACTGAGCGTCCGAGGAGCAGCTCCTTCCCTCAGGCCATTCGGACAAAAAATCTCATAAACCAACATAACACACACTCAGCACACACCATTTACACACATGCATACACACCCTGCTACCACCCTGCACATGGTCTTCTTCTTCTTTTTCTGTAAATACTTTTGTCTTTGTCTCTTATTTATATCTATTTCTTGTTTATAACATGTATATATATTTTTTTCTATTTAAATGTAAGTCTGTTATTTTATTCTCTTTTTCAGTTTTATTTTCTTATTTAAATTTTATTTTCTGGTTGCACACTTTTTTTGCACAGTCATTTCATTTCACTGCTGCTGTATTTGTATAATTGCATGTGACAATTAAACCTTTGAACCTTGAACCTTCTGTTCAATTAATTTCCAATAAAACAGCTCTTTCCAATGCTTCTACAACATCTTTATTCCATCCTGCCACACAGTCCAGTGTAATTAAATCTCTTCAAATTTAAATACAGGGCTGCATCGATTAAAAAAAACAATATTTGAAGCTACAGTATTTTCCAGCTGCGGTGCCTACAGCTGTGCTTTTTGGACTGTGATACTCCAACGTGTACAGCATTACGCCCCATTTCAGATTTCCATATGGGAAATGTAGTCCTTTCAGTCTCTTCGTTACATGTTCCTGGACGCATCCCTATAGCTAGAAAAACTACAAACTGACCGGTTGTGGTCAGGAGAAGGTTCTTTCGCTCTTTCTGTCTGCCAGCAGGCAGCCAAAATGTTGGTAATCCTGTCTGTGCTGTTTTTGTACCTTTCTAATCCGGTCTGCGGTGTTATTCAGAGACTTGTCTGCACCTTTAAAGACAGCTGTGACTGCGATTTTAAGCCGAATATCAGAGGTAAGATAATAAATGTCTGTCGTAGCTAGCTAACGTTAACTGACTGGTGTACTTGTTGTTAGCCAGCTAGCTAGGCGAATAAGATACGTATATCTAGCTAGTTTGATTAAGCAGTAACTTTGACATAACTGATGTGTTTTGTACGTGTGCAGGGCTGGTTTACTGACGTTAAAGTCTACACAGTACTTAAGAAGTGATATTTAGAAATAATACTGTTGTTACTGTAATAACTGCTCTGCTAGTTGGCTGCTATGCTAGCTAGCAAAACACAGAAGTGGTCTCTGCGGTTAGCCAAGGCAAAACAAGAAGTTGGAACAAAACATTGTTTTGTAAGTTGAAAGCTCTAAACTGTGAGGACCTTTCTTAATATGCAGTGTAAAATTAGTTTCAGCTTACTGTTACTGACCTACTTTTCCAGATTTACAGTTTACTCTAAGGTATTAGACAGTTGTTCTTCATTCTTAAGGTTTGACAGATAAAAAACAACTGACAATGATATATTGGGTCTTATATGTAAAAGCATAAAATAAACGTTTTTGGTAATGGTCAGAAGGGTTAGGGTTAGGTTTTTTTGAGATGCTGGGCTGATTTGATTGGAGGGGCACATGTTGTGTGATATATTAGGCTGACTGCCTGGTAGGTGTTGTGGATGGGTGGTAACATTAACATTAGGGGTAGAGCAATTATCAGCCCTGGTCGATTATCGGCCCAGCAGTTTTGATTATCAGTATTAGTGATTTTTCTGTCAGATTGCTGATAGAATAAACTAATTTAAAAATGTGTTACTTTGGCTCTTATGCAACATCCTCTCAGAAAATGCCCTGCCTACAACATCTGTTTGGTAACATGTCACAATTAATAGCCTATCAAGTGAAGTACCTCAAAATTGTACTTAAGAACAGTACTTGAGTAAATTGTACTTTGTTTATTTCATCACTGGTTGTTCGAAATTTTGAAAGACTTTTATTTTTACTGCAAATGAACATCGGTCCCAAATATCACTTTTCAGTCTCCTTGATTTCTAATAATATCAGTATAGGTATCGGCCCTGAAAAAGTCATATCAGTTGACCCTTAATTAACATCCCATGTGTCTTTATTTCTTGACAAACAGACCTGGAGTGGGACCTCTACAAAAATGTCTACGGACAACATCTGGCCCAGGACATCGTTTCAGAGGAGGTGGCAAGGTTCCTTCAGAATAACAACCCCGAGCGGCCCCTGGTGCTGTCCTTCCATGGCTCCTCTGGGACAGGAAAGACGCTGGTCAGCTCCATGCTGGGAAATCATCTGTACGGCTCAGCGATGAGCAGCCCGTACGTCCATCAATTTGTTCCCACGCTGCACTTCCCTTATCCTGACCGGGTCAAGGAGTACAGGGTACGTTATGGATTATTGTGTAAGGTGATGTTAATTTTAATGTTATCACTTTAGTAGTAATCATGAGTAATTACAGGTTGGGGACAAAATGCTTTATCTAAAATAAGAGAAGAATAACAGATTAAATATGATGGTAGATAAAATGGGATGCTAAAAAGTAGGATTTGTCCAGTTTTACTGAATGTTTAATTTTTTTAACTTGCAGAAACAAAATTATAGTGGGCAGACTAGAAATGTCGGATTTATTTGCAGCCTTTGGCGATTTTGTCAGGACTAAATTTCCCTCTGTTGGTTCGCAGGAGGAGTTAAAGGGCTGGGTGCAGGGGAACCTGACGGAGTGCGCTCGCTCTGTCTTCTTTTTTGATGAGATGGAGAAGATGCCTCCAGGTCTTATTGATGTATTGCAGCCCTTCCTGGGTCCCTCCCACGTTGTGTTTGGCACCAACTACCGCAAGGCCATCTACGTCTTCATCGGGTAACCACACACACACAAACAAGGTGTTCAGAGAGATATAGGGGCAGCATCGGTGGGGGCATGTTGCTCAGTGTACAGTGACAATCATTATATCCTCCACAAGACACAGAGGGAATTACACTCTAAATGTGTTTTGTATGTTTTTCCTGCAGCACCACAGGAGAGGAGGTGATTAACAAAATGGCACTGGAGAACCGGCAGTCTGGAGGGGACAGAGACGAGATCAAGTGGGCCGACTTGCAGGAAGCCATCGCAGAAGCGGCCTACAACAGCAACTCTAGTAAGTGTCTTTTGTAATTTAATTGTACAGTTTTCAGAGATTAGTGCACACTACATATTAGCCACAGATATTTGCTGGGATCGTCCATCCCTGTTGGAGTTTCCCCATTGGTCATTGCTGTTTCAAAATGAGTAGGCGGGAACCTTCACTATGTACTGCAACTGCAGATTCTGTGAGTATAGGCCAGCGCTCTAAGGCTATCGCTAGTGGGTTCACATGTCGCTCGCGTTCACACAGGGCTAAAGATTTTTAGTACTATGTGGGCCACACCTTCGTCTCACCATAAGTTGAGCTGAAACAATTGGTTCCCAAAAGCAGCTTTTTTTCTGCAGCTAGGTAAAGGAACCGGTGGGGCCCACAGCTCAGAGTGCTGCGCCTATACTCTGAGACTCCAGAGTTATGGTACAGATGTGTCTGTTCAGTTGATCAAACAAGCGCGTTGGTTTTGTTGCTTTGCACTGTTACTTATTGTCAAATGAAGGAAACTGAAGGGACTTTCTCTCTCCAGGCGGCTTCTTCCGCTCCAGTGTGATCCAGCACAACTACATCACCCGCTTCGTTCCCTTCCTGCCTCTTAGCCGTCGCCACGTGGAGCGCTGTGTCCACTCACAACTCTGCCAGCGGGGCAGCTGTGGTCGCAGTGACGTGGTGGAGGCAGTAGGGGCGGACATGATCTACACTCCTGTCAAGGGACATTACTTTTCCTCCACTGGCTGTAAGGCCGTCCCCGCCAAAATCAACCTCTTCCTGTGAGGTGAGAAGGCAGCTGCTGGTTGATATTTAAGGACTGAAATGGAAAACTCCTTCTGAAGGTGAGTCAGTGAAACAGAGTCTGTTTCCATCAGTTTCTCCATCACAGGTCAGAGCAGCATCTCTGGAGCAGGCAAGGATTCAGAGTCGAAGACGCCTCCTCTCTGAGAGGACTTGAACTCACAACTCCCCTAATCCAAAGCAGCTTTGTGCTGTCAGAGCTGAGTTTTCAGCGCCATGCCCGGAGTCTTGCTACGCTCTACCTCAAACCCAACTCTGCCTTTTAATTTATAAACTCTGAAGTTGGTACTGTACGGTTTTAGATTTCAGCTGCAGTTGGTTGCCATCAGTGGAGGCGATCGATTCAGTCTATTTATCCAGTATTTATTTCTCAACACCACCCTCCTTTCACTTTTATAGCTCCCTAGTTGGCCCACAGGAGGAGGAAGGAGCTCACTGACTTCCACTTTGGGAGTTATACAAAAAGGGATCAAAGTTCTTATGGAGGATTTGTTGAATTTAAAACATCTCAATGAGTTTTTTTTTGTAGGGAAAACATATTTAATGTCAGCACAAAGATGTAAAGAGTTCCTCATTGCAGCAGCTAAAGAGACAGTTGAAATTTAGCCTTGCATCTTCTATCTAACTTTTATTTAACTTTTCAGGAGCCAAGAAACATTTTTGTTTAGGGGTTTAAAGGTTGAAAAGTGAACTCATGAACTCACCCAACTGGTGTGAACATGTAAAACAAACAAAAAACCAAGGATTTCACTTCACAAGTGCAAGTAAGGTTGAGAAATGTACCAGCGCTGGGTTGCACCAGCTATGCGAAAATTCGAACTCAGCCTAGTTGGAATGTAATTTCTAGATTAGGATGGAGTATACACTCTGCTAACATTTTTAAGGGTTGCACCAAGTAAAATAGCTCCAACATAAGTTACATCCTAATATATTATTCTATATTACCATATGATGTAGCTGACTCGATGTCACTGTTGTTATTTTAAACTAGCGGTAGATTATGGTTGGAGGCTATAGATCTGATATCACCTTATCATAATGCTGTGTCCTATTTCACGTACCTTTTGTTGTTTGTTGATTAACGATGGTTAACAGAATTATTTATTTATAGCCATTACTCTTTTAACTGATTGGCCACAGGAAGTGAAAACTTCGGTATTGTAGGTAGAAGTTAGGATACCTTACGTCTCTGTGGTGCAACCAAACTAAACAGTTTTAGTATCAAACTATCAAGTTTCCACGTATGGTTTAGTGTGGACTTTACACTCTAACTTAAGACAGGACTTACACATGGCTGGTGCAACAGGCAGCAGAGCTTTAAGCAAGAAATTTAGTGCGTATGTTTTAGCTTGCGCCATCATTGGTTTCAAACCCAACCTAACCAATATAATTTGAAAATATACAGAAATTAAAATGAAGTCTGCCATGATTGTCCTTAAACAAATGAGAACAAAATTTTAAATGAAATATCAGCTCCCTTGATAAATGCATTTTCTTACTTAATTCTTCTAAATCATCCAACATGTGCTGTGCCAGACAACAATACAGTATGTAATGTAAATGTACATTGTCTTAAAGTAGTTTTCTTCCACAATTCTGTATTGAGATTCAAGTGATATGAATGACCTGTCTGAAGAGTGCCATGTCTATTTTTTTAAAAAGTGGTACAAAACGAAAAGATGGATTTTACTTAAATACTTGAATACTATTGCTTTGATGCTGTCCAGCAGGGTTGATGTCATAGCTTTGAAATACTTCATCAGTTCTGCCATCAGGTGGCAGTAAAGACTTCCTTTGACCTCAAGTGGAAGAGGTGAAGCAGAGTTCACCTGCAGCTCAGTCCATCTGAACTTTGAGTGAGTTCTGTAAAGATGTATATTTGATTTTGTTTCTTCGATGTAAGATGTTTGCCTGTTTGTTTAAACACACTGAAAGTGCACTTTACCTTTTTATAGTGGATAAAATGGATCTGATGTGTTCTTGAGAAATAGTTTTTCTCACTCTTTGTGAAGGAAAATGTGTATGGTGAGAAGACAGTATGCATCTGCCAAAATGAATAATTGCCACGAGAATGAATTGTTTACAATGTATTACTTATTGTAAACCATTAATTATTTGTTGTATTGAATGAAGGCTGTATGAAGTCCTGCGGCAGCAAGTCAAACATTTAAAATCCGATGAAAATCAAGCTTATTGAATTTACATGTGGAGTACATGGAGGTTTTCTTATTGGAACAAAGACAGATTAACACAGCAGCAGACTGAGTATTGACATATAATAATCAGAAATCTGTAACATGCAGGATATTCTTTACCGTTCAGTCAGCATTGTCACTATTATCAGTTTTTAGATTGCCTCCCTCTGGTATGCACAGAGGGTAGCCTGTAAACTTCCACCAGACTCCATGCAAATATCAGTTGTTTTTGGCGTGTAGGTCTCACTACCTTCAGAGGCCAGTCAGTGAGTGTATTATCAGTGGAAATCAGAAACTGACATGATCTCCATTTAGAGCCACAACAATCACTATCAAAAGTTGCCATTATTCTTAGGGTTGTTTGTGTCTTCCTTGAAGATTCTGGCATCTTCCATTGTTATGTGACCACTAAATTGTCAGTTTCAGCCTCTGAAGTGCCTGCATGTTGGTAAGTGAAGCTTACTCCAAAGCCAAATGCTACTTCTGGTAAGACCGTGTAATAAAGAAAATACGCAACAAAACTGTTGTTCTGTTCTCTTTCAGACTTGTCAAGAGAAATGTCCTATACAAATACTCAAACATGTGTCTGTTTGCACTGTAAAACACAATAGTTTGCTCTTTTTCTGCATTTTGTTCATCATTTTTAAACCATACCATTTTAAATTAATCCTATACATAATCATGATTCTGTAAATGCTTTTCTATAAAACAGTCTCTCCATTTTTCATCAGCTAAAACTTGTAGCTTTAACTTGTAAATCCTTTTCAAAATATTTTGAAACCTGCTTTGTTTACATTGACGACTACTTTTTGGTAGTTGGTTTTTAGGAATTGCAACAGATTACTTGCCTTGACCATAGATTGTGGGATTGCATAAAACTGTGATGTCCTACAGTTCTTTGGCCCCTAACCTAAAGGATACTTTTAAGCAAAAATGTAAATCCAGTCTTTATCTCCTTGCCCCCGAGCCGGTGGAAAGAAGGGTGACGTTTCATAGTCCACAAAAAATTTCTGGAGCTTTACAGCAAAACAGTGTTGCAGCATTTTCATTTAAAGATTCATTGTTCATTCATTTGTTTGTATTGAACACCTCTAGAAACAAGGGGGAAAGACAGGATTTGGTGTGGATGTTGTGGTGATGTATAAGCCTCCTGTCAACGATGTCAAAGCTAGGGTTGGTAAGTTATTCAAGAGGCATTTCTTCTTCTATTAATAGAAAATGCTAAACATCCCAACAGCAATCAATAAATTAAATGCTCTTACAAATAAAAGTAATCCAGTATCTGTGAATGTTGCAGGCCTTCAATAAGCCCATCAAATTGTTTAATTTGGCCCGAATGAAAAGACTCGCTAGGCTACCTTTTTCTCTACCTGCCTACACTTTGCATGCGCACTCATTGCCCATGGCCAGTTTCTTCCACAAGGCCAGGCGGATATATTGCCAATGCTATTAGCGAGCTAGTCGCACAAGAATGGCAGAGGGGTGTGTACTAACAATAGCCATGTATGTTGTTTATGTTCATGATGATAATGTGGGATACGGTTATTGATAACAATGAGGAAAAATGCCTGAAAAGTGGTGAAGTATTGATACGTGTTTAACTCCACCTGTCACTGATGGAGAATGAGTGCAGCTGCTGTTTGTCACCTACTCTGAGCTCTGAACAGGAAGCAGAGGAGATGTGATCTCTCTGACAGAGACGTAGCTCCACTATCAGCTTCAGCCGGAAATTAATAGATTCTCTATCGGAAATGAACAGGTGTCAGAGGTCTTTAGTATTCTGGATATAAATGAAGAGCTGAACAGAAGCTTGAAATGCTTCCTACAGAGGCCAAAAAAAGAGTTGCATCTTGGACTGGTGACAGAAAAAATGTTGTTTTGTTCAAGATTCATAGTATATCTTTAAGGATCTTCTAAACCCTTTGTGTCCAAACCCTCAACTTCTTGGCAGCCTAAAGCTAAAAATGTTGCAGGAAGATGCTCTCAGGCAGGAAGATCTCAGTGATGAGGAACAGGGACAGATTTGGTCACTTGCTGTGATTCAATCTGCCGAGCCAGAACTTACCCGTGTGAGTGTTGTTGTTTTTTTTAGCTCAGCCTAGAAAGTAATTTTAATACCATATGGAAATAAAAGAAAACCTATAGAGCCGCGTAAGGGTCATGGTGGGGACAGAGATGGCCGGCCAACTCGTGAATACAGAAGACAGAGTTGAGTTGGTGTATGTTGCTGCTGATGTGTATGTATGTATGTATGGGAATAATGAGTACAACCTGCTTAACAAATGTTACATTATGTTATGTCATACCAAATTAAATCATGTTGCATAACAGCAGTTTACCATAACCATGAGTAATGTCATGCTACTTAGCTCTGTTTTACATTCCATTAAAGGATAGGTTCACCCAAAAATGACAATTCAGTCATTATCTACTCATCCCGCGCTGATGAAAGTCGGGCGAAGTTTCATAGTCCATGAAACATTTCTGGAGCTTCACAGTTAAACAGTGTTGCATCATTCTCCTGAACAACTGAAGTAGCCTGGGTGGGCGCTTGTTTTAAAAAGTAAAAAAAAACAACCAAAAAATAAATAAATAGGCCCTATGTATAAAAAATCTCCATACAGCTCGACCAGCGTATTCCTCCAGAACCCCCCAAATTGATTTGAAAAGATGTTATTTGCTTTTTAAAGCTGAATTTTTCACTGTAGCTGCTAAGCTAGAAGCGCAAGGGCACCCTGTATGAAGTCAGTGCTGAGCTCAACCGCGTGCCCATTATATAGTAGTTACAACCCAGTATCACCACAGTTTGTGAACTTTCAGATGGAGAATTCGAGTCCATGTACACGGATCCTAAAGATTAAAGATGAAATCATGATCTTAACCAAAGTAAATCCTATGGATTACATTTTGTGACTGTTTCTTGAACTGAAAATATCTTTTCCTCACCTTATCCAAAGTGCTTTTCTTGCCTAAACCTAACCCCTGACTGGATGCGGACCGCAGATGTGGTGTGATTGTCCTGGACTTTGATTGCCCACCATCCACTCTGTCCCACTCCCTGTGACTCCAGCACGGTTCATTAACGTAAAGTTCATTCAGTCAAAGAAATCTAATGCAGGTAACAAGGATAGTTGTGCTGTGAGTAACAAAAACAATTGAAAATCCATGTACAGTGATCCTATAGATTATATCTCACATGTCTCACAAACTGCAGAGATACAACGTTGAGAGTTAACCTCACTGCTATATGATTCCATTGTGATGAAACATTGCAGCATGTGACTTTATTACATCACATTATGTTGCACTGATTTGCATGACACCAGTGTTAATCGAATGTAATGTAGTGTTATATACATTACTTTGTTTATCCTAAGTCAGTGTTTCTGCTGACTGGGGTCTTGGAAAAGGAAGCGCTGTTAGTTTTTTCAACTTAAATCTTGAGAATACAGGGTTTGTAGTTTAAAGGCTATGAGAGGCAAAAACACTGGCTCAGGGGTGTCCTGGTGGTTTCGAGGTGTAAGACACCAACCATGTAATTGAAACACCCCCTCAGGGACCTGAGAAATTCACCCTTCCGGAAAACTTCATCAGAGTTTGTCGCTTAATCACAACAGACCATTTGCAACTTTAAACACCTTTTAAAACTCACTGATAAACTTCACCAGCTGCTTTGACTCAGTTTTCTTCACCAACTCCGTTTCTTTGTTGACGTCAAACTGTTGACTTGTTACCTGCTGGATGAGACCGACCGACCAACATTTTTGGAAGCGTCTCCTCATCCTCTGACGGCACCCCGTCGCCTCCTATATATGCCACATCTTGCTGTGATCCCACCGTGATGACTTCATTAACGCTCCCTCAAACCCACCCACCACCACACAGGCGGTGCGAGGAAGAGGAGGGGTTCGAAGGTCAGCTTAGAGGCCTCTTCACCCCAGCTGCTGTATCGTCATCTCCATGCTCCTGGACAATGAGACACACACATGCATAATAATGCCACGATGACCACCACACACACACACACACACACACACACACACATACATATATATATATGAACACACCTCTTCTGACCTCTGAGCCTATTTTCACACGCTCCCTGCTGAACAGCTGGACCGGCCCCTCTTTTCTGCTATAGGAGAGGGCGAGTGAGGATAGTTGAAAATGTGGAGAGAGAGGGGAAGTTGAAGGACGATAGCAGAACAAGAAGTTGGTCCAACTGTCTACTTTGTCCACTTTATTTTCTTCTTCTTCTTCTTCTTCTTCTTCTTCTTCTCCTCCCTCTTTCCTCCCGTCTCCTCCCCCATCACAAATCGGGTGTAAAAAGCCACTTTCACCTCCTGCTTTACCTCCTCACCCCTTCCCAGCCCTCCCTTCTTCCTCCCCTCCATCGGGGGTGGAGGGGGAGCAACAATGGGACGCTGCTCCTTCTCCCCCCCCTCTCCACCCACCTCCACATCTGTGAGTGCCCCTCTGTCTCCTCATTCTTCTCCCTAACCGCTCCATTATTGGGCCTCTTTCACTTGTAAATGTGGCCAGCGATACTTCTGATGGGTCTTTTATGCACGCGGCCGGGGTCAGGAGAAAGGTAGGGGCAGGAGTGGAGGGGGGGTGTATACAATGAGGGGGTGGGTCAGGGTTGAGGGGGGCGAGGGGAGGGGGGTGGTTGGTTTAGGGAGTCTTGTGCTGTGTTTGCTTGCAGGCCGGAGTGTGAGGGGACAATTGTGACAAAGAGTTAAATCCTTTTTTGTGTGTGCAGTCATTTGGGACGGTTGGGACGGGCCCGGTTCTCGCCTCACATTCCTGCAGCAGGCCGTCCCCCCGGCAGGACGGAGTGAACAGGCAGGACTGAGGTGGAGCGATGACCAGAGTGAAAGCTCAACAGTCAGGAGTTGTGTATGCACCCCAGAAGGAGGATGTGTCATATTTTAAACAAATTAGCGTGCGCAGAGGCGCTTAGCATAGCATAACGAAGCATAACAATGTAATCCATAGCATGCAAAATTGAGGAGCCATTACAACAGGTGCTCCGGCAGTATGTTGATGGTTTTTGTGTGTTTTATGATAATTTAAGTCTGTTTCCGAAGTCGTGCTGTACTTAGCCAGAGCGTTGCTTTGAGCTAAATGCTAACATCAGCATGTTAACATGCTCACAATGGCAATACCAACGATACCAACCTAAATATGCCCGTTTTTCGTTTTCCATCAAGATCCATGCATTATTCCCTGAGAAATGAATGAAAATGTCGAAAATCTCACAATGCTTAAGGGCCGCTATGTAGCTTTGGGAGAAGAAATTTGAAGTCAGAATTTAAGTATTTACAGTATTAATGATACAAACTCAGAAATAATAAGAAATATTTTTCTCAGAGGAAAATAAGAGTTTGTTTATTTACTTTGTTTAGGCATAAAAAACAATCTGTTCCGTAGTTTTTGTGTAAACCTGCTGACAAAACCAACCCTCTATGAGGAAGTATGGATCCTACATATTCAAAGAGCATTATTACCTCACTTTTTTTTTTTTTTTTTTAAAAGGGCATAAACAGCAATTTATATAATCTTTTTAAAAATATTTTCGCTATAAACATCTGGTGGGCCGAATCAAACCTTATGGATAGCCAACATGGCAGCCCTGCACTAGACAATCTTGGAGGGAAGTGGTGAAAGCTGATTAGAGAAATAAAGGGCAGGTGCGTAAGCAGGAAGTCAGCTCAAGTGAGGGGAAGAGCTGAGGACAACTGTTGGACAGTCAGGGAACCTGAATACAAATGTTGGGACTTCCGGGTTCTTGCACGCTTACAGACTTTGCGGATGCATTACCATGAAGTCTGTGAGTACTGAGGGCTGTCCGAACCCTCCACATGGAGCCTCAAGCGGAGAGTCCGGGGATGTCAGGGTCTGGTCTGGTAAACATACAACAAGAAAAATAATGCAGGTGGTTTAAGAGGTAGATAGAGTCATGATAATTGTAGGAAAAATGACAAAGTTGCCACTGATCATTTTGCAGTTACTTTCTTTTTGTAACTTTGCAGATTCACTCAACTATAAAATGTTTATTATTATGTTGATGTTTGTCTTTACTGTATGATATTTCTTTCAAAATGCATTTGCAGGTTAGTTCATACACTTAAATTTTCGGAGATGGTGTTGTGGGAGTGACTGCTGTTTTATGGTGATTGCATACTTTTTGATTTTATGACTTTATAAGTATCTGAAATAAAGTGAAGCAGCTAAAACACCAAGGCTGTGTGGAGAACTACTGCCACAAGACAGATTGTCATGTTCTCCTCAGGATGACTTGTAATAACTTTTGTAATCCCCTGACTTTTTATATATAACGCCATCATCAGGTCAAAGTGTTAATTTGTCCAATGACACACCCATCAGCCTCTGCGGTACTTTGTGTTTAGTGCTAATTAGTAAAACTAAATGGTGAACACTGTTAACATTATACCTGCTTATGGTTAGCATGTTGGCATTGAGTGTTAGCAAGCCGCCAAAAAAGACATATGAGGTGTGTCTGACTTAAGGCGTCAGATATCTGACTTCCTCGACTTCAAAATCTAAGATGGCTGCTCCGTGCATCAACAGCTGTAAAGGTTAGGATTTTACTGTTTTTTAGCACTTTTGTCTTTTTTTGTGTCTCATGAAATCAGTCATCCACACAGTACTGTCCAACTTCTATCTGTGGACATGTTGCTTCGGTGTTCGTATGCATAAAGAAACAGGTAATGCTATGTTATCAACTGGTATTGCTAACAAAGGCTAACCTGAACTGCTTTTCCGACTTGTACTGGAACATGGTCAACTCAGGTATGACATCATTCCAGCTCTGATTTACAACTTCTGAGATAAATGGAATACACCATTAATTTTACATCTTGTTGATTTCAAAACACTTGAGATAATAGACCGTATTCAAATGGAGGCCATTTGCCTCTATTGTCATGCTGCTGGGGTAACGTTATGTTGTTGTGTTCCAGGTGAGAAGTCCGAAAAAACATTGGGAATCTGACAAATTCACATCATTTCACCACCTTGCGATTGATCAGGAACTGAAAAGATGACATAATGAAAATCTGGAGGGACATCGGGCCATACTTCAAGGTGAAACAACATATTTGATAACCAGTGTTGGGGGTTATGCATTACAAAAGCAACGTGTTACACCAATATATTTCTTTTAGTGGTAACGGAGTAATATAACATGTCACTAATAATATTTCAGCAATATATTACTACAAGTAACGTGTTACAATCCGCTTCTGTGTGACTGAAATGAGCCATATTTCGTAGGCCTAATCACATTTAATCATTGACTTTGTATGTAATCCAGCGGTGAAATGATAATCATCAGATTCTCTATGTTTGTACAACTTCTAACCTGGAAATATGAATATGTTGTGTTTTTGTCACCTTAGAATGAGTCTTTTATATCTACACAGGGTGCAGGTCGTCTTCCTCAGAGTTCACCGTGTTATATGTTCATGTTACTCGTCCACCATAGGAGAGGATGAGGCAAGGGTTATTCAGTTGGTTGCAATCTGCAACTTCGCCGCTAGATGTCACTAAAACCTACGCAGACATTTAACGAAGACAACAGCGATACCCTGATTTACTGATAGGGCAAGAGAGACTTTAATCTTTGACCATGTTTGATTGCTACTCCAAAAAGCTCCGCTATTTTGTATAAACTTACCTTAAATTACGTGTGTGTTACGTTATGCGACAGTATATTGTGTTATGAGTGTGAAGTGTTCTGTTTTGTGACTTTACGTCTGTTGTTTATGTTGTTGTTGAGTAGCCTCCATGGTGTCATGGCCTGATCAGTGTTATGTGGGATTATCTGTTATTTTAGCTTCTGTTCTGACCTCTGCCACACACACACACACACACACACACACACACACACACAGCAATAGTACACAGTAGAGGGGTGGTCTCAGTGGCAATCGAGTCTCCAGGACAACAGGTGAACAAAGGGGACGCGGCGGGGGGAATGTGAGGCGAGGAGAGAGGCTGAGTGGTGTTGGGGGGGTGAGGAGTGACTCCTGGAGAGGGCTGATGGGAGATGAGAGGGTAGGGGGGTCAGGTTGACCTTGGCCTCTGTGCGGTGGTCAGATGGGGTGCGGAGGCCACCGGCCGTGAGCAAGGAGGATGAAGAGCGGGGAAGGATAAAGGCTGTGACGCCTTTCGCTCTCTTCAAACCTGGAGTGATTAATGACAAAACACACACACACACACACAGAGCACCCGGGCTGACCCCTGTGAGCCCGCTGCTCAAACAGCGGCCCCGGGTCTTTGGCATGGTCACTTTCCCAACACTTCTGATTGATGAGCGATTCCTTTCCCACCACAAATTATGGTAATAATGCTGAAAGAGACGAGGAGCCGCAACTCTGCAGCTGCTCTGCACGACTCTCAGATCCCACCGAACAAACCTCAACCTCAAAAGTAGATAGAGTTAATGGCAATTTTTTTTTTTCAGGACTTATTTTATGATATTATTAGATGTTTTAAAAGTCAAAGTTAGATGAATTATTTTTGAACAAATTTAAGTAGCAATTTTTCTAATTTTTCCATTTTTCTGTATCTGTACATAACAGTACCTAAGTACAGTAATTTAGGATAATTGCCAAGTTTCACTTAAGTTTCCAACTCATACAGTTGAATTTCAACTCACCTGGCAAGCTGAGCACTTGAGCCTTTGAATTGAATTGTTTTTACACCCGTTAAACCCTAAAATGTGCTTTGCCTTCAGTCTAAACACAAAAAACGGAGCATTTCCAATTTGCTGTAAATTCTTAAAAAACAAATGACCACGTTTTGCAATTTATGTATTCATGTAACTTTTCTCTTATGAAAAACTCTAAAATAAAAGGTATTTAAATGAAAGAAAATTGGTTGGTGGGTCAAATGTCTTTGTGGAAGAAATACCAAAGATAAGTATGGCACTCAATGGACTGAATGACAGATACACAGCACTTGAAGATGTTGAATATTTCTCCACTTCACACTTCATAGTGAACCCATTTGTGTTTATACTGTACATAAACATGTTCAAACTGTCTCCTTTCATGATTCCTGGCTACCAAATGAAACAACAAATGGAGGAAAGTCAGGCTGCATTCAGACTGCAGGCAGGATTTTTCCATTTCCTATTTTCATGACAGTTTGAGCAGCACAAATCTTGTAGTATCTGATCTTTTCAATTCCGGTTTGACACTTTCTATGTGATGCTAAAATCATCTGATTTTTTGCAATGTGACCTCAGTCTGAACTGTCTTATCAGAATTCATGCAACCTTTATGTCACCTGCACGAGTGTCTTGCCGCAACAGTCTTGTGTTGAAATTTTGGATGAATAGTCTGAAATGTGTCTCTCTTTCTCCTCATTCTTGTCTTCGTCATCTGCGAACGAATTTGCTGCCTCCACTGCGCATCAACTCATAAGTGGAAGCATAAACGCTGACTTCAGTTGGCTCCGTGTTTGCTTCATGGCATGTAAATGTTGTTTCGTGCATGAGGGTCAGTTCATGCTGGAATCTCACATTGGTCACATTTAAAAACGGGATCACACCAGCCGTCATGGGTCGGAACACTCCCATCTTCAAACTCAGCTTTCATTTTCATCTCAACCACACATCTGTGAAGTGTCCTCACTGCACCGTTCATGGTTGTGATGCCATGAGATGCTTAAATGTGTCCACAGACGGACGTATAAACACCTGACCATGCTGTAGGGGCTGGTAAAAATGTGAACAGCCAAACAAAAAGTCAGATCTCAGCAATGATTCCGAATTGGGCTGTAATGCTTGGCCAACACATGACCATACATGATGTGTTCATACTGGATCTTTGGTGTTTTAGGTAAATTGAATCAAGAACGGGTTTTTGAGAGTGATGAAGTCCTTAATTGTTACTGTACTCTTGTGATTTTGAATGTGTGAGAAAAAGATCAACAAGTGCTACACTGGAAGAGGTCAACTTTATGATAAACCCTGAGACAAAAGCCAGCACTGGTTCATTGAGAAGGTGCAGTGAACTGACCTCAGTTTGCAAGCAGGTGAGACCAAATATCTCCAGTTTGTTCCTGCACAACCATAACAAAGAATACCACGGAGAGATTTCTGTTTGCAGTCAGTTTTTTGAGGATTTTTCTCTCCACACTGAAAAGAAACTTGTTGATGTTTTTCTGCGACTCTGCTACTTGTTACAGGAATTATGGACAACAGCAGAGACATGGCGACTTCCAGCAAAACACCCAACATGTCCTCCTCTGGCCGGGCAGTAAGTGTTGCTTAAAATAAATAAAGCAGACGATTGGCTGGATGGAGGCGGTGATGTCAGAGCGCCCCTGCTGAACCGCAGCTGTGCGTCCTGCAGCTGGGGCTGAACAGTGGTGCAGTGTGGAGGGGGGGAGGACTGGTTGCTGTTTGGTACCATTAAAAGGGGGGACGGGGGGCTGGGGTTACGGGATGGCAGCTCGATCAGAGACGAGTGCAGACGTCCCAGGCGCAAACGGCGGCCAAAAAGCATGCAAACTCCCGCTCGCACACGTTTGAGTCACCTATGAAAGTTAAACGTTGCGTGTGCCATTCCAACATGGCCGCCTGTTCTGCAAAACGCAGCAGAACAAACTGTGCTGGTGAGCAGAGCGGCACTGACATTTTGCAGGAGGTGATGGGTCGGTGATGATGATGCAAGTGTTTGTATATGTGTGTGTGTGTGGAGGTGGGTGAGGGAGTTGGGGAGTAAGAGAAGGGGGGAGTGCTACATCATATGGACATCTGCAGTCCCCCGCACACCCCCCAGCCCCCCAAACATTAACTCATTTCAGCCTAGCTAGTGCTCGATGGCGATTCGCCTCTAATTGTACCTGTGAACAACCGACCACTGTAGACTGAGGATGATGCACATGAACGCTGTATGCAAACATACACATGCACGTGCGTGCACACACACACACACATACATACAAATCGCCACTAAAAAAGACGTCACATGTCTCCGCGGAGTCACAGGAGGTCATTTCCAGCGATGGACCTTCAACATTCTTGCATGTTTCTCAGACGCCTGTGGGATGCTGCTGCTGCTGCTGGTGTGTGTGTGAGTGCGTGCGTGTGTGATGGGAAGGAGGGAGGGAGGGATGCTGGGAAGAAGGTCGTGATGTGACGTCACCCCCGTGATGCTCCCACACCTCCTCCTCCTCTCCTCCTCCTCCTCCGCCCACATCCGGTCCCCTCCCTTCATCTCCTCCATCCTCCCTGCCTTTTACTCTGCGGCGGTTGGAGTGTGTGTGTGTGTGTGTGTGTGTCCCAGTGATGACACAGCCTGGGTCATGTGACTGTGGAGGTGGTGGTGTTGGTGTTGGGTGGGAGGAAGAAGAGGAGGAGGAGGAACGGGGGAGGACATGAAGGAGGAAGTGAGTGACCCGGAGCAGAACACAGCAGGACGAGAGAGCTGCTCGACGGCGTCCAACATGGAGGCCGAAACCGGAAGAGGAAGCTTTTTCAAGCGCTTTAACGCTGCGTCAACGCCCGCAATCACATTTATCTTCACTGTGATCACTGACCCCCCCGTTCAACTGACACATAGACCTCTGACAGACGTGAATCTGGGATTTTTGGCTAAAGATGTCTCCTTGAAACGGGAAATGTTTTTGGGCAACCAAATTGTTCAAAGATACATTTTCTTTGTTGCCAGATTTAACCCTGAATATACACACAGATTCATTTTGAGCATTTGTCATGCTGCAGAGGCTTTGTAAAGTCTTAAAAAAAGAAATCTTGCCTCAAAGGAGGTGATTTCCTGAGATTCAGAGGAAATTTGACAACATGGAGACAGAACAAGCAGGGGGAGAGGTTATATTGTACACAAAACAACTAGGATTCACACGTTTGAAGACTTTTAACTGACTGAAAAAAGCCCAGTGATCAGTCTATACCTCATCAGCAGATGCCAGCGAGGTTAAATGGCTGTAATGATCTCTCTAATCATTACACTGCTCTCCTAATTGTTTCCTCAAGATATCTTTGTCATCAATATCACCGTCGATACTGATCAATCCCTCGTCGAGGCGCCTGAAGTAACCCCTCCCCGCTGGAGCAGAGCTTCAGCTACATCAACACTCCTGCAGCGGAGGTTTTATGATTTCGTTTGGTGTAAAATAACAAGGAATTCAGACTGTTTTTCTACTAATCGATGGGAAATAAACAGAGGGTGTGGTTCGATATTTGAATCCTGCTCCAAGCTGCTGGAATAATGAAATTTGTTCCCTTGCTGAATCTTTAATCACCCAATTCTGTTCATAATATTCACACAAATTCTCCTTTGTAAAACCTGAGTTTTAGCTTTACAAATATCACTTTTTTAAAACTGATGCAATAAGAGAGTGGTTCCCAACCTTGGGTCAGGACCCCCGCAAGGAGTCACAAGATAAATCTGTGCAGGTGCAAGATTTAAGAGGGAAAAACTAATGTATCTCTGCTGCACAAAATTATAGTTATGTTGCCATTTTTTAAGTGACTGGATGATTATTAATCACCCAAAAAAGACACTCTCTTTGGTCAAGCTGGTGGCAATAATAAAGGATGGCAAGTAAGATATAAATTTGTTTTTAAGTCAAAATACCACTTTAAAGGGGCACTATGTCGTTTTGGAGAAAACATTTTAATCAGAAAGAAAGATCTTCACTGACTGATTTCCTTTAATGCCAAAACAAACTGAATCAACAACATTTTTAAAATTAAAGTTCAACACAATTTCATACTGTTTTACTTTGTTTATATGTGGCGGACCCTGCCACCATTCTAGCTTCAAACAGTGTTCTGGGACCTTATTTTCCTCTGAGAACATCTTGTTTGTGCAGTTTGTATTATTACCTCATTCATATTGTAATTATAAAAAATGTCTTCTCCAAAACTACACAGTGCCCTTTAAGAAGAGATAAAAGCTTCTTCTTTTTATTTTTTTGTGTTTTTACAGTTTAATATTTGGTCCTTAAATTAAGACTTTACAAATATATTTTGTTTCAGAAATCTTTAAATGCTTTCTGATGTTACACTTTGACACCAACGTCTTCAGAACTAATTGTCGATCAGTTATCAAAAGGACTTCAGTCAAAACTTTGCCAGTTTTAGACTGTATTATACTGAAGCAAAGTTCCTGCTTAGCTTCTTGTGTCTAGACAAAATTTAAGATTTAAGAACTTGCAGAAATGCAGAAAATATATTAATATGTGTCAAAGCAGCCTGACACAAAGTATCTATCTAATGTTTAAGTTTTTCAAACAATACCAGCTCTACTCATGAACCCAAGTCATTCAGACACCAGTCTCCCCTGTTTTAACCCTCTGATCCAGTCATGATGGGGCGTTCAGTGGCACTCGGTCAACAGACGACCTGTGTGTTTTTCTCCCTCCAACTTGGGTGGTGGTGTTTGGACTCGGCACACACACCTCCCCGAGTTTTTAATCCACTGTTCTGAGGCCGAGCTTCGTCCTAGAGCTGCCCAGCTCCTCGGGCAACACGCTGAGAGAGGATTACAGCAGCAAATTAGTCTGAGGAGACCCGACGCATCCGAGCCGGGGTGATGCTGTGGTGTGAAAATCAAACAGACCCCTGTCCCAAAACCCATGGAGGCCAAAGTCAAACTGAGGGTTTGGTTTACCCTGCTGCTGACAGCTTTTCACATCCCTGTCATGTCACAGCTCAGACACTGAAACACATTGAATCTCTTTGGAGAATAGTTTCTCTAATTTATACATTTAAGTCTGGAAAAAGAGAAATTCAATCTGACACATTATTGAAGTTTTTAAACTTTCTCAAGATGTTTTTACATTAACCAGAGTGTAAAGTTAAAATGTTTTTTTCTTTTCTTTTTTTAATCAGTCCAGTTATTGTTTGGGGACTGAAACTCAATTTTTCTGTCATCCTACCCTTAAAAACGTCTGTTTTTAAAGGTAGGATGTTTTTATCCATCTTTTGATACCTGATGAATGATGTCAGGATGAAAGAGGTCACATGACTGAAACTACATCCAAAGAAAAACTGAACATGAGGCCTGTTGGAAGTAAAAAAAAAAAAGAAAAAAAAACGTCTTTGGAAAAAAAAATCTTTACAAGCTCTACTTTTAAAATTTAAATAAAATAAATTTGTTTTTGGAAACCTGGATGCAGATGAGATCAAATAAATCAGGAAAGATGACGAGAAGAAGAAGAAGAAAATAAAAACATGGAACAATACAAATAAAATCTGATGCCTTCAATGATCATTAATTCTTTATTATTCATCAACAGCAGAATCAGTACAAACGAATTCCGTCTTTATTGGCTTGTAATGGCATCCTTTATCAAAAGGATAAAGGGCTTGGAAAAGGTCACGGTTTGTTAAACAAAATTAAAATGATACATTCCTGAAGAATTATGCAAATTATAATCCCCAAAACGCCAACAAAAGGCGGCAACAAAAGCTCACCAGTGGAGCGACAATAAACCTTCCCTGCGAGGTTTTCAGCAGGAAAAGTGCGAATAAAGAGAGAAGCTGTGGAGCTGGGCCTGCCTGGGAAATATTAGTTTCACTCCAACAACTTAGAAAAAATGTCCCAGCTTGTAAAATACTTAATCATCACTCTTTATTTTTTGCTTGGCCTCCTTCTGCTGCAGGCCTGCAATGAAACCAAATCTGGAAAGAAAAAAAAAAGTGAGTGTTTGGGGCTTTTTTCTGCTTCAGTTCATCAGTTAAAGGAGCCAAAATAAGCGCTTAAAGTTCATTAAAAAAAAGGAAATCGGAGTCAAATTAAAGGTGGCAACAGAGAGCCCAAAACATGCATGAGCTGAACACCCAAAGAGCCATGGAGAAGATGATCATGTGCTGAAAATAATGGATCGGATGAGCAACATGCAGAGGATTTAAAAAAAACAAAAGTCAGGTTTTATCCGGTAAAAGAGGATCAGAAGTGCAGGAGCGTCCAGCAACAGATGTCCAGGCACAATTCTCGGGTTTGGAATTGAAATTTCACAAGAATTGCGTTTGGACAATCAGCAGCTAGAGCTCAAAAATACAAATCAAATCAGCTTTAAAGCGGACATGAAGGAGAGGGAGAAGCAGCAAAGTGTCACATTCAGAGGAAGACAAAAAAAAGAAGAAGAGAATCTTCTCCTCCATCACGATTCAAAATCCAAAGTGGAGTCACCAGCAGCGCGTTCACACTCAAACACACCGCACATCACATCACAGGCCACATCAGCCATGTTATCCAATTACAGCCGCTAATTAGCAGCAGCTCTCCAATTTATATGAAATAATCCCCCCAAAAAACAGCAGCCGGGGGGAAAAAATAACTTCCATTCATAAATATCACACGAACAGAGAGAATAACTTTAGGTGGAGTGGAGGGAGAAGAAAGAAGAAGAAGAAAGAGGAAGAAGAAGAAGAAGAGAGCAGTTTTTGCCCAAAACTCCTGTCCGCCATATCTGCACCTGTTAAGACGCATCTCTCTCCTCCATCCTTCCTTCCTCCCTCCCTCCCTCCCTCTTGTAGTTTCCCCCTAAAAAAGAAAAAAGAAAAAGGAAAAGCTCCAAAAAAAAAGAAAGAAAGAAAGAAAAGAAAACAGATGCAACTACCGTTTATCACCTTTTCCTCGCGCAAACCTGCAACAAGAGAGGAAAATGAGGGGAAATGTGTTGCAGGTTGCGTGATGCACCTGCTCCTCCGCGTGTAGTTCCAGGAGAGAAATGTGGAGCGGTGTAAGGGGGCTCCTCCAGCGGCGGCGAGGAGAGGCTGGTGGATGGATGGAGGGATGGAGGGATGGAGGCGGCCAGGCAGGCTGGATGCTCCCCCCGGATGGTCGCAGGGAGGACGGGGGTGCGAGGATGGTCACGCCGCCGCCGCCGCCGCCGCCACATCCACAACCACCGCCGGCTCCTGTTTCCTCTGTCGCTCCCGTTCTCCTCCGACCTTCCTCCTCCCTCCCCTCACCGGCCGATTTGAGGGGGCTTTTTCTGGGGCTCCTCCAACAATAAGCCCCGGTGCGTCCGTGTCACCGAGAGAGAGCTCGGGAGTGGGGCCGGTCCGCTCTTGGTACTGAGATTTGAATAAACACACACGTTCACACACACCGCGAGGGTTGATGATAAATGCCCATTGTGCCCGGAGGAGGAGGAGGAGAAGAAGAAGAAGGAGAAGAAGAAGAAGAAGAAGTAATGGATCTGCACTGAGAGAGAGAGAGAGAGAGAGAGAGAGAGAGAGAGAGAGAGAGAGCAGCTGCGAATGAAGGACCAGCAAACCTCTTAAAGACACAACGGTCTTATTTTTCCTCTCTCTCTCTCTCTCTCTCTTTTGCTTTTTCTTCATTTTCCAATTACAATCAAAACACTGTTAACCCCCCAACACACACACACACACACACACACACACACACACACACACACACACACACACACACACACACACACACACACAGATGACGTTTCCCTCCTCGCTGCTGGTGTAAAGAGACAGTTGGAGCTCTCAGAGGTTTCC
Organism: Pagrus major; assembly: GCF_040436345.1. Lineage (NCBI taxonomy): Eukaryota > Metazoa > Chordata > Actinopteri > Spariformes > Sparidae > Pagrus > Pagrus major. Next base: position 16,440,858 of record NC_133219.1, on the reverse strand, counting down.
CTCACTGATGATGTGATGGTGGGAAAACAATCACAACAATAAACAAAAAGACGCACGAACTCAGGCAAACGAAATCTACTTAAAAAAAAAAAAAAAAAGTGTCTTCTCACGAGGAAATAAAATCAAACATTTTCTTAATATTTGACCTCAAGTATTTTTCTTAAAGTAATTTCAATCTATAAAAAACAAAATAAAACTGTATTTCGTTTGGTGCTATTAATTAAAATGAAAAAAATAAATAGAAATATTAAAGGGGCACTGTGTAGTTTTTGAGACGAAATTCAAATTCAGATTTTTAATATTTACATTATTAATGAGGTAATAATACAAAATCATATTTATATTTTCCTTAACTGAATAAACAAGCTGTTCTCAGAGGAAAATAAGGTCCCCAGAACACTGTTTGAAGCTAGAAAGGTGGCAGGGTCCGCCACATATAAACAAAGTAAAACAGTATGAAATTGTGTTGTCCTTTAAGGTCAGTTTGTTTATTCAGTTTATTCAGTCATGAAAAAGATCTTTCTCTTCTGATTAAAATTACTTCCCCCAAACTACATAGAGCACCTTTATGTTTTTATTTGAAATTTTGAATAAAAACATTGATTCATTGATTATGTAATCTGATCTGGGAAAAAAAGAAATTGTACAATTAGTTTTCATGATCTTCATCCATGAGGTTATTAAGATCATGTGATATGATCGAAGGATCCAGAAGTGCTGGACTTTAAGGTGAAACTGTGTGTCAACTAAATAAAACGAATAACCCCTCAAAAAATAACTCATACTTTTTATGAATAATGTTTTAAGTTAAATTAAATGCATAAACACATACAGTATAAATACGAATAAAACATATTTTAAGAAAGATTGATTATTATCCTTGAATACCTTATTTCCTTACACTTACATTAATTTTTTTTTACAATGATTTACATGATTACACCTCTTAAATATCTATAACCTAAGTATTTGACAAATGTTTCAATAAAAATGTAAAGGAATTATAAATGAACAAAATCGAGTAAAACAAAAATATATTATTTTGTAACTAAAATGGAGAGATCAGCGTTTATTGCCTAACAAGTTTTTAAAAAGACAGCAACGAAAATAACAAAAAACGTCATCAATCAAACTTCAGTTCAGAACAGGAAAACAAGAAGCTGAAAAGCTTTGAAGACGTGGGAATGTTTATTTTTCTTTCTCTTTTAATGAAGCTAGGCTAGCAGTTTCCCCCTGCTCACAGTCTTTATGCTAAGCTAGGCTAAACACACCCTGGACCTGTGCATCTCTGCACTGGACGCACAGAGATGAAACTGCACTGACTCATCTGAAACTTCCCGCCCCGGAGAAGCTGTTAAATGACCTTAACGTGAATCATTCAAAATGACCCAACATGGATAATATTAAAATACTTGATCACAGGTTCAGCTTCTCTGGACTTTTCTATCAGACACAAACACAAATGTGGTGAAGGCGCACAGGGATGAGGTGAATCCAGGGTCAAAGCCAATATACTTTATTGATTTCCCTCCTGAAGTCAATACTGATTACAAAGATGTCGAAGCAGATGATGCAGATGAGACCAGGTGATGTTTACAGGTTGTGACAGTCAAGATGAAACGCTGTGTCTCTGAAACATGGCGTTATATATTAGCTCAGCCTGCTTGTGCTATTCTTCTTTTTTTACATTAAAATGGATTTCTATACAGAGAGTCACTCTTTTGTTCTTTGACTTGTTTTCAGCATAAATCGAAGAAAAAAAATTGAGAATGTTTCCAGAAAATGTGGAGGGGGACTCCACAGTTCAAACACTTCTAGGGCTACAAACTGTCACCCTCTGCTGAGAGGAAAGTTTCACCATCTGTTCAGTGTCATGAGGGAGGACTGAGAGCTGACCTGAACCTGCATCCTAAAGCTGTCAGATAAGTGAAGTAAAACGTACAGTCTGTCCTTCTGAGATAGCTGAGAAGAAGTCGAGAATGGCACAAAAGGAAAAGACTCATGTAAATACAAGTACCTCAAATTTGTGAGTTACTTGAGTAAATGTACTTAGTTACATTCAACCACAGGCCAGTGTTGTTACATCTCACATGAAGTTCAGCGAAGTGCAATCCAAAGCTTATAGCAATGTAATTCAAATGAATTAAAGGTCTCAGTATGCTTCAAAGAAAGTTGTGATGTGACCTCCTTATTCTGTCCCATTTACCTCTTACATTGTCCTTAAACTTACCATATTTCCAGTGGAAATGTCAATTTTCACATGTTGTCTGACTGTTTTTTAGAGGTTTGTCGCCCAGACCTTCTTATAGAGGTAATAAATATTTGTCATATTTGGCTGAAATTGGGAAAAACAACCCTATTTTTCTCTTCTTTTTACACTATCTGTGCATGGCAACTATACAGCATGTTTAAGGTTTGGGAAAGCAGGTGGTCACAGTTGAATAAAAGGAGCAGCGCTACATTAACTACTACTTACTGCATCGGCGGTGGACGGAAATGATCCTGAGATGCTGTGCTATGTGAAAATGTAGATATAATATATCTAGAAGCTGGTGTCGAAACACATATGGTTCAAATCCAGAAAAAGCTGCTCACCATGGAAGAATTTGTCATTTTAGGCATGAAACAGTAAGAAACAAAATCGTGAAATGACTGGTATCTGTACTGGCTTCTAAGACCTACATCATGGATTCCAGGGTGATAATCCAGCATGTGAATCTTTACTGTTGCACTCCTCGTGAGCCGTTCTGTACAAAACTATCAGCTTAAAGCCAAATGTAAACAGTTAGACAAGGGGTTAAAGGAGAAATTACCCAGCAGGCTTTGCCTTCAGGGCGATGGTGGACCCTTCCTTCCCCTCTCATCAGACATGTCAGTGCTGTCCCTCTGCCCTGCTCTGCTCTGTACGGTGAGTTAACATTTCCGTTGCTGGGAACATCTTTGCACGTTGGATGCTCATTTGCCTCTTAAAGGGCCCCGCTGCTGCCTTTTCATGGCCCTGTAAGAATAATTTAGTGCGGGAGGCCCGAGATCACTGGAGATTATGGCTATGAAAGGGGAGAAGGACGCGTTATTAATGCTTGCTCATCGGAAAGAGACGAATGAGAAAAGGATCCCCAACGGGCCTGGATTCACTGTAACACACGGCTCTGCCATGGGAAACCAGGACGGCTTCAGTCTTTTCTGTGATGCAGGAGGGGGAAAAAAGAAAGAAGCCTCATGAAAAAAGGAGCTGTAGTGATAATGAAAGACAACTACAGGTCCCTACTGGGACATTACAGTAATACACCAAGAGATAAAATACATTAAGGTCACTATAAACTACTATTCAGTCCCTACAGAAATATTATAGGGACATCATGAGGGATACCTTAAGACCAATGGGCATAATCATAAAATGAAGCACAGAAAGGTCATTATTCTATACCACAGGGGCAATATGAGTGAACTGACCAGTCTGATTTAAATATAATGCAACGGTACGCAATAAAAATACAATTAAAGGACAACTGCACCAAATTTCAACCTTACAAAAATTGACGATTATAGGACAAGAGATAGCCTAAAAACAAATAAAAAAGAACAAGCACAATATGCCTTAAAAGTAACATAAATACACTATGAGATCACAGTGTAGTAGTAAAGGCCACTATTACTGGGGCACTTTGGCAAATAGTGTTGCACTTCTATAAAGTTGAGGGAATTTGGGTGAGAGAATGGTTAAAAAAATTGTTAGCAGCAAAAGTTGAAACATCCTGACTTTTATTTGGGTGAAGCCGAAATGATGGATCCTACATTTCCCATAATACAACTGAATAGCATCTTTTGTTTGGCCCTTGCTGCCCTGGAGGTCCCTTAATTCAAAATTTAAATAAAAATGAAAAGAAATAAACAATTCCAACATGGGAAGAAATGAAAAGATATTTAAACTTAAACGACTTGTTTTTGAAGTGGTTTGCCTTGTGATCCAGAACGGGAGCTCTCAAAATCAACTGGACCAGTTAAGACACTTAACCAAGCTAATGGATCAAAATGGAGGAGGGTGATGGCGAGCAAAGCCGTGCTGATCAGATAGTCACGACACCAAAGCGTATGAGAAGCAGAGTGCGCAAGTATTTTTGGATCTACACTGTAGAAAAATACCAACACCAATTAGACTGTCACTTAAAAACACCAGCTGCGTTACACTGCAAACACAATGAATCTGAGGACTCAGCTGCTAGCTGAAAGGAGCAACGTCAACTGTACAACCTCGTCACCATCTGGACCTTCGCCTGAAGCTTGTAAAAAGACTGGTAAAAGGTATCTGGTGAAAAGATAGCTTGATTCTGTATGTGGCTTTTGCTACATCAGTTGCGTTCAAATTGATTCGACTGAGTCACATGTTAGTTTGAATTTGCTGAACTAGACTTTTTGAAAAAGTGACGGGCCAATTTTCACACCCAAGTGTTATGAACGTTTGTAACACTGGATTTTTCTGTTTTAAATTCAATTGTTTGTTACCTTTAAGCAAATATGCCAATATGAGATAAACTGTTGGATGTTGGGATTAGACCGATACATCATATATACATATTGGTCTTTGATATCAGCCCACCAAAATCCTTTCGCTGACAGTGGAGACATTGAAAAGACGGTGGTGAAATTACTCTACATTCATGGGGCCCCTATGGTGCTTGGATCTCCGTTTGGGAGCCGTTGATGTCTGCAGTAAGGCTACACTTCAACTCAGACACAGGACAAGAGTCGCTTGTCTTGTCTTGTATGTCAACCACCACTAACACCACATGCCTCTGTAGCAGGTTGGTGGTGCAACAGGTTGTCAAGGTAACGATAGTAACTGTGGTCAGGAACTGGTCTCGGGATCCCAGTGCCATATGGAACCAGGAAAACCAGTAACACCAAAGACAGGTCAGCCATGATTGTGTGAATCGCTTCAACAGATGAATACAAATGAGTGGCCGTTCAAAGACAGGATAGCAGGGTGAGCTCATCACTACCAGGTCACAGCCCGTGTTTAAAGCTCACTTTCTTTCTCTTGCTTTGTCTCCCATTTGATGCTGGCTAGGTAGTCTACAGTGGGGGTAATTCCTTTGTTGTTGAAAACAGCTGTCTGCTTCTGCTGGAAACATGCATGAGACTGAAGTGAATGAGTGTGAACTAAGAGAAGATAAAAAGCTTAGCTGGGCTGCAAAGTTGGTGAGACTTTAGGCCAGTCATTTGATTCAGTATTTGTTACTTTGGAAAGAGTCTTCTACATCTACAGCAACATGATCTCACTCCCAACTCATCAAATAAAGCAGCTTGGTCAGTGGCCTTAAGCTTCAAACTATGACCTCTACCTACTCATCTAGCAGAAGATTTGCACGTGAAAGGCTTCGCAGTCAAGGTAGTAATAATATGTAATATGCAGACTTGTTAGACTTTCAAAATAAAGCTTGTTGGCAAGCAGTTCACATATTACATGTTACGTTGTTATTGATGTTGTCAAAAAGTCACCGTTTGGTTAGGTTACAGCACAAAAACCACTTGGTAAGATTTAAGCATAAAACTACTTGGTTAGGTTTAGGAAAATATAATATTTTAGGTTGAAATAAGTAAGGGTATCTTTTGTAATGGAAGTTCCGTTAATACATCACTTGCATAACATGTTATGTCATTTACGTTTGTTAACTTACTCACATTTCATAACACTCTTGTTTCTTGGTCAAAAGCGCAAAACGCAGTCTTTGGAAAAACCAATCCAACCACCCCCTGACTTGGACTTTTCTTGCTTCAAGAAGAGACGCTGCAGGGGAAACTACAGGGTCAAACTCTAGCAGCTGAAATCAAGCCTATGGCTAATTGACCAGGCTGTTGTATTTGATGTGTTGGGAGTGAGAATAGGCTATCTGGAGAGGAAGCAAGTCCTCTTCCACAGAGTCTGACAAGTTTATACATTAGCCCAGAACGGACAACACTGAATACGTCTCCATCCACACTTAAGTCGAGCTACGGTCATAGCTCGATTAGGCCATTCAATTGGACTACTGTCATTGTCCCAGTATACAAGCACCAGGGGAGAATGGATTTATTGACAGAAGTATGTCCGACTTGACCATGGTAGGTGGCGATATGCACCCTTTTAGCTAGTTGCTACTGGACTTCATCCAGTTGACCTGTTACGTCACATACCAAACAAGTTAAAAAGTGGCAAACGGGCTGCACAGCGAACGGTGACAACATGGATGACTTCTCGCCGCTGTACATTACATAATATATATTGTATTAATACCTTCGTCGTTGTCTTCTTTTGTTTTTCCCGGCTTCCTACCACGGATTTATGCCATGGATGACTTCCGGGTCAATGCCCGGTGTGGGGTCTGTGGTGCATACGCAGAACCCCAAGGCCAGTTCAGGTCCGACTAAGGTCTGGCTAACACAATAGTCTGACTTTTTCTAACATCATGTAAATGTACTGACTGGCTCTAAAGAGAGAGTTTCACATTTTAGCTGCCACTGTAGTTTCTTCAATACGCTTGGTGAGACGAGCTGTGTTCGTGTTGTATCTGCAGCCTCACCGCTAGATGCCACTAAATCTTAAACTCTGGACTTTTAATATGACAAGACGAGAAGTCTATAGCCATACTGCAGCTAAGTAAGGCAGCAGTCCTTTGAGGTAAATGCTAATGTCAGCGCAGCATCCGTTTATTAGCTCAGGTTTATCATCTTAATTTAGTGTTTTGGTAACTGGCATTGAACACAATTAAATTACAGCAAAATTCACTGCCAATCCATCAGGTAGATGTTTAGAATATTTCCCTGTCAATGTCAACTTTATGGTGGCACTAGAGGAAAAATCAAAGTCAGTAGGATTAATTCAGTGGGGAACATGAATTTCATAGCAATCCATCCTATAGCTTTTGAGATATTTTATTCTAGACCAAAGTGTGGACATTGCCCTCCATGAACCCACGATGACAGCATGGTTAAATTATATTGACCAGAGCTTGAAGAGAGTACAAGTGTCTATGTTATATTAATGTAGCTCTTCTTAATTAGCCTCCTCAGCATCTCAGTGAAGTCAGCGGGCTTGTTTTGTGTTACTGCAGAGTTAGCACATGTGGGAAGACCCCCCACCAGGTCACTGTTAGCCCCGCTACGCCTGGCCATAGAGCATAGGGGGGAGGTTGGGGGTCCCTTTCGTGGTCTCCTCTAAAGACCCAGGTGTCCAGCCCCACTGCTGACCTCTGACCCCTGCAGAAGAAGTTATTGAAGCCACTGGTGAAGCCTCCTAAAGCTGACCAGCCAGGAGGGGCTGGGAAAGTGGCCTGATGAAGGCAAAGGGTGGCTCAACGGGGTCACAGCAGAGAAAGACGGGGGGTTTTAAGAGGGTGAGGGGTGTTCAGGGTATATGCGTGTGTGTGTGTGTGTGTGTGGTGGTGGGGGGGTGTCATGGAGTGAAGAAGTTTCCTTTGAGCCCCCCTCCTCCTCCTCAGGTCCACAAGTGTGTCCCTGCAGCTATTGTGACTCTGAGCTACAGCAGGACAGAAGGCCTCAAACAAACCGGGTCTAAACAATGTTTGGCCCCTTTTGTTTCTCGCCTGCCTTTCTTCTTCAGCCCTCCATCGCAATCTACTGGCCTCCTTTGTATTGATTTCCCTCATTCAGCAGCTCGTCGGCCTCTTTCCGCTGTTTTATATGCTCTTTTCTGGCTTTTTTTGTCCACCACCTCCCCCCACCGAACCCTCCCTCCTCGGGCATTCTCTGCAGTGTGAGAACGCAGTGCGCCTCTTGACTGGATGCAACTCATTAAAGACACCTAATTGATGAAGAGTGTAATTAGTGTGACAATCGGAAGGGGAAATCAATATGTTTTTAGCCAAAAGAGCCACATCAGGGAGGACAAGATGGAAGAGAGCAGCGTGTGAGGAGAACCGTATGTTTGGGTGACAGCAGCATGAAGAGGCTCGCTTTCACTTTTAGATACAAAAGAGGAGAAATTGAGCTTCAAGACAAGAGGTTTTTGTTTTTTTTTCCCAGTTCAATTCTTGACTGTCAACTTGTTAGAAGTGCATCACACAGAAGCAACCCCCTTGTTAGTCTTTTAACTTAAAATGCACACACATTAACGCACAGGAGGCCTCTTAATGTTCAGTTTAATGTCATACAATACAGACAAAGTGGCATTTCTGGGTTTTGTGGCTTTAACCTCAAACCTTCTAACTTGCCTATAACGTTGATAATTACAGCCGCGGTTAGAGAGATGTATCCTCAAATACAGAATCAGCCAAACAAAGATCCATTTTGGATCAAAATGTCTGTTTCAAGTCATAAAACGAAGTGAAATACAGTCAACAGTGTGTGAGAGTACCACCATTGTCCCCTGATGATACATGCGGGTGGCAAAACATCACTGCTGTGTTAACAAACCAGTGCTGCTGCCGCTATCTGCTTATCACAGATACGTCAGTATCACAGCACAGAAATGCCAAAGATAAGCTTCAGGTCATTTATAAACAGTTAGCCATATACCTCATTATTATAAAATTCTCTTTTTATCATGGATTTGGTGTGATTTCCATAATAATAGTGGCATACAGGATTAAAATGTTATGCAAACGTCTGAATTGTACCCCTACTTAAAATCATATTTAGTTTTCTTCATTGATAGCTGGCAAAGAAGCAGACACAGCATTGCCGCTGCTTGTTAAGATCACTGGATTGAGTACACAGTAATAACTGGAGCTGATTCAGAAGAGGGTATCAACATTTTTCTTCCCACATAGATCTTCTCTCCTCTGAATTATAGTGTCTGGACAGTAAGACAGAAATTTAAGCTCACATGCCCCCTCCTTCCCCCACAGGAATTACCACCTTGTGTATGAACGAAATTTACAAGTGGTCTGGATTCGTTGTATGAGTCATGTACTGATGGCTTTTGAGTTTAAATGTTATTGAAATCATCTTAAATCCAAAATGAAAACCTAAACTAAGGTATATTTTTGACATATTTCTGCACAGCAGCTTCTACAGTTCAGTATCAGCCTCTGTTGCACCCACAGTGTAACACCACCTATCCATCCTTTGACTGTCTCCATAACCTCCAGCACCACATGTCTAATCCATCAATGAATAAATGTCATGGGATACATTATTTCTCTCAATAATTGATACTGGTACTAGCCTAAAAGTGCAGTATCAGTCGGACTCCACTGCAGACCTCCACCAAGGCTGCACAGCCTTCATAATTTTTTTGTTAACATTGTTAACATAATAAATGTATAGAAATCTTTATTCTGCATCTGTATGTGCTTCAAAATACACATAGTGAATGACAATGGGATAAATGAACCTGATATAATAGTTTCACACATTCATGTTCAGTAATTCATCAGAAAATTGCTTAACGTTTCAAAAATGTCATTTTGCAAGGTTCGGTATCGTTAATAAATTGGTGGCTCCACATGAAACACGTATAACTTGTTGTTTTGCCTCTGACATGGCGTTACACTTTACTGAAATCTGTTCAAATATGAGGGATCAATCTCAGCCAACAGGCAGAAACATCAGACATTTGATAGAGTAAAATCATCCTTTATAAATAAATACACACAAAATAAGCTGCAGCTCTGCAGGTCGTGGCATACATCCATTTTGAACTTTTAGCCTGTTTTTGTGGTTACTCTGCTCCTGACTCCATCATTTTGAGCTGTTATCATGCTCTGTAGAAATGTGGGTATCCTTATTTAATTCCCACCAGAGAACAAATACAGTCTCAATAAAGATCCCCTCTCTGTAATGGATCATGTTTTCTCCTGTTTAAGTTAACAAACTTGGAGCTTCATGTCTGAGCAGCAGCAGAGTCCTTAGCTGGAGAGTCTGAGCGCGCCCTCTCCTTCCTCTTCTGTGCTGCCTGTCTGCCCCCTGCTGGTGAGGAGGGGGACTGGGAGTCCTGTTGAGAGTCCTGCTGGAGGAACTTGGAGAGGAGGATGTCCACACTTTGGACAAGAACAGAGTCCAGAACCTTCTGCTCCTCTGAGGAGAACCGGCCCAGGACGTGACGCTCCACCGACATTTGCCCCGCCGGCCGGCCGATCCCGACCCGAAGTCTGGGCATCACCTGCAGGAGGGACATGAGACCGTCCTGCTGTTAACTGGGTTACACTCACATCATCTATCCTCACTTGACTTGCAGTGTTGTGGAGAGTTGTGTGTTAACAGTCACTTACATCAGTCTGAAGACAGTCTACACAGGAGCGGACACCATTATGACCTCTGTGAAGAAGAGAGTTCATTTTGAATTCTCTGTGTAATTTTAAACATGTTTTTCTTGCACATCAAACTCTCTTATACTAAATATTACATTAAGCATTGCTCTTGTTTATTTTTGCACCACTAAATCTTCAGTCACTTCACATAATAAGATGATTTCTGAGAGGTAACTCGATCCACCAATAGTCAGGTCTGTTGCTTAGTGTGATACAAAGCTTTCCAAATAACATTTCTTTTACTGTTCCAGACCTTCAAACATCAGTTTCAAGGTATTATCTCAGAGCCAACCTGAGATCACAAGAACATGATGAACGAAACCGACCTGGCACTTCCTCCATGTTTGATGGCGATCTTCCCCAGTGGTTTGTCCAGTTCATCGTGGACCAGCACGATGTCCTCGGGCTTGATGCCGTATTTACGAGCTAGAGGAAGGCGAACAGATACTTCAGAACATTTAATGTGGAATCACTTTCATCACTTGACTATTATAAATGTCTAAATTTAAAGGGACAGTCAAAAATACAAATGTATCCATCTAGATTGTTTTGGTGCAAGTTATCTGCCTTATTTTTAATATAATGGAACTAGATGGCTTGTGGTGCTCATAGCGCCCAAAAAATACATTTAAAAAATCAACAGCTTTCCAGAAATCATGACCCTGAAGGTAATCCATAGACCTTATGGTGAGCACCTTTATTTATTAATTATTTTCTACACACGTCAACTGCATCCTCGTGCAGAAGGAAGCATGCTTTTGATGGACGAGAGGCTAGCTAATAAGTTAATTAAGCTAGCTAAAGTTACAGCGCAGCCAAAGAGGACGCCGTTAGTGATTACATCCTGTGCAGTCACGGGCATGAGCCTCTCATCCAGGAGGAAATGCACAGTTCCTCCTGAGTGGTGATACGTCTGGATGGTGTACTTTGGAAGGGAGAGAAATTACTGTTGAGGTTAATTTTTTGGCGCTTTGAGCACCGCGAGTTGAGTGCCATCTTGTTCCTTTATATTGGAGAGAAGGCAGACAACTCTACGGCTGATATCTCCAAAACTCTGCAGCTTACACCAAAGATAATCTAGACCGATAAACAGCACTACAGGTAAGATTAATGAGATTTTTTTCATCTCTAAATTATTAGAAACTGTAATAACAATATGTGAACACTTCAGTTCAAGGGTTTCTGTAGCTCTGAACAAAGATCTGTGTCCAGAAGTTGATGTGAACACACAAGTCATTTGTAGTTCTCAGTTTTAGCATAAACACACACACACACTGATGCTGTGTGACGTCAGTGTGACTCTCCTGTTGTTGATTTAATTACTGTTTAATTAATTATTTGTCCCACAAAGGCAATTTATTGAATGGCAAACAAAGGTGCTTGAGAAAGAGACAAACAGAAAAATAAATCAAATTTGTTAATAGAGCACTTTGAACAAAACCAATTAGTGTCGGGGCGAAGAGCAGAGAGGACATAAAGATAGGTTGTTCCTGAGCTCACCTCTGTCATAAATACTCAAATGAAAATAAATAAACACAAACAGTCTTACATATTGCTTAACACTTAAACAAAATCAGTCTATTGACACACACACAGACGGACGGTGACCTCACCTGCTTTGGCCACTGACACTCCGTTGACGTTCATCAGCAGCCTGGGACGGAGCAGCACCACATGTGCGTGATCTATCTCTGACACGATGACCTCACCCGACACGTGCTTGTCGCTGCGCCAGCGGTCAGCCAAGCTGAACCGGGTGGCGAGCGCTCCAAGTACCGCCATGCCGATGCTGTGTCTGGTACTCTCCATCCCTGGGTTACCCAGCCCCACCACCTGACACACACACAAACACACATAAATACACACATCTGCAACATTGAACTCTTGCAGTGGAGCAGCTTTTCTGTTGTGTTGTTGTTATTTTAGTTATTTGATTGTTGACTATGCTTTGAATAATGACCTTTAAATTGGGTTAGTTAGTTATACTGGGGTGGTTACTTTTATTTTATTCCACTGTGCCATAGACTAAGTTTATTCAGATGATTGGCCGCCATCCAATGAAAAGGTTTTATTAAAACACAGGAGATGAACAAATGCATTATTGCTTCTACAATGTCAGTTCTCTGTCATAAAAAGCCAGAGAGAGTTTGATTTCAGCTGAGGAGGCTGACATAAACACACAAAACACATTCTGTATACAGCCACTGCCTTGTACTGATGGTACTGATCCATTGGCAACATCAACAGCTCTGTGAACAGAAATACTATAGACTACATTGTATTAAAGTCCGGCTCTATGGCTGCTGACACACTGCAAACATTGTGCTGTGCCTCTACACACTGAGCTTTAATTTATTTTGACTTGAACAGGACACAGTGAAGAGGCACATGCAAGTTAACACAGTGGAGGTCAACAGACAAATTATTTAAGGACAATACAAATGCCACCTAATTGTCCCTACAGTGCCACAATTACAATAAAACGTACATTTCATACTATACAATGCCTGTTTTGTGTTTTTCTTCAGTCTCCATTCATTTTTGTGTCTAAACTCTAAACTGCAGTACAGTATTTCATTTGGCATCTAGCATTTATTTGAGTTAAATTTATACCGAATTGAATGGCTGTTTATACTGACTAAGAAAATGTGTTCAAACTAACATTATGGGATGGATACTTTGTTCAATCAGCGAAACAACGTTCGATTATCACATTTCTGAATGGAGTTTGGTGGGAGTTGTCAAACCAATAAAATTGACTGGCGATTTTAAGGGATTAGTGAACTCGTGGTAGCCAAAGTTAAGTAAACATGGAGCCACAACGTGATATACAAACTGTAGATGATGTGTGAGGTTATACACTTACCATCCTTCGGCGGCCTTCTGTGTGCATTTCTGCTTCAATACCCATCGCTGGTGTAAACAGCTCGCTCAGCAAAACTCGGTTTATGACTCGTGTTAAAAGTCCTCTCATTGTGACAAAGTTCATCAGTGTCTTTAAAAAGAGCGACAAATATCGGCACAATTTACTCAAACCTGTGACTTTCTTCAATCGGCCCATGAAACAGACTGTCTGCTCTTGTTATTATGTCAAATTTAACGTTTTCTCAGTGATTTGCAGTGATGAAACATTTCCTGTGAAAACAACCTGTATGTTCATTGTGACACTGGAGCGATTTTTTTCAACTGTTTTATCTCATTTATGTCAAAACTATGTGAAGGTAACTTTAACTCGTATTACTATGCTAAGCGTTAGCTTAGGCTACTGTACCTTGTTGGCTAACTCAAGTCAGCAACACATCAACAGACGATCACAAAACACGTCTAAAACTCTGGCTAACACAGGACACCGGTTAAACTGAGAGTTTATGTCATTTTAAAAATATATTTTCAAGTCTACTATGAGGTGACATTAGCTGACAGTCCTCCTATCATCATGCCTTTCTCTCTCACACACACCAGGCAGTCAATGAGTGTTATGAAGACAACATGACTGAGCTGGGTTTTCCTGCTCTGTTGGGCTGCAGCGCCCTCTAGCTTGGGGACTGTGAAGTACAGTATATTGTACCCAACACTAAAGGGCAATATACAGTAAATGTTATGTCTGTTCAGAGGCTGTATTGACACAAATTGTTGTATTCTGATTAACACACTTTCACTAACACACAGTGAAATCATGGGCTTTGCTTTCTCAGTATTAAGGAAGACAAATATAAGAAATCCAATCTCATCTTTATTCAAACTCAATTCTGAGGATTATTATTGAAAAAAAACCCCAACAGTTTAGTCTTCTTAATAAGTGTCACTATTTAAACAATTCTTTAAAGAATAAGTTCAGAAAATTCAGTCCTTATCTACTCAGATAACGCAGATGGCAAAGTCAGGAGAAGTTTCGTAGTCCACCAAACATTTCTGGAGCTTCACAGCATAACAGTGTCGCAACACTCAAACAACTGAAGTAGAAGGGGATTTTTTTTAAAAAAACGTAAAAATCAACAGTAAAAAAACAAAAAAACAAACATAAAATGACTCCACGTAGCTTGTCTGACGTAATCCAAGTCTCCAGAAGCCTGGAGATCCCAAATTGATTTGAAAAGATGTATTTACACCCCTTCTTTTGACCTGAAATCTTCATTGTTGCTATAAGCTTAAAGTGTTGGTGCACATCCCATCTGAAGTAGGTGAGTAAGGCTTGAACAGAGACTTGATTTACTCTGGATGAGCTGTGAGGAGCCATCTCTTTCAGTTGTTTTTAAACGTTTTAAAACAAGTCACCATTTACTTCAGTTGTTTAGGAGGATGCTGCAATGCTGTTTTGCTGTGAGACTCCAGAAATGTTTGTAGAGTATGAAACACCAGACTTTCCATCAGCATGAGCACGGAACACGCTGTATTAACCCACCCGAGGGCCCCAGGACAAAAAATGAATTGTGGGCACCTATTAACCTTATTGTACGTTGTGCATGTGATAAGAAATAAATAATAATTAATCAGTGGTAACGTAATTCCACACACTTCATTCCATTAATTTGGTAAAATACACCTTTTGAGTCCAATCAACAGTAAATAATAAAGGCCTTGGCCTTGTCATTTCAGTTTATATCAGTGTTTAGTCAGTATTAACAAAGAAAACTGCAATCAATTAAATTACCATAAACTAGGTGCCAGACAGTGAACCTGGAGCATTAGAGGAGGGGCTGGGGACAGTTGCTTATTCAGCCAAAAATATAAATATACTGCATTATACTGCAATTTTTAGGATCTGGATCTGAAAGACTAAATAAATGTTTATAGTAACAACAGTCAGTGTAATTATGAAATATTCATGCCACATATTTCAAATTTCTAACGTAAATGTACTTGAAGAGATTTTATTAATATAACTCTTGTAGAACAAATCTGAAAATGACTCTCTGGGGTCTGCTGTCAGTACCTGGCCTCAAACATCTCAATTAAAGGAAGACAACAAAAAAGAAAATCCTTGATAATTTCAATTGTATTTTATTTTGAAACTTTCACTTTCAACATTTGCTTTTCCAGCTGTAAGTTCTGCAGACTGATCATCAGTCCTGAGCAGGGGAGCAGGGAACAGCGTCAGTCACAGGCTGACACCTCTCCACCACAGCATTGATCTCGCCGACGCTCACGCCGTCGTAGGTGCCTGTGATGTACGTCCAGTGAGTGTCTCCGTTGTGGTTGGTCCTGCTCAGCCTGCCGGTGAAGGGGATGTCAGCCGTCATCTTCCTGCCTTCCATCCTCACGGCGCAGGAGTGGTTGGGTGGGACTTCCAGGCTCACAGAGACGGCATGACTGATGGACTCCACCATTTTGGTTCCCTCTGAGAAGGTCACCGTCTGCTCCTTTGAGAAGTCCACGTTCCCCGGGCCGAGGATGGGCACTTTGGCTGTCATGGTGGAGACGGAGCCATTGCGGGTCTCTCTGCCAATGTCCCAGGTCTTCTCCATCGTAGTGGTCTTCTCCAGTTTCACCGTTTTCTCCACATTTCTGCACTCCAGGTTGGTGACTTTGGCGAACTGCAGGGCCTCCGGAGGATGGTGGAACAGCTCCATCTGGTCGATGGCGTACTCCACGTGAGAGATGTGCTGGCTGTAGCTGTCTCTGTTGATAGCGAGAACCTGGTAGCTCTTGTACCAGTACTCATCACCCTCCCAGGGAAGGAAGAAGGCCTCATGTTGGGTCACCACTTTGCCTAGACCATACTTGTTTTTACCCACATAGATGTCAGAGTTGGGGCAGGTTTTGACAGCATAATGGGGGACTGAACCGTACGACTCTTCGACCCACTGCAGGAACTCAAAGTGGTCCACATTGACCAGCACTTCAAACTTGGCTGACCTGTACTCTCTGTCGGCGTAAGGGTACTGGCAGAAGTTCCCTTTGCTGGGAGTGTAGAAGCCGGCCTCGCAGTTGACTTTGCACACGTAGTCGGTGCGTTCGGTGTAGCCGTTGAAGATGGCGACAGCTCCGTTTGGGAGGGAGCCCTCCCAGGCGACCCACTTGAGGTTGGCGTGTTCACCAAACATGGGGAGGGACGTCGTCTCAGTTTGTGGTACGTCTTTAATCATAGCAGGTTTGATGACTTCCCGGGAAGGGAAGACATTTTCCAGTGTGGGGTTTAGCCATGGCTCTACATGACAAGACAGAAAGAAACTGGCTGTAAGTTTGGTATAAACATATTTTTTAATTCAACTCTGTTTGAGTGTCTGACTAGATAAAACTATTATGATGTAACTCACTGGGTCTCTCCTGCCCGTCCTGCAGCTGGGAGATGTAGAGCAGTGGGTCAGCCTGCAGCGCTGGGCTGCACAGCTGCAGCACTGCGAAGACAACAGCAACACACCACCTCATCTGGACACACAGGGAAACACAACCAACATGTCAGCATCAGGGGGAGTAGTCAGTCACAGTCATAAGTGTGTCATAAAAGTTCATCAAACTAAGTCATTTTTCTTTTGTCATGCCCTCCTGAAGCTGATCAATTAATTTTGCATCATCATTCAAGAAACTAAAGCAAGAGAGAGAGCCAAGTTAAATTGTTTTGAAATAACATAACATGAAATACATGTTTCTCATTACTTTCTGTTTTTTTTTTCCTGAAAAAAGACAAGTGAAATTCACCCAAACTGAAAGACTCAAAACACACAAGGCTCTCCTGCTATACAGACAATGACAGTTCTTAAAATTTTTTATTTCACTCATGTGTTTGCTTGTCTTTCTCTCAAAAACTGGTCCATCTTCTCATTTAAATGTCATTTTGCTTTCCCACTAAATGATGTCTCAGTTCCAGCAAGTATTACAGTGCAACAGTTAAATGTTATTCATTACACCTGCGTTTTTCAAGTCAGTACGTCTGTGGCCAAAAAACACACAATTGTTGTTTGGCACCAAAACTTCTTTTTCACTAGTTTAAGTTTAATTAAGTTTCAGAGTGTCTCAGAATTACTGATTCTTCATTAATAGTCTTAACTAGAGGTATCTCTTTAATTATTGCATTATTTGAAAAGCTTGTGAAAGAATGAGATTTTTGTTATTCATGTGAGACCGCCGAAGGTGACTGTACCATATAGACAAAGCACAAAACTCAATTCTGAGGATAATGTTGAATTTGCTCCTGGCTGTCTGTAAAGTTCAGTCAAGGTTAGACACTGTGTAATACTCCTTTAAAGATATGTTTTCTTTTTTTTGATAGCAGGTGAAGAATACTTTTTAAATTGTACAATGTGAGTTCATGTCAGACAATCTGAATTCACGGTTGAGAGGTATGCTCCAATTTTGCGTAAAATTTGGCCTCAGTTTCCTCAGAAATATTTTTAAAATTATGATCACCTCAATTACTAAAATGCAAAAAAGAAAGAAAGAAAGAAAGAAAGAAAGAAAGAAAGAAAATTAGTGGAAATAAAACACTGTGATACACAACTATCAAAGTCTACAACTTTGTTATTCTATAATACAGAGATTAAATGTCCTCAAAATGAGTGATGCAGGAAACAAATCAGACAGTGAAATGATGCAGATTGAGCCCACACCAGCACTTCATTCAGATATAGAGAAGCAGTTTTTACCTCGACAGGTTCCTCCTGCAGTGACGCTGCCAGCACTATGTGCTGAGTTTTAAAACCTCCCTGCAGACCTATTATTGCCTGCAATAAACAGGAGAGAGAGCTGCAGCAGCCCGTTGACCCACTGTCTACACTCTCCTGCTGCTCAGGTTTAATCTGATGTGTTAGTGTCAAAGGAGAGACTCAAAGTAAATGAAACTTTTACTAATTAAGAAGCTTAAAATTCACATAGGGGAGGTTTAATGAGCATGTTTGGTCTTCTACAGCAAGACCCTGTTTTACTTCACAGTTAAATGCATTCTCAATGGGAGCTGACCAGTAGCACCACTGTACACTGATGTCAGTGGCAGGATCAATGCCTTGCTTATGGACGCAGAAGAAACAGTGAGAAGGA
This sequence comes from Pagrus major, assembly GCF_040436345.1. NCBI lineage: Eukaryota > Metazoa > Chordata > Actinopteri > Spariformes > Sparidae > Pagrus > Pagrus major. Next base: position 16,422,634 of record NC_133219.1, on the reverse strand, counting down.
GACAAGCTTTCCCAGTATGGTCTGGATTCAAAACAGCGACCTAACTTTTATAAATGAGTCCCATTTTTTATGCCGTTACACACCTGAAGGCCGTGGCTTTAAAGGGACAGTTCATCCCAAAATCAAAAACACATATTTTTTCTATTACCTGTAGTGCTATTTATTCCATCTAGATTGTTTTGGTGTGAACTACTGAGTTTTAGAAATATCAGCTGTAGAGATGTCTGCCTTCACTAAAATATGATGAAACCAGATGGAACTCAGCTTGTGGTGCACAAAGCACTAAAGAAATAAGCCTGAAAAACCTAATAAACAATGTCTCTTTCCAGAAATCATGACCCTAAAGATTATCCACAGACCTTGTTATGACCTTTTTCTTTCTACCAAACTACAAAATATCATTATAATTGTGAATTAACTGTTGATTGTTTTGTTTGTCTCTGTGTTAGAGTTCTGACTGTCAGTTCCAGTTTCTGCCAAGGTTTGTGAGCCAATATCCAACACCGTTGGTATCACGTTTTTGTCAGCGAGTCTTGGTATTTGCCAGTTTGTGGAAAAAGACATAAAAATGTCAGAGTTCTACAGGATGCACCCAGCATACTGCCCTAACGTTAACTAGCTAGCATTAGAAATGTTAATGTTAACTAGCAACAAGGGGTAAAAAAAAATAATTGCACCTCCTCTTCAAAAAAACAAAAACCAAACTAATTTTATTGTGTCAAAACTTACATTGTTTAAAATAAAGCTGTTATTAACATTTTGGAAGAAATGCTAAACAAAATACCAGCTGCTGAGCAAGTTTTTCCCTGCACCTCAGTGGAAAGGATGACATTTTTACACATTTTCAGTATTTCTGGTGTTTTGAGTATGTGCACTTTTTGTGGGCTGGCTAGTTCACCCTGTAACGGATAAGTTCTTGCCTCTGCCTCATGAACCCTTCAGCTATTCTTCATGTGAGCTGGAAATTGTTAGTTTGAGGCATCAAACAGAGAATTCAGATTCCAGGTTCACACATGCCAAATCTGTTGGCCATGTGCGATTTCTTAATACATGTCAGCCTATTACGCCTTTATCTATACAAGCTAGGTTAGGTCTGCGCACACGCTAACCAGATAGATGAGTGTGTTTTTAGACTGTCTTAGTTGCCTTCCTGATAAACCAGAACAGCTACAGACGGTAGGGGTCATCATGCTGTTTTGACCTGTTTTGTCCTTGACTCGAAATGAGGCTGTCTACCTGCAGCCATGGAGGAGTGTAAAAGAGTGTCTATGCTGATAATGATAACAGGATTCTTTATTGATCCCTGCTCACAAAACAGCACTCCCCCCTCCTCTCTCTCCGATTTTACTATTTGATGAGCCTGTTCGAAGTCCTTCATAAATAAATTTGCCTGGATTTAGTGTCCCGTATCTACTGGCCGATAGAGGATCGCATGATGTCCAAAGTGCTGTGGTGCTCTTTCTCCATCGATGTCAAGATACTGTATGTTTAGATAAGCTCGGGCTGGGAACACAGTGATTAGATCCCCTGTAATAGTGGGTCATTGATTAAGAAGGACCTTGTTGCGTAATGTCGCCGGCTGCCAAGATTAAACGGGAGCAGAAGCCGCTCAACACGAACATTGTTCCGCACGCACAGCCCTATCATTGAAAATCGCTGATGTCATGGCCATCTGTGTGCGTCCTTGAGACAGAAAGTTATTATGAATTTATTTATTTCATTCTGAATGTGGACTCTGTGTGAAACAAGGCTGTGTAAAGGTCATTTACATGGACAAAACTGCACTGTCACGGCATTAAACTGTTTCAGCATTCAGCTAAGTGTGAATGCTTGAAAAGAATCATTCAGGCAATGCGAGAATTTACTCTGATTCAGTTTATCATTCTGATCGTGAGTGTGACAGGCAGGGATTCACTCTGATTCACAGTTCATGTTATTCTGTCTCTGTGACCACCTTATGTTCACACAATAGAAGCTGACTGGATATGTGAAACAAGGCAGGTTCTTCTCGTAGATGCAAAGTCTGAAAGTCTTTTGTTTGGTTTGCAGTTTCAAAGGAAGTAATTAATGTATTCACTGTAAAAAACTGTACGCTGAAATCAGAATTTGTGGGTGGGAAAGCTAACAGTCATTTGCTTTATTAGAAATTATTAGAAATTCACTGCAGTGCTTTGGGCTAATGCTAACGCCCACAAGCTAATACGGTCACACTGACGAAGTTCATACTAATAATGGCATGCTGATATCAAGCAGGCATAATGCTAACAATGTTCACCATCTCAGGTGAATTTGTTAGCATGCTAACATTAGCTAATACAAGAGCCTGAAGGGACTGTCATTAATGTTGCAGGTATTTGGTTATAAACCAGTAAAAGATTGGACAAACTAATAGTTTGGCCTGAATGTGGTGCTGGATTAAAAGTCTTTAATTAAAAGTTTTAGAAATTCATCCTGAGGGCAACATGAATTTCTGAAACAAATTTAATGACACCACTTGTTTTTGAGGTCAATACTGCTATCACTGGAGCCATCCAGATCTGACCATGGGGAATTAACTGAGGATAAAACATGGATTTAAATACAGCCTACGTATAAAATATTTACTTATACTTTGAAAGAATACCGATGGAATCTAATCAATATATTTTCCAACCCCAACTGCAACCCCACAAAAGAGAGGGGAGAGCAACCTGTAAAATATTAACGTGTTTTCTGGTCGTGTCCCATGCTGGTAACGTTTTGGAGCCAGGTTTTGGTTCTAATAAACAATATTTTGGAGGTTTTATTGCAAATGAATCTTATATATATTATATAAAAATATTCCTGAAGGTTGTAGACCTTCAAACTTGATTAATATTGTTTTGGTCATGATAAGTCATGATACTGCACACTGGCTTTGTGAGGGTTTAACTTTCACAGGGGAATAAACAAGCAGAATATTCAAGGATGTGTATAAAAACACAGAGACTGACACAATATTTGAATATTTAGGTCTATTAAAAGAAGAAAAAAAAGGAAGAATTTAATTTAATTGAATTTAATTTAATTTTTGTGTGTTAGGTCATTATACAACTTTGATCTACTGTGAAACAATGCACCTCATTTTATTTATTAACCTTTTTTCATGTTTTCATTCAGTCCCTTCAGTTACATATGTTAATTTTTTTATATGGGCAAGTAAAACCTAGATCTGTTTGAAATAACTCTTGATATTACCTCAGCTTTGTATGAAATTGGTTATATGTTTGGTTTGTCAGTGGTGAGAGCAATAATTATTTTTATTTACCAAAATATATTTACCACAAACTAAAATGTTTCAATTTAAAGTAAAAGTCCTGCATTCAAAGTTCCTTTTATTAAAAAAGTATACCTCATTTGAAAGGTCCTTTTCAAAGCATCAAACTACTAGAACTACTAATTTAACATGCATCATTTATTTTGTAGAGGAAATATTTATCTGCAAGCATAAAATAGGATTGCTCATATGAATTTGCAGAAATTGAGCAGTTGGTAAATGCACGTAATGGTTCTGATGTTTGTGTATGTTGTTTGATTTAAATGTAAAATCATAAATAGTGAAACGTCATTAGCTTCACGTGGTGGTAAAATGGAGGAGAGATTGTGGAGATAATGTAAGTGAAGAAAAAGTTAAAGGGCCCCATGATTTCATGTATTTTCAACATGTAAAGTTTTAAAGACAACAGCCGACACAAGAGATATGCTTTGCGTTATTTTATTGTGACACGTTATTTGCTTACAATATCACAAACATCAGATGTTGTTCAAAAATATCTTTTGGTGTGTTTTCAGTCAGTCTTTCAGGGGCATGGCAGGGCGTCGACCACAGGTTCACAGCGGTCCACCACGGCCCGGACTTCTCCAATCTGGACCCCGTCGTATGTCCCAAAGATGGATGTCCACTGGGTCTCTCCGTTGCGGTAGGTGCGGCTGAGGCGAGCTGTGTAGGGGATGTCGGCTTTCATCTTGCGTCCCTCCATGCGGACTCTGCAGGAGTGGTTCGGTGGGACTTTGAGCTCCACGGACACGGAGTGGCTGAGTTCCTCCACCAGGGTGGTTCCTCTGGAGAACTGGAGTGTCTTCTCGCCGCTCAGCTCAACGCCCGCAGAGCCGATGAGGGGGATTTTAGCTGTGATGCTGCCTGTGATACCCAGCATGGTGGATCGGCCGATGTTCCAGGTGGTCTCCACCTCTGAGGTCTTTGAGATGGTAACTGTCTTCACCACTGTCTGGCACTCGTTGTTGGTGACCCCGGAGATGCGCATGGTCTCAGGAGGATACTGGAAGAGGGCGACCTCATCAATGGCGTACTTGACGTCAGTGATGTGCTGGGTGTAGGCATCCCTGTTGATGGTCAGGACCTGGTACTTCTTGTACCAATACTCATCGCCTTCCCAAGGCAGGAAGAAGGCTTCAAACTGAGGAACAACCTTTCCGAGACCGTACTTGTTCTTCCCAACATAGATGCCAACACCGGAGCAGGTCCTGACTGAATACTGGGGCACTGAACCATAAGAGTCTTCCTTCCACTCCAGAAACTCAAAGTTGTCTTTGTTGGCCAGGATCTCAAACTCAGCAGCGTAGTACTCACGGTCTCCGTAGGGGTAGCGGCAGTATGGGCCCAGACTGGGGTTGTAGAAACCGGCCTCGCATTGGTATTTGCAGACGTAGTCGGTGCGCTCCGTGTAACCATTGTAGATTGCAACGGCTCCGTTGGGCAGAGAGCCGTCCCAGGTCAGCCACTCCAGGTTCACGTTATCACCGAAAATGGAGGAAGGTAGACCCTGCTGCTGCTCCAGGTCAGCAGGAGTCAGAGGAGCCGACACCTCATTGTTACCAGTGGGTTCAGGCACCAGGCCCTCCAGCTCTGGGTTCAGTAAGGAAGCTGTGGAAAAGAGACACACAGAACATTTACATTTCAAATCACACTGCACATGTTTAACAATACTTATATCTTGAAAACAGGGGTGCCCAAACCTTTTCTTTGATAATTAGGGATCCTACATATTTAAAGAGTAACATCTCATGGGCCAAACTGAACCTTATGGTGGGGCAACTTTGGACTGTGGGCCCCACTTTGGGCAGCCCTGATTTCAATGTTACAATTATGGCTAAAAAATAACTACACATATAATCTCCACAATTCAAATCAATCTACAGTTGTCTGCCTGGAAATACTGTTAGTGTTAGAGTGGTAACACTGCAGTGATTTGGTCTGTTGTAAGGAAAAACTAACGAAACTCAAACTGAACTCTGAGGACCCGACACCAGGGCTCAGACTGTCTGGAAAGTCTGGAAAACATATGCTTCAGAATCGATTAAGTCAGAGGTGTAAAGCCAAGCTAATATCTGTTTCTTTATCTCTCTATGTAAAAAAAAATGACATGTTTACCTTTTCTGTGCTGTGCGCTCTTCTTCACAATGTCCTGCAGACTGGCTGATGACAGGGCCAGCAGGGCCAGCAGCAACAACGCCGACAGCTTCATCTGGAAATGAAACACAAAATATTGTCAAGGCTTTAAACTCAGCGTGTGGAGTAAGTTTGTATGTTCCTTCGTACATTTCATGTATGAAACATTTCATCATTTCAAAAACAGGATCTGAATTTCAGACATAAGAGTGGATTATTGCATCATTTTCTACAACCACCTTCATTCGAATACCAACCCGGCTCAAATCTTTTAGGACACAATCAATATTTTACAACTGCGAGTATGATTTGTCTTTTTCATGTTAAACCTATCATCTAAAACCTCTGTTACAATGTGCTAAACAACACAACACTCTGAAATGATCATTGTATACACAATAGTTTAAAGGGGTTATATTGTCTGTGTCCATTCACAAATAACTGTGGGTCATTTAAGAAGTATGTATATAAGAGTACACATTTTTCTATAATAACTATAAATAATTATTGTTGTTAATTTGATAGTAAAGTAGAACATATTTTTTTAAGTAACCACACCAAGAGACATTGAAATGGTAGATTTTCTCCTGGAGACATTCATTAAGCCAAGTTTTTACTTGAGATTTTTACAAAACAAAACTGAAAATATGATATAATACAATCAAATAATACAAATTGATTATTAGAGATTATTGCCACTTGATCATGATCATCAATGATTGCCCTGAGTCTGACTGACTGAAGGTGAAAAGAGACTGAGCAGCACTCACCCTTACAGTCGCTCCCCACAGAGTCCACAGCCGGTCACCTCCAGGTTTATATACACTGGTTTATGGCTCAATCATAAAGCACACTGTGCACTCTGTCTGACATGGATCAATAAACACAAAGTGGTGCAGTGGATGTGATACCAGCTGAAGGGGATTGGTGTCTTTAGGATTCCTTTTCCCTCAAAAATAACTTTTTCACCCGATTAATACATTTAATTTAATACATTAAACATAAGCCAATATATGAAAATGAGAATTTGGCAGGTCTGAATCTATGATTCTGTCAATAGACAATTACTGTCTGAGCTTTTGGACCGTAACTATTAAACTTTATTCCAAATAGACTAGAACAAGAGGTAGGGGAAGACAACCTTTCCACAGAAACAAGAGTCGGCACCACTACTGCATTATCAGTGGTGATGGACGGGTCTCAGTGCGGCATCTTTTCACCTGAAGGAACACAACAAAGCCCACTCACGTCCAGGTTAGATGTCTCGCCATCCACTACGAGATACTCCAAGTAGTGGTGCATGCCTCCAACCGAGTGTCACTGGGGGAATGTCAAGAATAGCTGAGGATCATCAGCATAGTTAGAATTTTAGGGGACAAAGGAATAACATATTTGAAAGTAGGAATGACGTCTTTAATTGGGTCAGTAATTTGGGGAATCGTTATACATTGGTGGTGGTTTCTGATCCCTGAATGTTAGAAATCTATATGTATTTGATGAAGAAATGATGACACTGAAAGTTTATAGAAGATAATACTGAATCATCCTGCTGTAGTCGTCAGATTAAGTGGTAAAATGTTGTGACAATTTATATTTCAAGCAGCTAATGAAGAAAGAACTTTTAAGAGATGAATATTTATTGAGATGAACAATATTAAAGCCATACTGCACACACAGAATTGTTGAAATGCTTAACAGCACCCCAAAATCCCCCACGCTTTCAAATTCAATGCATAGTGAGGACATGTTATTATTTTATTTTAATTAAATAAATCAGGCAGTGTATCTTCAAAATAAGGGACAAGTGGTGAAAGGTTGTTGGCCTGAATGCTGCTCCTGTTGAGCTGAGAGCAGTTTCAGGCTGCAGCAGAGAAAGGAGACCACACCACAGTTGGTTGATATTATTGATCGGCTTCCAGGTGGGAACGAACAGCTTGAATAGGCTTAACAAGATAAAGGTGATGAAAGCCACATCTGAAGAAGTCTAAGTCGATCTGCACCTTTATTTTATTTACAATACCCTTGCTGTTGTGTTCATGCTGGCTGCTCTCATGACCCATTATGAAATGAGGCAAGATAAATCCAGGATAAGATTCAGGATTATTAACAAGTAGGGAAAAAAAGAGAGACTGATAAGTCAGTTACTTATCAGTTAGTTTTGTCCTCCAGACTATCATACGGTATCAATGACCTTGTATCACACATTCATTATAGTGTTTGTCAAATGTCATCTCTTCTTATAAACTGAGAAATCCAAATCATAAACTAATACAGAGTTAATCCCCTCACCATGTAACAGTGCTGCTCCTTTTTCTTTAATCATCATCACAATTTAAGTTTAGTGAGCTAAGCTCTTAACATCAACCCAAACCTAAAAGGAAACCAACACCAAAAGTGTTTGTGGTATCAAAAAGAGACGTTTTTTTTACCTCAAAATTACAGCTTCATAATCATTTTGATGGGTTAGTGTCTTGTAATAGGGTGAATGGTGTCTCTGTCTCAGAGTCACCATTCACATCACTTGTTCTGTACTATGTAACTTCAGTGAGAGGGTAGTATCACAGTGTTACATGTTTACTTCAGGATACACGTTTTCAACACATAACATTGTTATGATGTCATGAGTTTTTATTTCGAACCTGGGATTTGTATTTACAACAGTGGTGTTGCACTCAGAAACTTTGGGGGGCGCCAAATTGCACAAAATGCCAATTTCTACATGATGTTGCTTTAAAAGGAGGCTCTCAAAAGTGCTGTTGTCAGCTTTACAGCAACTTCAAGACTTAACAAAATAAACTTACAAATTAAACTACAATTTACTAACTTTTTCTCGAGCCTTCAACTGGATCCCATGATCTTCATCAGCAGGTTGAGTTTGAGATGACTCAGTTGTCATTATATAACCACAGGAACTTATTAGTATATTGATTTATATAAAAAAAATCCTTTCCAAGAAACACAAATCTGTTTTACACAATTATGTATGAGTATATAAGTATGATATATTTTATTTTATCATAAGTATGAATATAATTAATAACTGAATTAATGTGTGAATAGCTGAAAAAAAGAGTTAGATTTGGTTATGTAAGGCAAGGCAAAGTAGCTATATTTATATAGCACATTTCAAAGTCAAGTTAAATCAAGTCAGTTTTATTTACATAGTGCATATTCACAACAAGAGTTATCTCATGAGACTTTTCAATTAGAGGATCTCCAGAACAAACTCTTTAATTTACACCCAAAATTGTCCCATGAGCATCAACTCCCTTAGAACACAAAAGCAACTCCAAGTGCTTTACACAAGAAAAGAAGAATATGAGCAAAAACAAGCCATTTAAAAAACAGAATACATGTATTTATGTAATTTAGTTCAAAGTTCAATGTATTGAGCTTGATCATAACTTAACTGCTGGTGGGTGGCATGCCAGCTACAATGTGTTGCCAGCAGTTGAGTGATCTTTCAGTGCCACCTGCTGGAGATATTAGACATTACAGCTCTTAATTAATTGTGCTTTATCCAGAAATTCCTCTCTTTAAAGCTATTCTAGAGACTATCTTCTTCTGCAGAAATAACCTCTGACTAAAACTGCTTGTAGTAACGTACGTTTTATCCCTACTAGCAGGGATAGACACATTGCTGTTGAATTGTTTAACTTTCACCGAAGTCTATGTATACTTCAGTTCAACCAAAAATCATTTTACTTATTCCATTCTTAGAGGCTTCAAGATGTAAAAATCATCAATTAATAAATGAGAAAACTGGAAAATATTAGAAGTAAAAAAATATAAATTGTGTTTTCTGGTTCCTCTCCTGTTAATCATCTCACGTCACCTCAAAATTTTCTTTTGATTCTTTATGGAGCTCTTGATACCACAGCATTGAGCTACCAGGACACTCATGGTATAGTCTTTCAGCGGCAACGGTTAACGTTTGGTAGAGGTTTACAGCGGTCAACAATTGCTCTGACTTCTCCAATCTGGACACCGTAGTATGTCCCAGTAATGACAGTCCAACTGGTTCTCCCATTTTGGTAGGTGCGTGTCAGTCGTGCTGTGTATGGGATGTCTAGCTTGAAATTATATCCCACCATACGTGTTCTGCAGGAGTGGTTGGGTGGGACATTGAGGTTTACGGTAACAGAGTGCAAGTTTTCCTCTATGAAGGACTTCCCCTGTAAGAACTCCACTGTTGTCTGAGTACTTAACTCAACTGACTTGGAGACGATAAGGGGGATTTCGGCGCTGACTGAAGTTGTGACACCGAAAGTGTTGGAAAAACCAGTGTCCCACCTGTGTTCCACTGTGTTTTGCTTTGAAAGCATGACTGTTTTCCCAACTTCACTGCACGCATAGTTGGTGATGGTAGAGAAGCGCATGGTCTCTGGAGGATATTGGAAGATTTTGCCACTATCAATCTTATACTTGACATCAGAAATGTGCTCACTGATCACATCCTTATTGACGGTCAGGACCTGGTACCCCTTCCGGTAGTAGTACTCTTTACTTTTCCAAGGAAGGAAGAATGCCCTGTGCTTGGGATGCACCTTCCCAAGCCCATACCTGTTCATCCCGACATATATGTCACCCCCATTGCAGGTCCCAACTGAATTCTGAGGCACTGAACCAAATGAACCTGGCTTCCACTCCAGAAACTCAAAGTTATCCTTGTTAACTAGGATCTCAAAGGGGGAACAACGGTACGCTCGTCTTGCGAAGGGGTAGTGGCAGTACGGACCCATTCTGGGGTTGTAGAAACCGGCCTCACATCTGTATTTGCAGATGTAGTCGTAACGACGAGTATGACGACTGTATATGGCAACAGCTCCATCGGGAAGAGAGCCTTGCCAGGTTTGCCATTTCAGGTTGGCACTTCCAAAGTCGAAGGGAAGAGGCTGACTGCGCCTGCTCCCAAGCTCCACAGGAGGAAGGAGGAAGCCTTCATCTGTTTGCATCGGATCACTAGCGTTGATTTCAGGAATCCTGTCTTCCAGATCTGGGTCCAGGTATGAGACTGTGATAAAAAAAAAGGAAAATACACTGATCAGCCAAAACATTAAAAACACTGACAGGTGAAGTGAATCACATTGATCATCTTGTTACAATGCAATGTTGTACTGGGAAAAACCTGGGTCTACTTGAAACAGTACACACCCAAACACTGTTGTAGACCAAGTACACCCCCTCATGGCAATAGCACAGCCTGATGCTAGAAACCACCTAGAAGGACAATGCTTCTTGCCACACCATAAAACTGCCTAGGAATGGCCCAAGGAACGTGGCAAAGAGCTCAAGGTGTCCACCTGGCCTCCACACTCCCCAGATCCCACTCTGATCATGCATCAGAAGGATGTCCTGGATCAAGTCCAGTCCATGGAGGCCCCACTGTGGATTGGACTCTGACCTGTCGATGTATGGATACAGGACCTCTGGGGGTCTCATGTGGAGCCTGGCACCAGGGTGTTTGAGTCCGTTGAGTTGTGAGATGGATCAGACTTGATCCGGCACATACCATGGATGCTTGATCAGATTGGGAGCACTTTCCTACTGGCGGGTCCACTGTCAGTGGGGAGTGCAGTTACCATGAAGAGGGTGTACTTGGTCTGGTGTTTTGGTAGGTGATGCAAGACAAGTAGCATTCTCATGGATGTCAGAACCCAAAGTTTCAATGCAGAACATTAATTAACGATTAATGTTATTCACCTCACCTATATGTAGTTTGAATGATTTGGATGACACAAGTAAAGGAGAAAAGTACAATATATATAAATATATACATATATATATATATATTTATATATACATATAGGATAAAGGAATAAAGGATAGGCAAAAGAGCAAAAATCATTATATGACCTCTTTAAGGCAGTATGCAGGAAGTACTTTTAAAGTTGTCAGAGCATATAACAGTCATCTCTGCAGCTATCTTGTGAACTTACCACCACGCCATAATCAGTCCTGTTATTCCTCTGCTTGTGTGGTTTATGATAGATTTTTTTCTCCCTATCACTTGTACTTCCTGAATTTGAATTCTGGCAAATTACCAGGTGTTTTACTGCAGCATTGTTTATCAGTCCATATGTACTGCACAGTCTTGTGTATCATTGGATGAGGTTACATTATAAGATATATTGTTTTATTCTGTGTGTGCCCCTTTTTACATTGACACGGACACAATTTGTGTTAGTGAGCACTACAAATAAACAAATAAATGACAACTGAAGACAGATCAACAAGAGAAATTGATAACTAATAATTACCATTTATGTCTTCTGTGCTGTTCACAGTATCAAGAGAACTGGCTGAGGTCAGAGCCAGCAGGGAAAGCAGTAGCATCATTGACAGCTTCATCTGGAGTTGAAACACAGAACAAAAAACAGTGAGTTCAGTTTTTAAGTTTAAAATCAAATCCTAAAACTAACATTGGTGAGGAATTATCAGCAACAAGGAATCTCTGCACAATCATGCAATATATTTTCTTGCTGCAAAATGAAAATATATATTATATAATTCATAATAACAAATATGAATGCAGTCTTTATGGCTAAGTCTCATTAGTGGGATTTAATAGAACTTGGGATTTGCAGAGAAAACCCAAAACATTGTTTGTGAAAATAAAAACTTCTGCTCAATTGTTCATCAGTTTGGGCCATGATTAGAAAACACCAATCTTAACGAGACTATCTGTCTGGGGTAAGGAAATAAAACTGATCACAACAACTGTTGACCTTGATTTGAGGTGTAGAAGTCAATAAGTTGTTAAGCTTAAAGTATTTTCTAAAAATGGCTTGTGATGGAATTTTCCCACTGACATTCATTTTTAAATATTACATTATTTATCATCTATTTACAAAAGAGCAGGCATATAGTGCTGGCACTCTTAAAATACACTAAGACAAAAACACAACGAAAAGTACTCACCATCACTGTCATCTTAATGTTGTCCACCTCCTGTTGACTCCAAATTTATAAGGGTGCATCAGTTTCATTTTGACTCAGCTCATTGAACTCTGATTGGTCCAATGAGATGAGATAAAATCACTGAGAGGTCGTTTAGCCTGTCAACAAGTTGTATAAAATAAAACACAGATATGTGGTGGTCTTTCACTACAGAAAAGTGGGATTAAAGGGAAAATACTGAAAAATAAAACTCAACCTGTATTCTAAAATGTTGTGTAGATGGCAAACGTCTTCCTTCTTTTAATATACTTGGCCATATATACTACAAATCATGTTTCTAAATAGATTTTTATTAAATATTTGTCTAACAAAATCCAGGAAAAGGATATCTGTGTATAGTATTATTGTACTGAGCATATTCATGTCGAGTGGGGTTTTGTAATAATCCAGAAGTAATGCAGAAAGTTATGTTACAGATTACAGTTCAGGGCAAAAATGACGATTCCTTGTGAATAAGATTTCTATTTCTAAACCTATTCAACGAACAGGATATCACATGTAACTCACACAGGGAGTTGGTCAAGGGCCAACACTCCCCTTTTGTGCTCAGTAGCAGCCATCGAAAAACAGCAGATCCTGCTTCTATGCATCAGTAATAACAATCAAATTATTACAATAATAATAATAAGTATTAGTATAAGAAGTAGAGTATTTTTACAATGTCGTTTTAGTACTTTTACTTCAGTAGATGATCTGAATACTTCCTCCACCACAGACACCTCCCTAAAAAAGTTTCTGAATGACCAAATCATGTCCAGGAACTGTTCCGGCTGTGTTGCTTATTGGCCATCAGTTGAAAGCTGTTCATATAAGAAAACCTGTGAGAGAATAATAAAACAAGTAAATCTGGTGTGTGAAAGGCCTGAAAAATACATTTGACAAGAGGAAAGCCACAGACTAACAGGCACATGCTGTCCACAAGAGGAGCCTTCAGGCCGGGGCTGAAAAACATGATCATAAATCATGATCAAATGAATTCTCAAATGATAACATGATATCTAAATGTAAACAAGCCTCTCCTTCCTTGAGAGAGAAATACGTTTCCCTTTTCCCTTTATCACTTACAGTCAGGAAAATAAAATCAGTAAATTATTGACCTATTAAAGAAAAGAGAAAGATAAGGCGGTGTTAAACACACAGCACAATCACTAACTACTATTGTTCTCTCCAGGTTTCCAGCTGGATTTTTTCACCAATAGGCAAGACTAGTGCAGGACCAGGCTATACTCGGCGAAGGAGGGGAAGTACTGACAGGCTGGTATCAGCAGAACAGAGGGGAACGCAGCTTTTGAAGCAGCAAAAGCTGAGGTGTAGAGAGAACTTAAGAAGACCATACAGTTGAGCAAGAGCTACATCAAGTATTCTTCTTCATTCTTCATCAGTCGCCCTGTGTAAACCAGCACAAGCTGTAGTCACCCAGGAATCATCCACTGCCAGTTGCTCGAGGGCGACAGCGAGTTACTTGACCTTGTAAAAGTTTCAAGCAAAGTGCTAGACGATATGCTCACTCGTCCGGACTGACAGTTTGTATTTGATTCAACTTATCATTTGAGAACATGCAGGTGAGAAGGGTTTTTTTGTAATAATAATTAAGCATTACATTCAATTGACCATAAGCCAACATTTCAGTGACCGGTAAAGCAACCGAGCACATAAAACCAGTGAAATACTGATGTACTTGAAAAACAGAAGCATAATTCCTTTAAGTAAGACCACAGGGAACACAGAAAAATAAGCTGTCCTGATAAGATCAGTCAAAATAAAGTTTAGAGATGGTTAACTTTTTAAAGACAGACAGAGAAATAAGGACGTATCAGACAATAGCCATAATAAATTATGGCTATAATTATATTAGTAATAAATTATATAACATGTTTCCTGTTCGGCCATCAATGTTTGCATTTTCTTTATCAAAAACACGTATCTACTCTCAGCTCGTTATCAAGCTTTGCTGAAGATAACAAGCCTTTCATTTGAATCAGGTGTGTTGGAGCAGGACAGGTTGCCACCAGGACTGAAACACATTTCCTTGGATGTTAGAATTTCTTTAAAAACAGCTAGTAAAATATTGATGGACTTGACAAAAAGGCACAAAGGGACTTCTTTTAGTAGACTTCAGGGAACCGTAACAGAAAATAATTTGCCCTTTTCCTTCCATATGATAAGGCCGGATAGAATAAAATCTTTGTATGGTCATGATCAGGTTGTGTATGGACAACAGAGACAACGTCAACATGTCCCCAACATTGTACACAACTTAAAATTGGCCTTTTTGAATTATGGTGTTTGTATTGCAGCTGTGAACTCAGTTCTTAAAAAGTCACTTCAGCCACCAGTCATAAACTAAACATGAAGAGGCAACCTCTTGAGCCACTTGAGGCCAAAAGCAAGACAATCCTCAGAAGAGTCAATGTTGAAATGCCCGACTTTACAGCAGAAATAAACATGTTCCTGGTCCAAAAAACAGTTTTGGTCTCTGTAGCAAATGTATCCCTTCATGACAACTGCACAGGGGGTGGTCGTTTACATTATATTAAGGCATAAAGTTGCACATAATTAGGGGTGTAGCTGCTCTGAGAGAGCTAGCCGTTGTATTTGTGGTATTGATGCCTTATGGAGGGTTTTTTATGCTAATATCAGACAAATAATATGGCTGTCTGTGCAGGTAACTGGACTAAAAGACTGGTGTGGAGGGACAGAGGCCGGTGTTTTGGATTGACGAGCAACTCCTATTGTAATGTACAATACCTAACTTGGTTATTTGTCTGCTGAATGGAGGGAAAACATAACGTTAGCCTTCTATACTTGTTGGATGTACAGAGAAGAGAGGGGGCAAAGAAAGAAAGAAAGTATCTGGTGAGTGTTACTTTTTTCAGATTGAATTTGTTATCTTGTGGCTCATGTAAAATATATTCTGTCTGTTTGGAGCAAATAAACCACGGGTGTGGTTACTGTTTACCCATCAGGTCAAAGTGAAAGTATGTACGGTGTTTGTTCAGTGACTGGGTCATGAAGCAGCTACAGTATAAAAGCCTGAAGGGGACTGGAGGTACATCAGTTGATGGACACTGGGATGGTGAGTACTTTTTCATTGCGTTTTATGTTTTCAGCTCAAGTTTTTTTTTAATGAAGTGGAAACTTTAATTGTAAATTTGCCTCCGCTCATATGAGAACTGGATTTGGCCCCAGTAACCCCCGCAACCCCCTGAAAGGGGGGGATAAAGCGGTAACATCTCCGCGACCCTCACGGATAAAGCGGTCAAGAAAATGAACTGAACTGAACTGAACTGAATTTGCATCATTTAAAATTAAATTATGACTCAGTTTCAGAAAATATTTGGACTTTAGTTCTGGCTTATTCTGACTCATTTCCGGTACCTTGAAATAAAGAAGAACACTTGTTATTATATTTTTTAAATAATATGAATAATGATAAAAAATAATTTGATAATATTATCAAACAGTAATTGTGATTCAAATTTTTAGTCTCCATCAAATTTTGTATTTCCGAAATCTTTTTGATTAATTTCCTTAATCTTCAAAAACAAATGTACCATGTGCAGACAGCCCAGACTACAGAGTCTTCACAAAGTGAGTATTGAACAGAGATGTTGTTCTGTGTTTTATCTCCAGATGAAGCTGTCAGTGTTGTTGCTGCTGGCCCTGCTGGCTCTGTCCTCAGCCACGCCTCTGGACGTCGGAGACAACACAGAGCAGAGAAATGGTAAAAACAAATGACATTATGACTTTGGGAAAACGTTGAGGGGTATGCTGATCATAAAATGATGCCTATCCCTCTAAAAGACACAGTGAAACATTTTGATCCTGTCTATTTGTCAGTTGTTTAGTTATCTCATCTTTAATGCAACCTTTATTGCAACCTCATTAAGATTCAGCCTCTTGGAACTATGAATGTGTTTATCCATCCAATAATTTCTCGTACTAATGCAAACATTCTCCTTGTCTGAACCTTTCCCCATTTCTTTAGTCTCTGAGATGATCGTCGACAGATTGATGCTCGCAGATCGACCTCTTCTGACTGTTGCAAAGTCGAGGCAGAGGAGGCAGGTTCAGTCTTCTACCACTGTGTCTCACAATAGCTCTAACCTGGAGTGGGTGACCTGGAACAACTCTCTCCCTGACTATGCTGTTTCAATTTACAATGGATATGTTCATCGTATTGATTATGTCTGTAAATACAAGTGTGATGCTGGCTTTTATAATCCTAGTATGGGTCCTTATTGTCACTATGCCAAACCAAAAAAAGAATATCTTGGTTCTCCATTTGAGATCCTGGTAAACAAAGACAACTTTGAGATCCTGGAGTGGAAGGACAGTTCACACGGTTCAGTTCCCCAGAATTCAGTCCGAACCTGCCCTGGGGAGGACATATATGTAGGGAAGAACAAATACGGACTTGGGGAGGTGTCTACTCAGGATAAGTGCTTTTACCTACCTTGGAAAGGCTCTGAATATTGGTATAGGGACTACCAGGTCCTGACCATCAATGAGAATATAGTTAGCCAGAAGATCTACGATGTCAAGTACATCACTGATGAGTCTAAAACCTTTCAGTATCCTCCAGAGATCATGCGTAAAACAGTCATCAGCAACAATGAATGCAGCCCAGTGGCTAAAACAGATACCCTCACAAAGACATATGAGGCGCAGCGAAGGTGGGACATTAACTTTTCTATCGAAGTAGGTGTTAGTACGAGCTTTGAAGCTGGCATCCCTCTCATCACCGAGGACGGTGTCACGTTCAGCACTGAGGTGGGTTTCCAGTACTCTCAGGGGAAGACCTTGACAGAGACTACCACCGACACTGTTTCTGTGGAGATCACAGCCCCGCCAAACCACTCCTGCACTGCTACTATGAAGCGCCTTAGGTACAAAATTAACATCCCATTCACAGCACTTTTCAGCCGCACCTACGGTAACGGGGAGATCCACACGACGTCTATCACAGGAACGTATGACAGCGTTCAGACGGCAGAGGTCCAGGCTGTAATGGACCGATGTGAGTTTCTCAACAACACCAAGCCTTGCACATGAAATGTCAAAAACCCCACATAATGTGTCGCACAATGCATCTCTATATCTGATGCTTTTTTGGTGGGTTGGTATGTAGCTCTTGTTCCTGTGATTCCAATGTAATTTAAATGCCTTTATTGAAGACACTTTGGATCGAAGCCAATGAATGAATGTAATATAATTAGTATAAAATACAACATATTTTAAAAATGTGTGCCTTAATGAATTGTTTTATTAAATAAAATCACCTGACGTCTCAAAATTCTTCTGTTACTCACTTGGTTTCATTGTGCAGTTTGACACTAGAAGGATGTTTCACCTTTTGAAGAGGGAGAGAAGTTTCAGCTCACCTCAAATCTTTGTTTAAAAGCATGTATGACTGTGGTTTTGTGACATCACAACTTCTTTGGAAGTCAATCATGGTCCAGTATGCAATCAACACAAATGTGATGCAGAAACATAAAACCTCCAGCGCACATACATGAAGAATACAAGTAGAAAGCGACTTATGACCAGTAGTTTAACCTCTGAAATGTAGAAAATAATGTTTCTTTTTGTACATTATTTTTAAAAAATGGTTTTATTTTTGAATCCATATTGTTGTTATTGTACGCACTTTGTAAGTTGGGTTTAGAAAAGTTTTACTAACTTAAACAGCTAAATGCTGTTTTCTGTGGTGAGTCTGGAGTTGTTTCAGCATTAACCACCATTAGTTTTATTTGTTTCACTTGCAAGCAGCTCCTCCAATTCTTTTGTGCATTGCATTGAAGGATATTGGTGTCAAAAAATTCAAAATATTAAAAACACATCCATAAGTAGTCAGATTCAATTTAGTGAACACCATGATGGAAGCACAAATGTCCCAACTTTTGTCCACCGGACTTATCTTTGACAGACCAGCTGTTCTCAGTACTTAAATACAGATGTGCACATGGTAGCTCTTATAAGAATACTCATCACCTCTCCAAGGAAGGTCGAATGAAACCATCCTTTCAAGACTATCAAACTGGAGGGTGTTAAGCTTCCAGATTGATATTCAAGTGGTAGTGATAGTGGCAGTCTGTTGGCAATTGCTCGAGGGCTACAGCAAGGTACTGGACCGTGTAAAAGTTTCAAACAAAGTGCTAGACGATATGCTCACTCATCCGGACTGGCAGTTTGTATTTGATTCACCGTATCATTTGGGTGGGAAGGGTTTTTTTTTGTAATAATAATTAAGCATTACATAATTTTTTTTTTTAATTGACCATAAGCCAACATTTCAGTGACCAGTAAAGCAACAGAACACATAAAACCAGTGAAATACTGATGTACTTGAAAGCTCGTTGCTGGGCTTTGTTGAAGTCTGATAACAAAGCCAATTAATTTGAATCAAGTGTGTTGGAGCAAGACAGGTCGCCACCAGGACCAGGACTAAAACACATTTCCTTTGAATATTAGTTCAAAGTTCAATGTTCTTTACATTACGTTATTTACGGCTAGTAAAATATTGATGGACTTGACAAACAAGGGGACTTCTTTTAGTAGACTTCAAAGAACCATAACAGAAAATAAGTTGCCCTTCTATATGATAAGGCCGGATAGAATAAAGTCTACGTATGGCCATGGTTGTAGTTTGCACGTGGACAACAGAGACATGTCCCCAACATTGTTTTAGCATGACTTCACTTTTTCTTTGGAGTGAAATCAATCATATTATATAAATCTGATATCTCATAGACAGCCAATTTAGGTATCCTATGCTAGCATCTGATTGGCTGAAAGGGAGGGCGATTCAAGGCTAACATCAGATGTGGAGATGGGTTTTGGTGTCACTGCCAATGTTAAGGTCAAACCTACGGCCTTGGGGATGGTTAACCTATTAAAGACCACAGAGAAATAAGGCAACAATAGGTAACCGCAAGTTTCCTTCTTGTCCATTAATGTTTAATGTGCATTTTGTGATAAATCTCCGTTCCCCTGTGAGTTTTAGAACGGATTTTGATGCTGCAATAACATTAAGACAAGGTCAGGGAACAAATTACGTTGTAGAGTATTCATCTCCACCAATACAACATCCTCACTGGGGATTTTCCCATGAGGAAACGCACATCATCAAGGAAGTCTTTTAACTTAATATCCATTAATGATAAACTAGGATCCCTAAAAGCTCATTCCACACAGATGAGCAAAACCAGCTGGAGCTAGCAGGGAACTTTCTCCAAATCTTCTCCAATGCACATTTTTAGCATTATTTCGACATGTACTCAGCAAATACAATGACCCATTTTGTCAAAGATTTGGCTCTTTGTGTCACACCTTGATTCGGGATCAGTTTTTCAACTGAACTACAGGTGCTGAGGAGGCTTCAGCATCTCTATTTTCAGCACCCATGTTTCGCAAGTTTATGTTTCCCACAAAATGCCTCATAACAAAAGTATGGAGCCAAAAATTCACTTAAAATTAGCCTTTGCAGTGTTTTTATTGCAGCTCTGAACTGCACCAAAACCTGCAGTTCCTCAAATGGCCACTGGAGGAAAACAGCGAGTCAATCCTCAGAAGAGTCGATGTTAAAATGCCCTAAAACTTTACAGCAGAAATAAACATGTTCCTGGTCCAAAAATTGTTTTGGTTTCTGTAGCAGATGTATCCCTTCATGACAACTGTACAGGGGGTGGATCTTTATATAACTCACTCATTTACATTATATTAAGGCATAAAGTTGCACATAATTGGGGTGTAGCTGCTTTGAGAGAGCTAGCCGCAAGCTGTCACCTTGGCTTCAACTCAGCTAAAGCTAATTCCAGTCACTGAACTTTATTATTATGTGGAGATTTTTTTATGCTAATGTCAGACAAATAATATGGCTGTCTGTGCAGATAACTGGACTAAAAGACCGGTGTGGAGGGAGAGAGGCCGGTGTTTTGGATTGACGAGTATAACAGATTCTAGATCCAACCAACCAGTCTATGCAGTAGGCAAAAGGCTACGCCACAATGAAAGTTTAAAAGCTTACTTTATTTGTAAATCATAATATATACTAAAACCTAAGGGAGAATCTAAAAGGATCAGAGTCCAGGATTTGCAAGAGGAAAAGTGTCAGGGGCCAAGGTCAGCCGCGCTGCAGGTTGGTTGCTTCCTAGATTGGCACCACTTCAGTCCCTGACCTGATGGCTGTCTTTTAACCCATCGAGGGGACTAGGCTGGCAGCACCTTCAGCCTCAGGAAGCCCAACTCTGTCTTTAGACTGCAGCGTCTGGAGCGGACCCTGGCCTGCACACAGGACACAGAATGAATGAGAGAGGCAGTGTCTCCTGCATGTGGGCCTAAATAGACTTTTTGGTGGAGGTAATCAAACACACCTGCCCTCAATTAACACACTGGCTCACAGGAAAAGTGAGATCCTCTACCACACACGCAAACAAACCACTCCCCCTCAGTGCCCAATACTGTGAAGCTTAAGAACAGTGTGAATGATACAGGTCTACCCTGTTACACGAGCAACTCCTATTGTAATGTACAATACCTAACTCTGTTATTTGTCTGCTGAATGGAGGGAAAAGGTAACGTTAGCCTTTTATACTTGATGGATGTACAGAGTCGAAAGGGGGCAAAGAAAGAAAGTATCTGGTGAGTGTTACTTTGTTCAGATTGAACTCGTTATCTTGTGGGTATCACGGGTGTGGTTACTGTTCACCCTATATGAAACAAAAAAATATATTTTCTACATTTTGATCCTGTGTCTTTTTGTCAGTTGTTCAGTTATCTCATCTTTAATGCAAGACCCTTCCCCCATGGACTGTGGATAAAGTTCGAGCAATTAAGAATTCACCCACCTCCAGAGGTTCCACCAGATGTTGATAATCCTTGCCGTTAACTCCTGACTTGGTACGGCCCTACACCAACGTCTCACTCTGAGCAGGTATCTGTATGGGATGGCGGTTTATAGTGCATACATACCCAATGGACCCATCTGCTGCAGCAAACCGTGCCTCTCTGGCACAAATTTGGAAAGCCATGGCCCAGGCTCTCTGTTGAGACTTGTTAGTGGAGAGTCAGGTTAACGACTTTCCCCGATCCACCTCCTCATAACAGCGTGAAATAATGTTCATACCTAGAATCTCTTCAGAGTCAGTCAGACAGTGGTCTTTAGTCACCAAAAGCCCACATTCAGGGAGTTCAACTTGTCCCACCTTGACATGCAGTAGAACATAGCCCAAGTATGGAATGTCCAGTCCATTTGCAGCCTCGAGTGCCAGCCAACTACTGGCGTCCTTTAACATCATGCCATTACTACCAAAGTGTTTCAGAAAATGGCTGTTTCTCATCAGTGACACATCTGATCCAGTATCCAGAATACACTGAATAGGGACATTGTCGAGGAATACATCAACTTTAGGGACTCTTCCAATCAATTTGCCCATATCTTCAGTTTGTGGCCCATTGTCATTGAAACAAACCACCGCCTGGGCCGCCACAGTGGTGTCTTTCAGTTTCAAGATGCTGACCTAGCCCTATTTCTACAAAACCAAGCTATATGGCCTGGCTGGGAGCAAGTGTTACAAATGGGGCTACCCTGTCCGTCATATCTGTTTGAATTGGTTCGAGGCCTACTATCCCCCTTTACCATGGGTCTATACTGGTTATGCTGGTTCCAATCCAAATTTTTTGGAGTAGTCTGGTGTAGTTCTGATTGAATTTCCTTAATCAAGGACTGAGATCATTTGTTGAACTGTGTCGTCATTTGTTTAGTCATTTCCTCCTGTAACTCTGATTAAATCTGTTCCAGGTCTTTGACATTGCATCTGTTAGAGTATCTCTCCCCTCTAGTAGCAAAGCACTGGGCTTGCTCAACTGTTTCCCCATAAGCGTATTCCCTTACGTTAAGCTCTGCTTTAACCGCCTCGAATGTCAAATTGTCATTTAATAAGACCTTTGTTCTAAACTCGCCCCTAATGGCCGCATCTCTTAGTCCTTCAACCAGGTGATCCCTGAGCAGAATATGGTCCTCATTAAGGCCTCTTGAATCCTTCCTCTTTAATCTGACCAATTGTTCTTGTAGTCTTAGTGCAAAAGAGCTGATATCTTCCTGAGGTTCTTGACATGCATTAAAGAACTGAGAGCGCAGGACAGAGGCACTGGTTCTATCCCCATATAACTTTTCTAATTCACTAAAAATTAACTCAGCTGTGTTGCGCTTCTCTTGTGGTAAAATTAAAATCTCCCTCTTGGCTTTGCCTTCTAAACAGCAGAGGGTCAATTCAGCCTTGAATTCTGCTGGAACCCCTTGCAAAACAATTGTTGTCTCAAGATTACTTTTCCATTCCCCTAGACTAACATCTGAATCTCTCCCTTTAAATTTAGTTGTAGCCATATTGAGCATAGGGAACGTACCCATTGGTCTTAATGCTGCACTAGGAGCTGGGATTTCCCTATTTAAGCCAGGCTGTGGTTGAGTCTGATCAAGCATGTTGCTTTTGCCCACTACAGATTCTGGTGGTCAAACCCTGCCAACAACGCTGGTTAAAACAGATTCTAGATCCAACCAACCAGTCTACGTAGTAGGCAAAAGACTACACCACAATGAAAGTTTAAAAGCTTACTTTATTTGTAAATCATAATATATACTAAAACCTAAGGGAGAATCTAAAAGGATCAGAGTCCAGGATTTGCAAGAGGAAAAGTGTCAGAGGCCAAGGTCAGCCACGCTGCAGGTTGGTTGCTTCCTAGATTGGTCCCACTTCAGTCCCTGACCTGATGGCTGTCTTTTAACCCATCGAGTAGACTAGGCTGGCAGCACCTTCAGCCTCAGGAAGCCCAACTCTGTCTTTAGACTGCAGCGTCTGGAGCGGACCCTGGCCTGCACACAGGACACAGAATGAATGAGAGAGGCAGTGTCCTGCATGTGGGCCTAAACAGACATTTTGGTGGAGGTAATCAAACACACCTGCCCTCAATTAACACACTGGCTCACAGCAAAAGTGAGATCCTCTACCACACACGCAAACAAACCACTCACCCTCTGTGCCCAATACTGTGAAGCTTAAGAACAGTGTGAATGATACAGGTCTACCCTGTTACACGAGCAACTCCTATTGTAATGTACAACACCTAACTCTGTTATTTGTCTGCTGAATGGAGGGAAAAGGTAACGTTAGCCTTTTATACTTGATGGATGTACAGACAAGAGAGGGGGCAAAGAAAGAAAGAACGTATCTGGTGAGTGTTACTTTTTTCAGATTGAACTCGTTATCTTGTGGGTATCATTGGTGTGGTTACTGTTTACCCCTCAGGTCAAAGTGAAAGTATGTACGGTGTTTGTTCAGTGACTGGGTCATGAAGCAGCTACAGTATAAAAGCCTGAAGGGGACTGGAGGTGCATCAGTTGATGGACACTGGGATGGTGAGTACTTTTTCAGTGCGTTTCATCTTTTCAGCTCAAGTGTTTTTTTATTGTAGTGGAAACCTTAATTGTAAATTTGCATCATTTAAAATTAAATTATGACTCAGTTTCAGAAAATATTTGGACTTTAGTTCTCGGTTTATTCTGACTTATTTCCGGTACCTTGAAATAAAGAAGAACACTTGTTATCATATTTTTAGTATATGAATAATGATAAAAAATAATTTGATAATATTATCATACAGTAATTGTGATTCAAATTTTTAGTCTCCATCAAATTCTGTATTTCCGAAATCTTTTATGATTAATTTCCTTAATCTTCAAAAACAAATGTACCATGTGCAGACAGCCCAGACTACAGAGTCTTCACAAAGTGAGTACTGAACAGAGATGTTGTTCTGTGTTTTATCTCCAGATGAAGCTGTCAGTGTTGTTGCTGCTGGCCCTGCTGGCTCTGTCCTCAGCCATGCCTCTGGACCTCAGAGACAACACAGAGCAGAGAAATGGTAAAAACAAATGACATTATGACTTTGGGAAAACGTTGAGGGGTATGCTGATCATAAAATGATGCCTATCCCTCTGAAAGACACAATGTTTTCTCTCTGTTTTTGCCCTTTCTATTGTACTAATGCAAACATTCTCCTTGTCTGAACCTTTCCCCATTTCTTTAGTCTCTGAGATGACCGCCGACAGATCGATGCTCGCAGATCGACCTCTTCTGACTGTTGCGAAGTCGAGGCAGAGGAGGCAGGTTCAGTCTTCTACCACTGTATCTAACGATGGCTCAAACCTGGAGTGGGTGACCTGGAACAACTGGAACAACTCTCTCCCTAACGATGCTGTTTCAATTTACAATGATTATGTTGGTCGTACTGATTATGTCTGCAAATACCAGTGTTATGCTGGCTTTTATAACCCTAGTATGGGTCCTTATTGTCACTATGCCAAAACAAAAAAAGAACATCTTGGTTCCCCATTTGAGATCCTGGTAAACAAAGACAACTTTGAGATCCCGGAGTGGAAGGACAGTTCACACGGTTCAGTTCCCCAGAATTCAGTCCGAACCTGCCCTGGGGAGGACATATATGTAGGGAAGAACACATACGGACTTGGGGAGGTGTCTACTCAGGATAAGGGCTTTTACCTGCCTTGGGAAGGTTCTGAATATTGGTATAGGGACTACCAGGTCCTGACCATCAGTGAGAATATAGTTAGCCAGAAGATCTACGATGTCAAATATATCACTGATGAGTCTAAAACCTTTCAGTATCCTCCAGAGATCATGTGTAAAACGGTCATCAGCAACAATGATTGCAGCCCAGTGGCTAAAACAGATACCCTCACAAAGACATATGAGGCGCAGCGAAGCTGGGACATTAACTTTTCTATCAAAGTAGGTGTTAGTACGAGCTTTGAAGCTGGCATCCCTCTCATCACCGAGGACGGTGTCACGTTCAGCACCGAGGTGGGTTTCCAGTACTGTAAGGGGAAGACTGTGACAGAGACTACCACCGACACTGTTACTGTGGAGATCACAGCCCCGCCAAACCACTCCTGCACTGCTACTATGAAGCGCCTTAGGTACAAAATTAACATCCCGTTCACAGCACTCTTCAGCCGCACCTACGGTAACGGGGAGATCCACACGACGTCTATCACAGGAACGTATGACAGCGTTCAGACGGCAGAGGTCCAGGCTGTGATGGACCGATGTGAGTTTCTCAACAACACCAAGCCTTGCACATGAAATGCCAAAAGCCACACATAATGTGTCACACAATGCATTTCTATATCTGATGCTTTTTGGGGGGATGGTATGTAGCTCTGGTTCCTGTGATTCCATATAATTTACACTTGAAGCCAACGAATGAATGTAATATAATCAGTAGAAAACAACATTATGATGTTTAAAAGATTTGTGCCTTAATGAATTGTTTTGTTAAATAAAATCACCTGACGTCTCAAAATTCTTCTGTTACTCACTTGGTTTCATTTTGCAGTTTGACACTAGAAGGATGTTTCACCTTTTGAAGAGGGAGAGAAGTTTCAGCTCACCTCAAATCTTTGTTTAAAAGCATGTATGACTGTGGTTTTGTGACATCACAACTTCTTTGGAAGTCAATCATGGTCCAGTATGCAATCAACACAAATGTGATGCAGAAACATAAAACCTCCAGCGCACATACATGAAGAATACAAGTAGAGGGCGACTTATGACCAGTAGTTTAACCTCTGATACGTAGAAAATAATGTTTTTTTTTTGTACATTATTTTTAAAAAATTGTTTTATTTTTTAATCCATATTGTTGTTATTGTACGCACTTTGTAAGTTGGGTTTAGAAAAGTTTTACTATCTTAAACAGCTAAATGCTGTTTTCTGTGGTGAGTCTGGAGTTGTTTCAGCATTAACCACCATTAGTTTTATTTGTTTCAGTTGCGAGCAGCTCCTCCAATTCTTTTGTGCGTTGCATTGAAGGATATTGGTGTCAAAAAATTCAAAATATTAAAAACACATCCACAAGTAGTCAGATTCAATTTAGTGAGCACCATGATGAAAGCACAAATGTCCCAACTTTTGTCCACCGGACTTATCTTTGACAGACCAGCTGTTCTCAGTACTTAAATACAGATGTGCGCATGGTAGCTCTTGTAAGAATACTCATCACCTCTCCAAGGAAGGTCGAATGAAAACCATCCTTTCAAGAATATCAAACTGGAGGGTGTTAAGCTTCCATGATATTCAAGTGGTAGTGATAGTGGCAGTCTAAACACAAACAGCCGTTAGAGTCACCACATTGTAACCTTAGTGGTGTAAAGGAACTTGTTGCTTGGCCACCATTTCCTATTCGGTGGAAATGTTGTGATCAGGACACTGTTTACATTTACAGGCAGCAGAGGGCAGCAACAGACTGACAGAGAAATGAAGGTTGACAACGTGGTTTTGGACATACATGTTGGATTCATTGTATTCACTTATATTTAAAGAATTTCTTTGTCTCCCATTTGTTTTTATCATTATTTTAATTTGAAGACCAAAAATAACATCAATTAATAAATCAATCAAACAAAATGGCTACACTATTAAAAAGTACAATAATAATAATAACCTGCATTGCAAGTTCATTCAAAACTAATTATTTGCCAAACTTGAATGTGACTGAATAAATAAAAAGGTTGACAAAACAAAAGCTAGTCATCTTAATAAGTAAACTTAACGAGGAGTTCATGTTCCAAACTTTGTATTACGGTAGTAATCATTTACTGATTGATTACAGCAACTTTATTAATATTGAAGAAGCAGTAAATCATAAAAACATGTAATGCTCATTATATGGCTTTAATTTAACAAAAATAAAACATAGTCCAACCATGTTGAGGGTAACAGGCTGAGGGCTACAGGACGGTCTGTTCCAGTGAGATGGTTTCATCCAGCAGCTTTACTGCAGCTCTCACTGGCACTTAAGTAGAGATAAATAAAACATTGAGTCCATCTTTTTCTATCCATCTATCTATATCTCTCTGTCTCTTTGTCTCACACACATATACTCTCGCAGCTCTGATGTTTCTATACAACATATAGCACAGCTGCTCGATCATTTTCTGCTTCCAGCTGTTTTGTGGTCACTGCATTCTTAATAAAATGGTGCTGTCACTTTTACACGTCACGGTTTATTAGCATTTAATTGATGAAGAAAAAAAGCTGTGGTGATAATAATACAACATACTCTTTATCAATACAACATTTACCTTCCTTGTGCAGTCAGAGTTTAATCAAACTATTTTTGAGCAACTGAAAAAGGCTTTGTCGATGTGAAAGGTGGTCAAATCGCTGTTGATACAGAAATCTGAGATACAGAAATAAACACAAACATGACCAAAGGTTTAGGTTACCACACAACAGCAACAGCTAACATGCATGCTGACCTGCTCACAATGACAGTGCTGGCAGGTTTAATGTTCGCCATGTTCATGATCGTTTGATTTGTTTGCATTTTTCACAGAGGCCACTCACAGTATTGCAACAAAAATGGCCCAAAGAGCATTAAACCAAGGACCACCAGTAAATGAAAAATCTTCAAAACTCCAGGCAGGACACCTTTAGATATAAATATAATCAGTTTTTACTCTTTGTATTGTATATTTTTTAAGCAATGCAAGTTTAGTTTTTGTAAAACTTTTCCTGAGTAACTTCACAGCTGTGTATGAACATACACTCCACTCATTCGTATTGTCTCACTGAATTAGTACACGTAGCACAGCTGGGCCAAAGGTGTGATGGGTTTAACAGTACCGCGCACATTCAGCGTGCGCCTGGCGAGCAAGTCTTATTGGACTGAATAGGCTCATTTCTGGTCCAGGTGTTATAATATATCCATGGTTAACTAATTTTTGCTAATAAACACTTTGACAAAGTAATATTGAGGCTGATGGCCCACCCAAAAATGAAAATTCAGTCATGTCGCAGTCCACAAGACTTATCTGGAGCTTCACAGCAAAACAGTGTTGCACCATTCTCCTAAAAAACCAAACTGACTTCATAAGACGTTATTTACACCCTTGATATGCGGTCGAAGTACTTGTTCACCCACTTCAGAAAAGGTCCTTTCATATTGTCAGGGTACAGATAAAGAGACATATCTAAGGATACTAATGGTAAGCAGGTACAGTTACAGTACTGTTTTTTTGTGTACAGCTTTCAACCACGCTCGTATCTGTGTCTGTTGAGGGACATTTTGAGTATTAATAGTATTTTGGTTCATTTCAAATTAAAGGCGTTCACTGGGCTATGCAACAATATTAATTTATCATCAGAGGAGAAATTTGAGTTCTTGCTTCAGGGATATCTTGTTTTAGGTTATGTGTTTTTAGTGATATGGTCAGATAAATCAGAGACAAATGTACTGAAAATAATTTTTAAAAGTTCAAAAAGTCAAAGGTCACGCTTAGTGTGCTGTGTATGTTTGCTGCAGAGCAACGAGACATCACAGCAGCAGATTTTGCAGACTGGTGCAACAGTGGAAGGTCAGAGAGAGAGAGACTGGCGTGGGTTTTAGGCGAGCCTGCACTTTGCTGTGCCCTTGAAGGTCTTGTCAGGCTTCATTTCGGCTGAGTGAGCTGTTCTGATTGGGGTGCTTGGATGGATGGCTGCCTGCGCTCAGGGTGACAGTGATCAGGCAAACAGCTCATTAAAGGCAGCCGAACTACCAGGCTGTGCCTGTTTTAATGAGATACTGACAGTAACGAGTAGCTTTGAGCCCGAAGCCACTTTTCTCTGAGGTGAGTTATGTCACTCACACACAAATATAAGTGTATGGGAAAAGCACTTTTTAGTTTGTAAAATTAACACACTCACTCAGATATGTTAAAAGTAACCCCAAAGATATTTTTTATTTTATTATCAATTTTTTTTATTGTATCAATACTAGGAGTTATGTTTTTTATTTGTTTTTTCAGTTAATTTCAGTGTAATGTTTTTATTCTTTTTTTAATTATTCTAAATACAAATGTTACCCACAATGCAACTAAGCCACTGAGTGATATCACTGGAGGGAATTTATCAGATTACATGCAGCTTCCTCTGGAGCCACAATATTGTTTTTCACATATACTGTACAGTAGTGCTCCCCAAGACCTGTAAACACACTTTTAAGTGTAACATTGGTGGAGTTACCCTTTAAATACGGCCTCACAGCTCCTGGCATATGTGTAGACTCTTCGTATAGCCGGCAGCGCTTGTTTGTGTGTTGGGGCAATAATTCAATAAGCTTTGTTAACTGATGAACCTGCAGACACACCTTGTCGTCAGTAGTGGTTTGTGAAGAGTCACAGTCAGATGTGTACCTGTAACTAGCCTTCCAAAGACAGCAGCTGCAGCAGATCCTTTGCAACCGCTCTCGGTCGACGACTCAGCTTTCTGCAGTGAAGCCAATCCCTCTCAATGGAGAGTCAGGCTGCGCTCACCTCATTAGCTTTATAAACACTTGCTTGCCTGATTTTCTGCTGGTAAAGTTAAACTAATTTAACCCAGCATTGACAGAAGCTGCAATATATAAAAATATTGTAAGCACATTCACGTTAAATCTTTAGTTTCAAGTGATATAACACAAAGAATCATCTTCTCTATATCAGGTAGGCCTACATTATGTTTGCTGCAGTGCAGAGCTGAATCTGTTCCGGCGAGCGAGGTGTGGATTGTAATTGTGCCTGTGGTTGCACGCCCAGCTGAGCACACAGGACAATGAGCACCCATTGTCATATCAGAGAAGCGAAGCTGCCGTGTTGTCCATGAAAAATGCATGGGCTTTAACTTTGAGCACATTTGCATTTCGGAGCCTCATCTTACCTGGCATCCCACGGCAGTATGACGCCATTTGCCTCTTGGTGTGTGTGTGTGTGTGTGTCTGTGTGTGTGTGTGTGTGTGTGTGTGGTAACTGTAACTGGAGGGTCACAAGTGCTTTTGACATCACAATGTGTCCGTTAAGTGGCATCAGTCCTGTCAAAGTGATGGAAAGATGCACCTTTCCCTGTTTAACTGTCAGAAACAGAGCTGCTCTGGATTATGTGAAGTAATCTCGTAATAAATGCTCTGTACATTATCTCCAACTGGCATCTGAAATGCTATAAAGCCTGACATTCTTCTACCAATGTGAAATGTACATTTCAGAGTATGATCTCTGTAGTTGCCAATGTCTCAGCAAACTCACAAAGAAGCAGAGTCCGAAACAAATGTTGATGAAAGCCCTGGCTCCTTGGCTCCAGCCGCTCCATGGCTCCATACATCTGCCTCTAAATCTGCTCTGCCTCGACTTTAAACCCAGCGTTGTGTTGTGAATTGTGTCCTTTGCTGCTACCTCTCCCTGTCAGACCCTCCTGTGTCTTCCGTGACCCGTCCACTTCATGAAAGTAATGAATGCTGACCTGCTGTCCCCTCTGGGCCCGATCTGCCCACTCTTTCTCTGCGTGCCCTCTGATTCATCTGCTCCCTTCACGCTGATGTTTATGTCACTGGCTATGCTAATGTCCCGAACAATATGCTAATAAGAGCCAATGAATATTCATTAGCTTATTGGACTACATTCAGGATGACAGTTGGGAGCTGAGACGCAGTGTCATTGGAGGAAAGGTACGTCTAAACTTTGCGACTGCTCTGTCGAAACTTCCTGTCAGACTGACTCACCAGATGCCCTGAGGCTGATAGTGAGGACGCTGGTTTGATTTCCAGACTGAAATGTCTTTACAACCATGGCCACCATCGCGTCAAACCTACTTATCTGACGTGACTCAGGCAGAAATTTCCATTTTAGTAGTTTAGTTTTTATTTGAAGCAACATTATGTAGAAATTGGCATTTTGTGTGATTTGGCGCCCCCCCCAGTTTCTGAGTGCAATACCACTGTCATAAATACAAATCCCAGGTCTGTAACAATTTGTGAGATGTAATGTAGGCGCCAACTACTAACAAAACTCATTACGTCATAACAATGTTATGTGTTGAAAACTTGTATGTTGAAGTAAACATGTATGTAACACTGTGATCCTACCCTCCCACTGACGTTACACAGTGCAGAAACAAGTGATGGGGGGCTGAGACAGAGACACCATTCAACCTATTACAAGACACTGAACCATCAACATGATTTGAAGCTGTTTTCTTAGGTAAAAAAGTTACATAATGATGCTTTAAAAAAACTGATACTGCTGATATATATAAAACGAATGAGTCCTAACTATGCCGTGCTCAGCTCACAGCGTGAATGTGTGCGATTTTGTGTGAAAGTGTTGTTGTTGGAGAGCTTATGTGCTCAGAAAGTGACGGTTGTTTCTTTGACCTTTATTTTCATGCAGCCTCCAGTGATGTGCGCAGTTTGTTCAAGCGATAATAACTCACTTTATTTTCTTTCCTGGGCCTCATTTGCATATCTTAATAGCCTGACCTTGTGACAAAGTTTGTAACCTTCATTTATTCACAGGAGACTTTCCAGCATTGCAACACTTCATATAGTCGCAGTACCACGGTGCTGAGAGCTGCCCAGTTCAGCCGGTCTGCTCCTGCTGGTCTCTGTGGAGTTGAGTGCAGCAGCAGAAGGAGGAATGCCTTGCTGAAGGGCACAGAAAGCATTGATATCAATGCATTGATGATTGAGATTAACTGTTGTCTCTTGCTTGGTCTCTTCACCTCTGTCATGATGTCTGTAGTGGCTGCTGGGCTTGGTTCTGTTGCCCGCTCACCCGGCTCCGGTTCTGTTGCCCATTCCAGCTGTGAACCTGAAAATCTTTCCTCACAGGGGTCAAAAGGAACTGTATCCATTTAATGCAACTTTATGCTTCTACTCCACCACATCCACAAGCTAAAAGAGGGGAAAGGAATTTTTGAGTCTTTGCTTCCTCAAATGGAAGTCTTTAAAAGTCCTGAAAGGGGCTAAGAAATGGAGGTAGACCCATTTCTGATTGCATGTCTTTGACGTGATCCTAGATTCAGTATCTCTGTGTGGACTTTAAGGACGAGGCCTCACCTGTAATCATAACTCATGCAGGTATACACGCCATCTGTAAAACCTGATGAGGACAGGCTTGTTGACATGTTGTTTTTTATCCTGATAAATAAATAAATGCAAGAAAAAAGAGTGTGCTGCTTCATCCTCAGTTCATTGTATTAGATTGTCTTAGAACAGGGCACCTTATCACACATGTTCTTACTTCACTTTTTCACGAAGACAAATTAATTCAATGCAGCTGAAGAGATGTGTTTGAGTACAACCTCTGATATTTCAGTGTTTGAACTGTCTCCTGCAGTACAGTGGGATAGAGGAGGCTGAGGTGGCGTAAGGGAGACGAGGGCGTTCAGGTGCTCTCAGGCTCCATATTCAATAAAAGCCTCTTCAAACAGAGATGCTCTCCGCGCGCTTCAGTGGAGACGAGCTGGAATATTCTTTGAAAAAGCCTTTTTCTTTTTCTAAAAGTGGGGTCAGAGCATCACAGAGAGGACCAAACCATCAAATAGAAATCTTTGTGTTTCATTATTAATAATGCTGTTGGCACTGCAGGAGGGGGAGGAGGTGTCTCTGTAAGCAGTTGTGATATGTTGTACTGGCTTAGACAGAGAAACTGGGAAAACTGCATGTTTCTACGTTACTAACAATATATCTGTTTTTATTTTCTAAATTAATAAGAGCCCACTTAGTCTGAACAACAGCCAAAACCCCAAAATATGAAGTGTTTTATGCACATGTGAATTCCAATTGTAAGCTGTAATTTTGGGCAAACATTGTTTTGGAGAAGCTGTGTCATTGTTAAAATGTCATCTTATTTTGTAATTAAACTCTTTGCTCTTTGAAAAATACATGCAGGAGCACTTACTGTATATGCTCCGTCACATTACCATTTTCTGCACAAACTGGTGCATCCTGCAAAAAGTAACAAGACTCATGTTTTAACTTTTTTAGTATCCTGACTGAAAGAACTCTGTGTGAACTGTGAGGAAGGTTTAGATGTAATAAAACCTGACTGGAATTAGATTGTGTGGGATTATAAAGGCAAAGCAAAGGTTGACCACACAACCTGGCAAAGTAAGTGGTGAGCTGACTGCTAAGATGCTAACCAACTGGAAGTGGGAACATACTGAATAGTTTTTGTATGATGAAATCCTTGCAAGTTTCGTGGTCCTGGTAGTTCATGCTAAATAGGACAAGCTGCAGAGTTGCCCTGGCGGTCTGCTGGACCACAAGAGGAAAGGGAAATCGGTTGGACACATGCTCGCTGGTTAGTAAAATAAAACAACCAGCTGCAGAGCTGATACAGTGGATAGTGAGCTGTTGTTTCCTCAGTAACCACAGCGACCTGTCGGCTGTCGCAGCTGCAGTGTCTTTGAGCTAGTTAGCAGACCAGCACCAGTGCAGCCCTGCGACTGTCCACCCTGTGTATACATGGCGCGGCTCCTCTGCCTTGCCACTCTGGCAGGAAAGAGCTGCTTCAGAGGATGAGCAGAGGAACAGCAGAAGACCAGGGAAGAAGGTCAAAGAGGTCGGTATATTTACCAGGGAAACTAGAGCTCATAAACGAGTGTATCAGAACCACAAGAAAAACAGACATTACCAGAGCTCCACTGTGAATTCCCAGTTTGAGTCAAGCGTTGAAAGAGACCATCAAAGGCAACCAATCAGAGGCAAGGAAGGATCTTGCAAGAAATCCAATAGGATCCATAATAACATCCAACTTGACAACAAGTTAACAGGAGTCTTGCCTCTTTTGTGGAGCAGTTTAAATGCCAGCAGATCTTGTACATTTATTGTCTAATACATGTTTTGAAAATTCTGGTTCTCTTCATTATCCTGGAGGTCTACTGGTCTACTGGTATCCTGGAGGTCATACATGTGTCAAAGTGACGCAAAAGATTTGTGCAACTGTAATTGGAATGGAATAATTTTTTCCCTCTGATGTCATCCAAAACTTTGGTGGGTATTTATTGAAAGATTCCAGAAATTTTAAAGAGCATTTCATTTAAAAAAAAAAAAAAAAAAAACGCTTTTCAAAGCAGAAAAGAAAAGATCCTGTCACTTCTGTGGTTTAAACATCTGCTATTTCTAAAATAATAAATGTCTGAATAATTAGAAATTATTTATTATAACCGCTGAGAAAAGTGATTGTTTGTCTGGTTGCATAAACAAGGAGAAAATACTGTGGAGAATCAGTATTTCTGTGGTCGTGCACATCAAATGATGCCTCAAGTATGTATAAAGAGTGGGATTCAACATTAAATTGATGAAAAATGAGCAAAAGGTTGAAAATGTATCAAAAGCTTAAAATTGCCTTGAAGCCCGATCTGTCAGCTAAACGTCTACAAAGCTAACATCCTGAGGGGGGTTTATGTATGTTTTTAAAATTACATTACACAACTTTAGCCACTGGAAACATATCAAACAAAGTAAGAACAGAAGCTTGCGTCTGAAGACAAGAGAAATTTGGGTTCTTTCCTCTGTTTTGTCTGAAGGTGAGAGCCTGTTTGTGCAGCGTTCAGGATCAGACGGTTGTTTGAATGAATCCAGACACCGACCTCTGCTGCCCGGCCCGGCCGATGACGCAGGGAGAGGGCGCAGAGCGGCAGCCTGACATCACGGGCCGTAACATGAGGATAACTCTATATATTTTATAAACATTGAGGTTTGGTGGGAAAGCTGGTGAGGGCTAATTCAGCGGATCATGCTAACATCACATTTCCCTCGCCCGGGGCATTTTAAGGCGATCCAGCTAAGCTCACCACAACACTTAGGGCCTTCACACCGCAGCAGGTAGCCGTCCAGGAGTCTGACCTTTCACAAACAACCTGCAGGCTGATGAAACGATAATAAAGCTGCTGGGTGCCAGAGGCTCCCTCAGACGGGCCAGAGGCACCTCTCGCACTGGAATCCCTAGACTAAATAATAGACGAAACAGTAGACACCTGTAGGCTGACAGGCCCGATCAAATAAGGAAGTCTGCTCTGACGTTCACACAGCTGGAGGGGACACTTAGCAGAGTTCAGATGTTGTATGTTGTCATCAAGAGCTACTGCCTGCATCAGTTTGTCATGTCTAGACTGTAATCGTGTATCAACTCAAAACTGTTCGCCCTTGTGGTTAATTATAAAACAAAGAAAAGTCCTGAAGCTGGTAAACTTATCCAGGAACAGAAACTGGAAACAGGGGTAAACAGCTAGCGTGGCTCCTTCCAAAGGTAATGCAAAATCTGCATACCAGCACTCCTAGAACAGTTCACACAATAATGAAATTTCAGTCATTATCTAGTCACCCCCATGCAGGCGGAAAGTTGGGTGAAGTTTCAAAGTCCACAAACATTTTTGGAGCTTCACAGCAAAACAGAGTCGCAGCATTCTCCTAAACACCTGAAGCAGGAGGGGATTTGTTTTAAAACTAAAAGAATATATATAAAATGGCTCTGAACAGCTTGTTCATAATACTCCTGAAGACTTGTTTATGAGAAATATCTCAAAGTAAGCATAGGCTACTCTCAGACATGGCTGATGTTATTAATTGATCATCCTAATGTGATTCATTCTCTTCTGTCTCCTCCTTAGTTGTGTTGATTGAAAACTGATCACTCCCCTCCAGCTGTGGAAGTTGTCACATGCTTTGTTCTGTTTGACTGCATGTTGTCCGCCTTACAAGATGTAGACTGTTGGTATAAAGCCTGTCATTGGGCGCCTATTCTCCCCATTCTTCCGCTATCTACATGTGCTGTTTTCAAAATCCCCATCACTAGGTGACACACAACAACCTCCAAGCTAGCTTAATCAGAGCAACTCATGTAGAAAGTGGTCAGTATGTTGATTCACGGATATTTATGAATTCATTTTTACCTAATGATTGGTTAATAGTATGTCCCAGTCTGTTCTCCAGCTACTCATTAGTTCTGAAATCACAGTTATTCAGGAATTACTCATTAACGATTCATTAACTACCAAGCAGTTCCTGACTCATTCCTCACCCGCACCTCAGTTATTACTCACATTTTTGGGTACCTTATTGTAAAATGTTACCCACCTTTTCCACTTAATTCACATACCTGGGACTCGTGGGAAACATTTATCTCTTTGACTTCTTCCAATGACGTTTACCTCAACCGATGAGATTGGCCTCAGATAGATGTAAACACCCAGTAAACCCCTTCATGGTTGAAGCGTAAATGCACTGAGACAGCTTCCATGTGCAGTAACTGAAGTAAAACTGACAAAAGAATGTTCATAATGACAAAATTCATCTTTTCTGTAACTGTTTGACTGAAATCCAACATGACTTTGTTCTTATGATTTGTTGGGACAGAAAGCGTCCCTGCCAGTATGTGTCTGTGATTCAAACCTGCAGGCCAGTTTGTCAGCACTGAGACTGAACGCCACAAGCTAGAGGAGTCATCTCTGCCAAAAACACACAGTTTAAATGAGGGCTGAAGATCTGTCAGAGAAGATAACTGCCACAAAGACGTGTCTGTGATGTACATTATTCTTTGTGCCACTCACAGTAGAGAGGAGACTGAAAGCTCCCCGTATATCTGATGTGTTTACTCTCCTGTCTCCCGTGTCATTTACTCAAACCAATCACCAGAATAAATGTTAGCTAAGTACGTTTCTGCAAAACCAAAGATAAGTCAAAGCTTTACGCTTCTTCATGTTGCAATTTTACATTTGTTTCGGTTGAATTTTCTATTTCTCTCTTGTCACAACACTATGCTGATGCTCTGGATAGGCCACTTGGTAAGGGTTAGGAAAAAAAGTCATGGTTTGGCTTAAAATACCTGTTTTGGTCGCCACGATCGCGGATGGAGACGGTTCGACTTCCCTTGAAAAACAGCCGGACTTGGTCACCACAAAAACGGCTGGAAATATCCCCAGGTCTCCTCTGAAAAACACCCTGTTTATTCAGCCAGACAACCAAAACTAAAGCTCAAAGATGCTAAAACCTCCCGAGAGCATAAAGCTGATGTTGATTCTCAGTAGGTTCAGTACTACTAGTGGTCCTTTCACATTACACAGTCATTTGATTTGATGTTAATATAGCTGCTTGAAGACCAAAGTACTATTTTAATGATTTATCTCCATTTTGTTCCCTCTGAAGCAAAACAATTAATCTGTCACACCTCTCCTTCATAGTGTCACTTGAGATTGTTTCTCCTGGCAGGTTAAACACAGTTACGTTAAATGGTAAAATAATCAGTCGTCCCTCTTATGTAAAACTGTCTGTCCTCCTTTTCTGTTTAGTTTAGAAAGAGGCAGAGTGCTGTCGGGCCTCGCTTTATGTTGAAAATCAGATGATGAACATATTTGCTAAATAAATTCCTGATATGTCTGACTGGTAAAACTAAGCATGGTGAGACTTTTGTTTGATGATTTTACATTATTTAAGGTTTTTATACCAAAGATAATCCAAAATTACGAGATTCTGATTTATAAGTTTTGGTATGATTACATTGATTAATTTAATTGATAAACAGTATGTGCACACAAACCCATCATAGGATGAAATATCGCTAAATTTGGCTGAATTATAAAAGCCAAAAGTGGCACAAAATGAAGAGGAGCCGTAAGAGTCCTTTAGGCTGAGCTGAGCCAAATGATCTGGGTCACTACAAAGAGCCGTAATTACCGTCAGTAGTTGCTTAGTTTATATGCATATAAATACACAATGATCTTGAGAGATGATGGTGTAGTTAACACATTTTGTGTATTCCGTATTACAAATAAAGCACCAGCACTTTCATCTTCAGCTGTGCTTCATCGTGTCAGGCTGAGAGCAAAGAAGTAGGACCCAAACGCAGGAGACAGCAGGCAGGAAGATCAGTGGATGAAGTTTTATGGAAGACATAACAAATACTGAACTGCAGACTTAAATACAAACTAAACTAACAAGGGGATGAGGTGCAGGTGGAGCTGACAAAGGAGCTGATGGGACACTGGGAGCAGGCTGATGCAGAGCAGGTGTGGAGGGAGAGCAGACACAAAACACAAAAAACATGTAAAACACAAATAAAAGGAGACAGAAATGACAGGACCATGACATTAAGCTGCTTTCTGCTAAATGCTTCATCTTGTTGAACAAAAAATAACTGTCCTGAACTGATTGTGTGATGTGGATTGACACAATTATACAGACACATATCTTTTCAATGAAAGGGAGAATTAAAGAATGAAGTTTTACAAAGCATCCCAACTTTTTTAGACACTGGCTTGCAATTAAAATATGATAGTTTTATCATCTATAAGTCAGCCATTCTTTTACTACATGTCACAGTGGATTCAAAGCCAAGAGACTTTGCTCCAGGGCAGTACAGGGACGAGCTGTGAGAAGTTTGATAACTGGTGTTTGTTCAATAATGTAATCATTATCTTTGGAGAGAAAGTATGGGCGATCGTGCCTGTAAGATTAAACCTCTAACTTCAGCTGTGACTAAAAAAATAATCCTATTAAAGTGATTATCATTTTATAAATCATACTAGAATTTAAAGTACATTTGATGAATAAATAAATAGACAAACACGGAGACTGTAAGCGAAAAAAGTTTAGCTCACAGCAGTGATGGTCTGTCAGCTTATCCGAGGCAGCAGCTCATATTTGTGATGGAAGTGAAGCTTCCTCTCAGCGATCTGAACCCCGAGTAAAAAGTTTTATGGCTCCCCAGTGTCCTGGACCTCGGCCCTGCAGCACCACAAATCAATAGCCACTCCAGCCACAGAGTTTAGTGGTCTATCAAGGCATATCGAGCCGCTGTTTTTTTCTCAGCTATCTCTCCTGATGGATCGCACATAAACGGTTATTGCTGTAATTATGTGAGAGAACCCCCGAAGCAACCAGCAGAGGCTCCGGCAGTGCCACCCTGGAAGAAGAGACACATTTGACAGAGAAAACATCAGTCTGATGTATTTGAAGAACTTTGTTGAAACCAAATAAGTGCATGCACACTGTTAATAAGAAGTAAGACACAAACACAAATCAATTAAAGCAGGTACAAGCAGGATTTAAGGGTGTAAGAGTACAGGCATGTAAATCACATCACCATGATCTATAAGAGACAGAAAAAGAACCTCAACAGTCGTCTTCCTACAAGACATATGAAAGTCATTTTTATATTGTTTTAAGAAACCAATATTTTTATGTAATTTGTTGAGCAGATTGTCTCTATGATATTTGAAGGTGAGTTTATCAACTCTCTTCGACAAGGTCTGACACACCAGACTAGGACCCAAATGCACGACTTGAGACAGATCAGGTTCAAGAAGGCAAAACCCTTGGCTGGAAACGGGTTCGGTACACAGGGGATCAGTCAGCAAAAGAAACATAGACAAAAGGGATCAGGCAGAGGCAATAGTCAGGATCACAAATATGGTCAAACACTACAAAGGCTATCACAAGGAGAAAAGGTGGGACGCTTGCTACGGGGAGACAAAGACGGACTGGCGCAGAAGACAG
The DNA here is from genome assembly GCF_040436345.1 of Pagrus major. NCBI lineage: Eukaryota > Metazoa > Chordata > Actinopteri > Spariformes > Sparidae > Pagrus > Pagrus major. Next base: position 16,382,877 of record NC_133219.1, on the reverse strand, counting down.
GGAGCAGCCGGACCAGATACACAAGTGAGGAGGAGATAATGAGGCACAGGTGTAACACATCAGGGAGGGGCGGACAATCACAGTGACGGGTAAACACACCAGGGCAGGAAGGGATCTGAAATGAGAGGAGAGCTAGACACCAAAATAATAATAATTATTTGTGAACATTCTGAAACAAAGCCTCTTCTTTCTTAGTCACTTGTGTCCAGAAAACATGTTGCAAATCAGTCAAATTTTAATCAGAACCTACAGCTGAAATAATTTGCAGTTGAACTAAAATTGAAATAAAATGTTTCTATTGAACTCCGTGTGTGGATGATGTTTGTTTTAACAGGGTTTCTGCATTATTTGAATTACAGGGCAGCGTACAAGTGCTGAGGTTAGAAGTCTACCTGTTGCTGTGAGATCTGACAGTTTGGTTACAGCTGGTGCGATGAGACAGAGACTGTTAAAGCTAACTGCTGTAGATGACCTCTGCCGGGTAAACACGACACTGAGAGAGCAGAGGCTACCACTGACTCAGCAGGTGTTAAAATAACACGAATGAAAAGTAATGTCTAGTAAACAGAACTGACGTCAGCAAGCTAGGCTAACTAGCTTCTCATCACTGATATGTAATACAGCACTATGGGTCCTTCAAACGCTGAATGTTGTAAAAGGACTAATAATCATGACAGAGACTGGGGAAGTGCACGATAAGTTGCATAACTATGAATGCTTAGGGGCTACTACTCAGAGGCTCAGGGCACGGTTTCCAAATAAACAATCAATGATTGCTTTATCATCTATTCACTTATTTGCACGCATACATAAAGAGTGGGGAGAATTGAAATTTAGACTTTAACGGCATACTATGCATGATTTGTTGGTTGCTGCATGTAAACACACTATTCAAAGGTTCAGTCGGTGATTCTGGAGAAACATGAGTCTCTCTTCTAGGTCATCAAATACAGATGCTTTGGGTGGGTCAACTATTTTCTTTCACAATCGCTGGCGCCCAGAAACACCGCAGACACAACAAAACACAAAATACAGAAAACAAGAAAATACAAGAAAATACAGGCAGTATCTGCATGCACAGACACTGACACTGCCACACTCTTCTAGTGGGTCATACGTGATTATTGAGAGAGTCATTTTTGTATGAGTTTTTGCATTATTTTTTTAGGAAAGTCCTGCATAGCACACCTTTAATACTATCAAAGTTTTATATTTGAATCTTGTGCAGGAACAGCAGATTCTGGCAGCAATGATAAAATGGACAATATGAGTAAAAGTATGAAAACTGAATAAATGGATTAAAAAAAGTGGTGTTTGATACAGTGAAAAGGTTACATTTTCAACTGTTTTATAAAAAGCAAGAATGAAATCCTCAGTTGGATACATGTTTCAGATGGTCTCCAGTTTGTCGTGGAGCTTGTTGTGCTGATCCCGCAGCTGTAAACAGACTTTGTGTGGAAAGCCGGAGGGAGGTGGAAACATCCCGTCAGCCCGCCGGCTCGCTCGGTTGCTGCCATGTTCTGGATGATGTTGTGACTGAGAGAACAAGAGCTGGGATCAGTCAGAGTGTGTTGAACACGGGGCTTGTCGGGATGTGAGAGATACAAAGGAGGACGATGGCATCTGGTGGGTATCATGACGTGTCACATTAAGGATTCTGCAGCTCCTCTGTGCCAGTCAGGATTATGAACTGGAGTGGAACAAATGCTGGAGGACTCAGATCCTGTCCTGCTTGAGAAGAAGGAGGAAGCAAAGCAGAAAAGAAAGCAGAGAGGAGAGAAACTACATACTGTACATCTACAGAATGTTTATCTATCTATCTATCTATCTATCTATCTATCTATCTATCTATCTATCTATCTATCTATCTATCTATCTATCTATCTAACATATCTAAGCTCTGTGTGACACAGTGAATGCATGGTCTGTATCGGACTTTGCCTCATCAGTGCTGACCTGTCACCTGACCTTGCCACATGTACACAGTCTCCACTGTAAGCTAATCCATCGCCCTGATGTGGGAATCAATGCTAAGTGGATGACTTACACTGAGACCCTGTTTGTCTTATTGAGCGATGGCAGTGAGAGGACAGAGGTGGAGGGGAGTCAACAAGGAGCTGCTGATTGTTTTGCTATTTGTATATTCATCTCCTTAATGTTGGGAGGACCACAGAGTCCACCTTCATACATTTACATCTTAAAGTGAACTAACTTGTCATGGTTTAAGTTGTGGTTCTGTCATTTCCTGTTTTATTTTGAAGTTATATCCTCATGTGTCATGTCTCATTTTCTACATCCTCCCTTTGTCTGCTTCCCGCCCTTTTTGCTCCTCATCTGTAAATCACTTGTTGTGTATTTAAGTCCTTGTCTTCCCCTTCCCCCTTCCTTGTCTTCTAGCTTTTGGCACAATCTACTCGGTTAATATTTTTTAAAAGATCGTGGTCATAAAAGAAGCCAACATATACTGACAAGCAAGATGTGACCAACACACACACCAAGTCAAAGACCAAAAAATCCTCCAAATTAACCAAAACATTTCATTTATTGTTTTCTAGTCTTCTGATCTGCCACTGCTATAATAAAGGTTTGGTTACACCTGGCCAGGGACTACAGATGACAACATGCCTCTTGGCTAATTCTGGCATATTTCCTTAATATGCACTGTCTCCGAGAAATAACCTGGATAAATATATAAATAAACATAGTTGGTTTTTGGGCACTGCAGCAAATGAGGTCATGGAAGGTTTCTTTTTACACCAAATTTATATTTTTACATGTCTAATGTGACCGACACAAAATACAGACCATTACACAGACTGTAGAAGACTTCCTCAGACTTTCTCTGATTCATACTTTTCATGGTTTAACTGAAAAAGTTACATTTTTTTCCCATCATGTCTGTGAAGTTCTGCAGTGTGAGTTCAGGTTAGATACTGAAAGTTAGTTTTTGGTGCTGGGAGCAGCAGCTTCCTGTGAGAGCAGCTGGATGCTGAAGGTACAAGGTACAAGATTCATTTATTTATCATACTACAACACAATGAGATGCTAGTTGTAGTCCCACTTTGCTACTCAAAAAACAAAAATTATATAAATGGATGAATAAGTAACGAGTGACAAAAATAAAACTATTTGTTATGGTGGCGTGTTGAGGACGAGTTCAGGAGTTTAACAGCTTGAAGGAAGAAGCTGCTCTGTAGTGTGGTGGTACGGCAGCAGATACTTCTGTATCTTTTGCCAGAAGGCAGCAGGTTGACATGTGGCTGGAGTGGGAGTGGGCTCTGTGCAGCCACCCGCCACAGAGCCTTCCTGTCCTGGGCCGTGCACGAACCATGCCAGTTTGTGATGCTTTCTATCGCTCCTTTATTGAAGTTAACAAGAAGTTGATACAGGAATTTTGCCTCCTTATATATCCTTTAGAAAAAAGGCCCAGCAGGAGCAGCAGAAAAGAGGAGAAATAGCCTCTAACGTCTCCACTCATTAATATTACACTCTCTTGTCTGTACAATACAGTGGAATCTCAGCCTGCTTTAACCTCTAAATAATTCACACAATAAAATCTTTTCTTTCTCTGCCTCTCGTGGACTCGTCTTTTCTTGGTGCCGCTCAAAGTGGAGAGATGGAAGAGAGAGAGGAGACAGAGAGAGGTAGACTGCAAACAGAGAAACAGCACAGCAGCAAGCCAATACTTATTTTATTGATTCAGATTTTGTACATATTTAATAACAGATACAGCAAAACAGCCTGAAAATTCTGGTATGAGAAATTCCACTTTTCACAAAGTTCTGTTTTTTGTGAATTGATTCAGGCTGTGGAAAAATTTCTCTCAGTGTATTTGGCTGGAAAATAATTTTGGAAACCAGGACAAGTCTAAAGGACACAGAGCTGACTTCCCTTTTTGTTCGTTTTTTATTGTCGTCATTATTGACAACAAAGAGGAGGGTCACCCTTCTCTCATGGTCAGCGTAAAGTGGACACAATACATGTAGCTCATTCTTTCTATGTAATGGTGTGACTGCAAGGCTAAAATTGGGGTTGGCTGGTATCTATCAGCTTTATTAAATGCATATATAGTTTTGGTCATCCATCAGGTATGCTAATATTCCAAGGTTGGATGAATCAAATATGGTAATAAAGCTGATAAATTGCTCAGTACAGGTACAGGCCTCATTCAAACAACAGGGTAACATTTGCCGTCATAAAAACTTAAATTTTTGAACCACAAGAAGTTCTTTAGATGTCTGTGACTGTCGTTGAAAAGATGTCTAAAATTGCGCTGTAAAAACTCTAATTTTGAACCCTGTCAGGATGTCACTTGGACTTCACTGGTGAACATTGAAAAGACTTCAAAAACACTTTCATTCTGGCTCTCCACTGGACATCTTTTGGACATGTTTTTGCTCGGTGGGTGTGAAGATGTGGCTTGGGCCTGTTAATGTGTGCAGGTGACCAATGACTATAGGTGCAACTCACAAAATTCACCTGAAATGGCAAGTTAAGGTGATCAAATGCCAACAAATACTGTAAATAAATACGTTTTAACGAGTAATTCAGGAGGAGAATCTAGGAATGAAGTGATCTCCTAAAATTTTAATAATAAAACTGTCCAGCTGAGATTACTCTTTTATTCCTGTTTCCCCCCTGAAAACAAGATCCTTCCCCCACTATCAGGAAGACATCACCTGATTCAATAAAGGGTGAGATTAAGATTTGTAAAGCTTTTTAGATTAGAAGCGACCTGGTTGCATGCTTCAGGTATTCTTGCAGCGCGCGCTCCTGTGACGCACGGTCACATCCAGTCAGGTCAGCATCGGAAATGAATGCGCTGCAACACAGACAGGATGAGACCGGTTCCGCGCAGAACATACATCCCACAATTAATTCTCCCAACAGCTCTTCCCCCTGCGGTCACTGGTGTGCGTTTGGATCTGCTTCTTCTCATCTTTTTTCTCTTTTCAAGGTCTTATTGGGACTAAGAGGAAACCTGGGCACCTGGATAGGAAATATTTCAGAATTGTTAATTTGGACATCTTTTTAAAAATTCTGCAACCTGTTCTGAAGCAGAAAATTAATAAAAGAAGCAACGAAGGAAACAGCTTCTCGCGAGGTAAAAGTTTTGCCACATTTTCTCTTTTCAAACGTCTCCAACTGTGGAACGAAGACGCGAACAGAAGAAATGTGAAGACAGATTTCCTCCTCTTTGACGCACCGAGACAGATCTCTGCTCCTCGTTCATACAGGTCAGATGTGTGTGTGGATGTAAAAACGCCGCTGTTAGCTGAGAGTTATAGGTTTGGTTACACCTCTCCAAACTGAAACTCGACTCTCCGCACCGTCACTTCTGCCCGCAAACCGAGGCGCCCCGAGCTGGAGGTGCTGCGGGAGGACGCTATGGGACGACCCAAATACTAATGTGATGGGTAAGATGTTTGTATGGATGAGCCTGTGGTTCCTGAAGGAGCCAAGTGGGTGTAACAAATCGCCAGAAAACGGTTATTGAATAGGTTTGTGCCATGGTGCGAGAAAGCTGCGTAAAATGCGCTAAAACATCCGCAAAAAGTCCGCAGAGGGCTTTCCAATAGAGACTTATTATCTGAAAGTTGACTGATTCAGTTCAAACAAACCTCTTTGCTGTATCCTGAATTTGTGCGTAATTGTCGCTACCGCTTTTACGCACAAGAGTGAATTGATTTCTAACGCGTAATTGAAGCTTGTGTTGTAATAAGTCTTGGGCTTCAGTGTGTGTGTGTGTGTGTGTGTGTGTGTGTGTGTGTGTGTGTGTGTGTGTGTGAAAGAGTGTGTGTGTGTGTGTTTATGGTGCTGATGAATCCACACCCCTGAAACCTGAGTGAAAGAGGCTGCTGGAACTTATTGAACGGACAGAGTGGGAGTATGAAAGTTAAAGTGAACCTGATCACTTTAAAACAGCCACCTATGCGCGTACATTTGCGCAAAAGTCGCACCAGACTATGTCCACATTAACTCTCTGCAAACAGCAAAACAATCATGTGGTCTATTGATGTTTGATAGTAATGACATCACACCTTCAATCCTGCTCAAAAGCTCGTGTGCACGTTCCAGTGTCACGTGACTGTCCTCATGTAAAAGCCATAGATAGGGACTTATCACGTGTCTGCTTATGAATCCACCAAGTCCTTCAAACTGTCACCCTGCTACATTTTAACCAGACTCAAAGGTCTCATTCTTGTTTCAGTCACTGATTAAACTGTTCGTTTGGGTTTATCCGTAGATTTTGTTTCCCAATGTGAAATTCTAAAATCTTCTCTGCACTGTCAGCAATAAATTCTGGTGAAGAAATACCGATTGCTTTCTCTGTTGGCCTGAAAGCAGTCAAGTTAAAATATATTGTGATTTGACTGCTTTTAGGCCAGAAAAAGTACTCGGGGACATGACCTCAGTTTCCATAATGGTAGCTATGGCCCTGACTCAACTTACAATTTATAGTCACCTCCTCTATGATATAATACTCCTGTAAGGACATTTGGAGTCACGTTCTGTAATTTATTTTGGTTTAAAGGAGCTGCAAGGAATAAAAGTTGTATTATTTAAGATTTGTCAAGTAAATGCATGTGTCTTTGTATTTGTTTTAGTTTTTAGTAAGTAAGATTGAGCGTGTGCTTTTCCTACTTCAGATTTATTTCATATCACTTGTATTTATGCGATTTTTTCAGGTCTAAAAAGGAAGGTGTATTGTGTTTAGTTGGCTGGATGAATGGATGGATGGATGGATGCTGACCTTTGAGTGTGTGTCTTGTCCGGTGATTTGTGTGTGATGCTGACTTGCTGTGTGGGTGTAAACGACTCTCCGGGCCCTTGGGGATGCTGATGTCCAGGGCTCCGTTGCTATGGAAACACAATGCAATAGCCAGTGATGAGTTGATCCTCTGGGTGCTGATGAGCGGGAGGCAGGCCATGGCGGTGTTTGGTCGTGTAGCCGGAATCTCTGGGTGGTGACAAGTTCAAAGACAGGCGTCTTCATTGTGAGAGGCTCTGCTGCTCTGTAGCTCCTTCAAGCTGCCTTCAAGTCAGAGCAGCAATGCTGTTGTGAATCCAGGTGGATTTTCTTATATGTAGGTGTGGTGGCATGTAGTCTTTTCACATGTTTTAGTGACGAACTGTAGCTGCCTCTTTTCAGTCAGCACATTTTGCACTCTCTAACCTTTGTTGTAGATATTCAGGAAATACAAACTCAGACAAAACAAGTAGTCTTTGTTAGCAGGCAAATTAGAAACGGGGGCTGATTACCGTATTTACTTTCATGTCGTACTCGGAGATGAAGCATTTGAGCTTAAAATCAAAGTTTACTCAGAAAGTTTTCTTGTTATACCACAAAACTCATGTATCTCGTGTGAATGAATATAACGTTACGTGCACGTCGTAACAATGTTACGTCTTAAAAACCTTTTCGTCTTGAAGTGAACATGCGTGCTCAGAATAGTAACAGCATGCCAAGCTAACATTATGTGTCCTCTTCGGTCTCTTCATCTCTACCATGATGTTCATAGAGGCTGCTATTTCCAATCCCAGCTCCCCTGGCTCCAGTTCGGGCGCCCATTTTGGCCCTTCACCTGAACTGCTGTGATAGCGATGTAAAAACCAACACTCCCCAGCAGTGTTACGAGCAGAGTCCGCTAACAAGTTGTAGTTATAGTTAGAGGACACTCTGAAAATAACAGTTAAGGGCAGAGCAGCTGGAGGACATCAGAGAGAAAACCAGAAAACATTTTTTCCAGAAACAAGGGTTGTTCATGAAAATTGACTGAAAAGATGAATTGGTTATCAAAATTGTTGGCAACTAATTTTCTTGTGATCGACTAATTGATTCATCGACTGATCGTTGCAGCTCTGTTTTGACTGTCAGTAAAAGTACCTTCATTTGACTCTGCGCTGTAGTAATGGTGCTGTAGCCCGAGAGCACATCACATAAATTAGCCTGTAGGTTAGTCTACAGGTAGGTTCTACCTGTGATGTTTCCTCTTATTCATTTAGACTCCATTGATATGTTTTCCGCTCAGCTATTTTTGGCATGTTGGATGTTGGCATGCATCATACCTTGACGGTCCCACAACATGACAAACTCCTGTCGACCCTCGTCACACCCACACAGGAAGCAATGAGTAAATAAGATGATGATGATGATGATGATGGCTTTGCTTCTGCCTGCCGGTGTTCTGCTATTCATCAGAACACATTTTTTAAACAGTGCTTTGGTTCATTGTATAAAACATGAGGGAAAGCTACATATTAGTTATTCATCATTTAAATTGAAAATAGTATTCTGACATCAGGGATGAGTGATTTCACTCTTCAGGGGTATATTTGACTACTAAGTACTACAGGGCAGAAGCCTACAGGGAGAACTGGTTACATTTCCATCTGTCATCACATTAAAGGTTTGTTGGTGTCCCTTTAGTGTTTTGATTTTTCTTTCTGTTTGCTAAGACACACTTTATTCTAGTTTGGGACCAGATTTAATGCATAAAACATGAAGGGAAAGTGAATAATAAAATGTGACTTGTCCTCATTCACACACAATGAAAAAGAGAAAACTGAACAAACTTAGTGTCACCGTTTACCAAAAATGATTGCTTCTTCTCCTGCATAAAAAAAAATCACCCCTGTCGCATATTTCTCCCTTCTGGTGGCTTTAATTTTACCCTTCTCTCTCAGAAAACTTCCAGAGACAATAGTATTCGGATTGTTTGTAATGCTGGCATATTTAGAAATTACCTTACTACTTCTATTAATTAAGACTTTTTCTCTTTCCCTGTCAGTCTTTTGTGGTAGTTGTAGACTCAAAAAGTCACCAGCAGATTTTAAAAAAAAAATATACTGGTCACGTCTCTTTTGCAACACATCCTCATACCTAAACGACTGAATAGGTTGATTGTCAGCATCTCCCAAATGACATATATTTCACTGTTTCAAAAACAACATGACCTTTGCAGTGCAACAGCGTCAGGCCACTGACCTCCATTGTATGGTCGCAGTTTGGTAAGGCTTAGGCACTAAAACTACTTGGTTAGGTTTGGGTATTAAAGTACTTGGTTAGGTCGCTTGTTTAACCCAACTGTCCATCCCCAACTTCCTCCCTATACAGACTTTTCACTTTGCATACAACTTCTCCTCACATCCTCCTTCCCCGCTGTAATAATTACTACAGCTGCTAGAGGGCGCCTAAAAACAAATGTAAAGACTAAGCCCCTTTCACAGTCGACCTATATGGTCGTTTTTCTGATGAAGACAGGTTGCTCTTTTAGCCCCAGCTGATTCAACTCTGCTGAAGGTGTTGAATCGAGCCTTCAGCCACTTGATGCTTATCATTTTTCTATCCCTAACGTGCAGGAAGACAAACAATACACCATCATCAGTCCTGGAGGCTGCAGCTCTGCAGGTTGGAGAGCAGTTTGGTGTTAGCAGAGGTTTGCGCTCAGTTGACTGCCTTATTGTTTAATCGTCAGGTAGCTTTGGGAGCACTCAGACTAAAACTAAAATATGCAAAATGTTTAATGAAACGCAGTTAGCCCATGAAATGCTAAACATAAACTAGAGGCTTATTTACATCTTTGTCTGATAAAAAATAAATCTCTGTGAGCCTTGAGGCCTTGAGTCTTGAATTGTTCTCACCCTCATTAATATCTCTTAACTTCTTTGAGTCCTAATTCATCCAAATCTGAAGGAACATACATGATTCAGGTCTGTCTGAATCAGTGCAAATGAAACTTTCCACATATATGAATATCTGCCATAAATCTGCTTGGAAATCATTGAAAATGGACACTCCTTATAACTACAGATCTTACTTGACATGCCTTGCTAAAACATGTGTAAAGGCTTCTTTGAATAAAGTGAGTAAAAAAGCCAATAATCATTAATAATCATCATTAATAAGCGCTAAATTTAAAGTTAATTAAACTTTGGTTCATAGTTGTTTCACTGTTAACAAATAACGAGATAAGTTTACACCCCTGATGTGGTGATCACAGAGGAAGGAGCTCAGACCTGCTAATATTTGCACTTGGCTCACTGTGAGGGCTTAATGTGCGCCCAGTCGTAAAAGATAAAGAATAAAAATTGATCAGCAATATTTTCAGTAATGGCTGCTGGCAAGAGAAACTAGTTGAAACATTTTGGAGCTGTACAGTAGAGTCATAAAACTTTACAGCAACATCATTATCTCTCTTCTATCCTCCTCCTCTTTCTCCTCCTCGTATTCCTTTCGTTTTCCTGCTTGACTTCCCTCACCTCTTCCTCTTTGCACTCTTTTCTCTCCCATGAATCCTCTAATCCTTGCTTCTTTTCTTCTTGTTTCTTATTCGTTACTCACTTTTTCTCTCGTCTTATTTTCCTTCCTCTTCCTCCATCACCCCTATCTCTGTCACAGTACTCTCTCCTCTCCGCACCCATTTTCCTTATCTCTTTGTCATCTTTTTCCTCTTCCCCTCTCCCTGACCTTCTTCCATCTGTTCCTCCATCTCTCTCCTTACTGACCCGTGTCTCCCTCTCTCCTCTTTCTCTTTCCTCATCTTCTCCCTCACTCCTTCTTTATTTTCCCTCTCATCCTCCTCTTTACTCTTCTCTTCTCTTGCCCCGTTTCTTCTCTTATGTCCCTCCCTTGTTTCCTCTTATTTTTTTCCTCCTCGTCCTTATTTTCCTCCTTGTCATCCTCATCTTTTACTTTCCTCCTTTCTGTCCCCGTCCTCCTTGTCCTCCTCATCCGTCCTGCAGGCTGTTGATGGAGAGGATTTCGAATGTCAGCCGGGACAGTGGTCATCGCAGGAGGAATTCTGGCTACAGTCATCTTACTGACCATCGTCGCTGTACTGTGTTTATGTAGGTTGCAGGTATGACTATTTTACTGTTGACTATTTCAGTGACTATGCAGCCTTTCCAGGCTGCTGAATGTATGTAACAGTAGGTTAGACTTTCATCCTTTCAATCAGAAACACCTTGCTATAAAAATACAAAAACACAAAGTACAATGAGCATTTAACTGAAAAGAGTCTATACCCATAGTCACTGTGCCTAGGCACAGCTGTGCTTTGAGCTCAATGCTAATATGCTCAGAATGATTGTCAGTGTTAAAGTGGAAATAGACAACTTTTTAACTTTCCCCACTCCGAGCATTTTCTTGTGGTATTACTGTTAGCGCTGCTGTCACTAACACATCGTTAGCAACATGGCAACAGCTAGTAGCCCGGCTACTGTCCAAAGCAAAAAACAACTGTAAGAATCCCAGTTTAACCTAGAAATCGGATCTCTTGTATCATTCAATATCATGTAGTAGAAAGAATGCCAGTTTTGAACCGTCTCATGTCCCACTGCTAAGGGGGAACACAGTGAATACCCGTCCTATCACTCGTGTTTTACCTCGATTTCTATCGCTCTCAGCATGGTTCTGTTTCTTTACCTGGGGATAGCGACTGGGGAACAATTCCACTTCCTGTTCTGGTTGTGCAATGGCAACGGCTTCTTTTGTGCTGTAATGCCACCTTCATTTCGGCAGGAAAAATCGAGCTTGGTGGGCAGGCCGAATAGCATTGTAAAAAGCGAGGTTTATAGGAAACCAATCTATATGCAGATGATGTCATTTTATTTACAGCCATAGAGTGCAGCAGGGATGATGTATTTTTGTAGGCTAACCTGGAAGTTAGCATCCCCCTGGTTCCCTCATTTATGATACCTACATGTTTTGTTCAGCAAGATAATCTCAATGAACACCATTTGAATGATTTTTTTATGCGTAAATGAAATCGCCAGAAGTAAAAAGCTAATGTTAGGCTACAAACAAAGTACACTGCGGTCGCATTACTTCAACGTCACCACCACTAAGTGTCTCACTACATAGCTACTACACACACTTTACTATACATTGACCAATCTACAAGTTGTAAAGTTAGTTAGAATAGTTTGTAACTAAAGTCCGCCTGCAAAGACGGAATAGTGAGTAGATGAGTCTCCATGTTAGGTATCATGACGACCTCTGTAGTGACATTTATCCACTTGTTAGCTTGTTAGCAAGCCATTTTTAAGACACGTTATCATTTTTTAATTTAAACATTCTTATTTCCGGGTTATAAGAATCATTCCTGTGGCACTATATTACTCTTTCCAATCAGTATTTACTTCAGAATGACAAGTAGCAGCATAAAAGTTGTCTATTGTCAGTTTAACATTAAAATAACTTGTCCTAACTTTGACAATGACTCTGACCTGCAGTTCTCTCTTATTGTGATTGACCACTCAAGTATTACTGCTGTAAGAGGGAGGAGTCTGAGAAGGGGGAAGAGGAGGAACCAGAGCTCGCCACCATGTCTCCGACCCGCCCTCTGGCTCTGTCCGCTCCCCCTTCGCCTCCGACGCCTGAGCACTTTGGCGAGGAACCGGAGACCTACCCCCCCACCTTCCTCACCGAGGCCAACGGGCCTGCCAGCTACTCCCCCACACCGCCGTCGCGCAGGTGCCACCGCTCACACGCCTTCTGCCCGTCCTGCGCCCGCTGCTCGCTGCCTTTCTACCTGCAGCACCCCGAGAGGCTGTGCAACGGCGGACGCAGGATCAGCTACAGGACTGTGCAGCAGCATGACCTGGATCTGCCAATGGACCTGGCCAGCTTCTACCACAAGCTCAACCTCATCCGCTCCGTCACCATGAGGGAGGTGTACACCCACAGTGTCAGCACCGATGTCTAGGAGCAGACAGTGTGGAAGCAGCGCCGCCCTTATGGCCCGGAGGAGAGGTTGATTAATACAAACTAACTGAACTAACATTTTACGTGTTGCCTGGAATGCAGCTTTAAAACTGTGCTGTACTGACGCACTGCAATACTGAGGGCTTTTGGGTGATGTAATCAATCCCCTGGCAGCCATATTGGAGGTCTGCATCTCCGGAGCAACTGCTAACAGCTGAATGCATGTCTGAACATAAACATTTGTTTCTGACAGACATGAAGAGACTAACTTTTGTCAGTTTTGACTTAAAACTGATCATTTTGTGACCATTACATATGACTTTGTGTGTAGATAATTAGCTAATTAGCTAGTTAAATAGCCAACCAATATATGTGTTTTAAAGTATAACAAAGACAATTAATAATTTGAGCGTTTGTGAGTGAATTGAACACAGGTTTTGTTTGTTTGAATGATCCACAAAAGAGACAGAAATGGATGGGGGGAAAAAATCACAAATTAAAATCAAGTTCAAATAGGCTGGTTCCCGAATGACACTAATGCCTAGTTAACAGTTTGTTCAGGCTAACTGAGTCTCTTTTAAAGGGTGAGTCTGTTCAAATTTTCAACAAATCCCATGTGCAGACCAAAACCATTAATGAATGTATCTATTAACGAGTACTGTGTGTGTATCAACTTGATATGTCTTCTTCCCCTGTGCCATAGAGCTCCATTACTGTCCAAAAACTATTAAAAACACATCAATGAACCACACTGTTGCACTGGGTGACATGTTCCTTCATTACCATGAACTCACACAACATAGTTTATAGTGTCTCAATCGCACTCGTCCTGTGTATATTTTATGAAAATTTTATGAAAATTACAGTGACCAGCTGTTTACGTAAATTACCGGGCGTTATAGTTGAAACTACCGTATGTATTTTTGAGGTGCTATATAGATTTATGTCTTCAGTAAGAGCCAGTGGGCTCAGAGGAAGTTTTGAGAGACAGGCCAACACATTATTGGTTTTGGTCTTTTCATGGGATTTGTTCAGAAGAAAAATATAGAGTAAAACTCACCCTTTAAGCTCCAAATCAAGAGAGCTTTGGAGAAGAAAACAAAGCTAAAGACACGTCTGTTTCCTGAGTCAGTAGCTTCCATTTGTACACTGTTCACATTTAATGAGACTGACCTCACATACAGTCACAAAGACCTTTTTTAATAGAAAACCAATATTTGTGCACAACCCATTCTACAACAGACCAGTACTCTGCTCCATACTGAACATCCAGTAAACAATATATGTGTACTATTATAGTGTACTTATAATACCACTTGACTGTGATACATTCATGCAGTGGAAAAAATATACAAGTGGATGTGCCCATAAACAAAATGTTTTTCTATTTGTTTGTGTGGCAGCAACTGTATAGTGTCCAATAACTGTTACGTTTCACATTTCTTTCTTTCACAGTGGAATTCGTTCACTTAACAATTCATTAGAGACAGATAGACTTTTTTAATATTTGAATGCAGGTGTGAGAGGCTTTTCAAGGTGCAATATGTAAGAACTGGCATCCTGTTGAATTCTCAAAACAAATAGGGGGCAGCGTATCAACTGAACAACTAACTGTAGCTAACATTAGCTAGTTAGCTCAGTTAGCCGTGCAGCTAGCAGTCCATGATGGGGGCTCGGAGTAGCGGGGGAGTGTTGCTGTTTTCACTGCTAGCACATGAGCTTTGGACCAGGATGGGCCAGGGCTAGCTGGTTAGCATGCTGACTTTTGTATATCACCGCAACGCAGTACATAGATGTCAAAAAGTCTGTCGATGATTTAAGATCATTTTTGAAATTTTTCAACAAAAATTCTTACATATCGCACCTTTAAGGTTTAAAATGAATGCCGAGCACATGAGAAGAAGAATTTTTCCTAGATATTAACAATTCAGTTTCTCTGAGTTCGGCAGGTTTCCTGGGGAATGAAAACTATTTTCTTACACAAATGAATTCGAGAGCAGAAATTACAAACTTGTACACTCATCAAAATATCATGCACATAAATGAGAATTTAAAGGGCAACTCCACCAAATTGACACATTAAAGTATGTTTACAGGTCTTGGGGAATACTTCTGCAAATATGGAAAAAGTACCAAAAAGTAAAGCCTTTTGTGCCTCTGATAAATTGCCTCCAGTAATGCATTATGGGTAATGTAGGCAGGTCTTGAAAAGGAACAATGCGTAGAATAAAAAGGGCGATATTTCTGGTTCTGCTGTATCAATTTAGATCATCTGTTTTCAAACTGTCCATAATGAGTCCAACAGTTTTATAAGTGTGCAATGCTAAACCAAAAGCAATGCTGCTTTTGGAAACCTGGAAACTCAGTGGCTAAGTAGCATTGTGGGTAATGTTGCTTACATTACCCACAATGCTACTTAGCCACTGAGTGACATCACTGGAGGAAATTTATCAGATAACATGCAGCTTCCTCTGGAGCCACAAAATCCTTTTTACTGCTTTTTCCACATATGCAGTAGTACACCCCAAGACCTGTAAACACACTTTTCAATGCGTAAAATTGCCAAATTGGTGGAGTTACCCTTTAAGTGCACTAAGTAGTATTTTGTGCCAGCACATTAGTTTTAGTTTTAGACACTTACCAAGCTCAGCATAACTTGTTAAAATCAGAATTTTTACTTTAAATCAACATTCAATATCAAAACATTTGGTCAAAATTTTCCATGACATCCAAAACAGGAATTTTGACCAAAGAAAATTGAATTATTGGTGTCAAGAATGGCATTTTTCATATTCAACAATTAGAATATGCATGTACTCAGCTTTAAATGATAAAAATACATTCCCCATTTGTTTCAAAACCAGGTGAAACATCATCAAGTCAGTAATTGAATGGATATCATCCAAAATTGGGCTCTAAAGTAGTTTTATCCTTGGGTCTATAAAATGAATGAAAAAAAAAAGGCTTCACACACAAACATTACATGAAGCTTCAGTTTAACTAATGTTTGTGTTCACTAAGTAGATTTGTCAGCACAACGCTGTATTTTTTCGCCTGTATTGATTATAATTGAGACGGTGGAGAGCAGCTGGTGATACTGTCAGTATGTGAGTGTTTCAGTGTGTGAATTCCTGTTTGTTTGCCACGGTGCAGAAAAACAAATAACATTTTAAAGGGCTTTTCTGAAGCATTCAATGGTCCAATGACTGTGATTCCTGGAGGACATTTATTTCCTGTTGTCACCCTGCTGTAGATAGACGCTGTGCTGTGGGCGACGGTTTGGGCTTTTCACCAGATATTGAGCATTTAAGACAAAATACAAAATAACTGATCGCACATTTGGGTATTTATTAATGATAGTACAGTAGATGAGTATTTGGTATTTTACAAATGTCACATCAGAAGAAAAAACAGCTTCTCCAGGAGCTGCAGATTGTTTTTTCCTTAATCCCAAAATGAACATTCAGATGGATTTAAAAATTCTCATTTGGAGCAAACTTAAGTTTAACATGTATGACAAAATAATACACTGCTTAAAAATGACATAAGCTCTGTTTATTGTTGTAGAATGTTTTTGTTTTTTTCTGTCATGTGAGATTTTTCCCTCTGAGTGTTTCATGAAGTTTGTTAAGCCTTCTGTAGCAACACGTCGTCTTCAGCTAACACTGATCACGAGTGTGTCAGATGGATGGCAGTTGGCGTGTCTGCCCTCTAAAGCTGGGAGGTTGTGGGTTCAACAAAGAGCTGAACATTAATATTTGTAAGAATATAAATGACTAACATCCAGTCCTGAAACATGACCTCACTCAACATATTGACGCTTAAAGTGTACCAGCTTGTTAATAAATTAAATCTCTGCTAACTAATGTTGTAATGTTACTCATGACCTCTGACCTCTCAGAGAAAAGAGGCTTTTTGCCTTGAACTGAGTCTTCCAGGTGGTGCATCCTGCAAGGCAGAGTACAGCCCTGAAAAATGTCTATCAATACAATTGTTGGATGAAAAGGAAATGGAGAAGGTGCTCAATGGTGTGAAAGAATACATATAACATTGGTGAAACAAAAGAGAAATGAGGTTGTTGGTGCTGTGAGGTGGAACTGTGTTTTTCTGTCTTTTTTTAGGCTTCTCACACAACAAGAAAGTATCAGTACCAGTGCCAGAATCATCCGCACCACATATTGCTATAACTGCCTGGTCTGAGACAGTGACCAACGTAAGAGACAAAAGCATTGTAGTCTGAACCCGCCATTACAGTGATGGGAAATAGAAAATGTATTTAAAAAATGATAATTTGGTAACACTTTCTACGAAGCTCGTGTTTGTAATGCATTATAATGTATTATGAACATATATATAACGTGTTATGATGCACCTAAACGGCTATATAACTGTAATTATAAGCTCTCATGAATTCTTTATAAAAACAACCATAACTCATTATCATACCAATATCTATAATGCATCATAAACATTAGTATAATGTATGTTAGTGCCTGTTAAAAATACATCATCAGTGTGCTTGAATCTATTTTTTTCACTTTTTCACTTTGCCAGCAACCAATAGCAATTTACCGTAACATTATAACATTAACATTATAATACATCATAACAGTGATTAAAATGTGTTATGAATTCATTTCATGTATTCTAACAAGGAGAAGTTTAATACACTGTGATCTTTGCAAAAATAGCGAGTGACCAAAAGTCATAATAAAATGCTTTATAATTTATGATTATTGTTATGAAGCATTCTCAATATATATTTATATAACTTATAACTATAGGCACACTATAACGCATTAAAAGTACGTTTCTGATACATTATAGACATTGCCAAGTCTCAAATTTTGAGTTTTCCCTTTACTGTTTATAAAGCATCATGAAAGGTGCAATGTGTGTTTTTGATTAAAGATTCAAAAAAATGACTGAAATTATCAACAGATTCTGAAGAAATGACAGTTTCGACGTTATGCCACTTACGTTTATGTATTGTGTATTGTGTTGCAGACAAATCTATTGAAGTTAGCATGCTAACCAGCTAGCCTGTAGCTATGGGAAAGATAGTGAATGACTCAGTCCATGCAGTCAGCTAATACAACCACTAGCTGCATGGCTAACTGAGCTTACTTGCTAACAGCAGCTACAGTTAGCAGCCGTTAGTGGTTATTCTGATTATGTGCTGCCCCCTATTTGTTTGGGGTATGAATTTGACTGGTAGCCAATTTTCACACATTGCACCTTTAATATTCATGAGAGCTGATAACAATGATTTTACAGCGCTATAGGTGCATCATAATGCATTACAGTGATGGGCTTCATAGTGTTACCACTTATTCTTCAGTTGAATGACTTATTACAGACATTTCAATACCTTGAACAGGACATATGTAATGCTTTATATTCTTTTCTTGTACTGCCTTCAGTGGCACAAAATTGGAGAGCACACAGTAACTTCAATATATAACCACAGAGATACGATCATGATTGGAGCAAACCACTTTATAAAATTGAGCAATAAGAATATTGTAACATTTGTGAGCTTTACTTGGGTATATTAAAACTTCTGTTTCTACTACACTTGTGGTGAAAGATTACCTTTTGTTTCTGGTCGTTTCCTTCTTTATTCTCCACCAGTCCGTATCTTAAAATACACAAAATGATGCTGCATGAAGTCAGTTATTTCTATCTCTTGACAATTTGATGTTTACTGCAATTTTTAGATACTAACTTCATGCTTCTACTGATCTTAGAGAGGACTTTGCGCTGCGCTCAGTCTACCAGGCAGTAATTCTGCTCAGGCAAAGTTCTGCCTGCAGCAAGCTCCGACTATTAAATGTTTTAGGTTACAGAAGTAGCTGGGGTTACAGTTTGCATGTAGCCACGGAGGAAACACATCCTGGGACTCCCAACTCAGGGCAAATAGGTCTCTGACATATAAATATCCACCCCACTGATAAGTAAAGCCTCAGACATGAATCCATTCAGGGCGTTTTGGGGGATTGAGCTGCAGGATCTACACTTTTAAAGTTCCTCAAGAAGAATGAGTGCAGAACCACTTTGTTATTCAGTGAGTAGACTGAAATAGCTGCATTTGTTTCCTCTCTGCTTCAGTAGTTCATGTGTTTCTGTTATCCTGCGGTTCATAGGACGAGAGGTTTGATGCTGTCACACTGGCCAGCAGGGGGCGTCAGCTGCAAACCTGAGTCTACTGTCGCTGCTCTGTGTGTGAAAGTGACTTCATTTACAGTGTTAATAAAATGATGCAAATCTCTTTGGTATCTGTGTTCTACCTTCTGGGGGACATTAAATAAAGAGCAGCAGAGAGGGAGTTCATTCAGGACAGATTTTGTTCTGTTTGGTTGTTTTTTTAATTTTCTTTTATCAGTTTCAACCCTCATTAAATTAAAAGTCAACTTGTTTGCATGAGAGGGAGCCTGGGGGAAGAGAGTGGAGGTCACTGGAGAAGGATGCACAGATTACAGTCATTACAGCGTTTTAATGGATTCATAGCTGTGATGCACCGCCACAATTATCTTGACATTTTCATCATCGCAGCCTCCACTTTCAACAGGAGCCTGAAGTACAGTTATAAAAAAATACATGACTGAATGACACAACACAATTTCATACTGTTTTACTTTGTTTATATGTGGCGGACCCTGCCACCTTTCTAGTTTCAAATAGTGTTCTGGGGACCTTATTTTCCTCTGAGTTTGAATTATCACCTCATTAATATTGTAACTATTATTATGAGTTTGAATTACACTACACAGTGCCCCTTTAATGTGTGTTTACAGGTCTTGGGAGTACTACCAGGGTTGAAAGTAGTTTTAAGTTCTTGCCAGTACTTCTACGTCAACCTTCATCACTTAATATTTGAAATAAGCCAATAATGTGTCAGTTGTTGGATTCACTGTTATTTGTCCTTTGCCCAGTGTAAATTACATCAATATAGTACTTTCAAGCGCTGTGTGTTTAGGGAGCAAGGATGCGAATGCACAGTTGTGTTACAGAACAACCCTTCAGTGTCACACAGCTTGTCTGACCTGCTGTCCGTGTTGTCAGAATAAAACAGAACATCATGAAACATCAGAGCTTATTTTGTATGAAATATTAGTAAGGAGATTTTTGCAGGAAAACAACCCCACAGCATTTGATATCAGACAGCTGCGGCAGTGTTGACATAAGCTAGCGTAACTACAACTAGTTATAGAAAAGCAGCAGGGTTCCCTCCAGCACAGATTAAAAACAAAAACATGGAGGGGGAGAAGCAATTTAGAATCAATGTATAAGGAAAGTACACGTTGTTTGAGTTGATATAACGTAAGCAGATGTGTTTTCTTGTTGGAAATGCGATCGTGACTGGTTTTGAAGGTGCACGCGGCCCTTTTGCATACTGGCACTCAACCTTTTAGTGGTACTGAGTACCTGACAGTACCAGCCTATTTTCACGCGAGTACTCCTGCATGTGTGAAAAAAGTGGTATAAGGCCTGCAGAGGAAGCTGCATGAAATCTGATAAATTGCCCCCGGTGGTTCTGTAAAGCAGTCCACTTGGGTAGCATTGCAGTCCTATAACACTGTCAGAGTCATTATGGACAGTTTATAAACAAATGATCAACACTGAGACAACAAAAGCAGAGATATCACCTTTTTTATTCAACAATTTTATTCTTCCTAATCAAAACCTGGTGCCTATAATACCCACAATACAATTAGCCACTGAGTGACATCACTGGAGGCAATTTCTCAGATTGCATGCGACTTCCTGTGGAGCCACAACAGGCTTTATAGGACTTTTCACTTCTACTTCTACTCCCCAAGACCTGTAAACACACTTAAATTGTGTTGAATTGGAGGAGTAACCCTTTAAGGGAGCGCTGGTGGCCTGGGCATCAGGGCGCCACACCCAGGCCTGTCATCTCTTTATTGTTTGCTATGAAATAGAATTGTAAAGTGCCCCCCCAAAAAATTTATATTATAATTTATATGCCTTTTGTGCCTGTTTTTCTGTTTCATTTGTGTTTTTTTGTGGTTTTGTCTTCCTTCTCCTCATTTACACTTCATTCTTTAGTGTCTCAGTTGGTTTGTGTATCATTATCTGTTTTCACTTTTCAAGGAGATTTACATGTCGAGAGCATCCTGCTTAAACAACTGTCAATGTGCCTTTGAGAAAGCATGTATGGGGTTACGTGATAAAGTTTATGTTTTTCTTTTCTCTGAATAAATCTATGACTTTATATAAAAATGACAGGGGCAGATACGTTCATTTACTGTTATTTAATTGAAATACAAGTCAGTACCATTAGGACTTCAGTTTATTATCAACAGTACACAATACTTTGTTTTGTACAAAGAGGTATCAGTTATATAAAAACACAGTACGCAATAGTTAAAAATGAGACATACATGTACACGTCTGAATACATTTCAACCATACTTCAAGTGTCAGGAATGTTTCTCTCTGTGTCTGTATGAACTCTCTCCTCCCCTGCCACACACACAGACCAGAGCTGGCATCAGTTGACCCGATGAATAACCATCGGCTGGCATCAGGAGCGTCACGATAAATGAAAATGTGCTATGACTAATAAATATGCTTCCATATCCTCCAGGCGAACTGGCGTAGCGCCAAGTAGCAGGGGGTGAAATGGAAATAGGAACTTTTTACATGCCAGACACCAGACTGAAACATAATTAAATAATATTTCATAAACAGTATCTGTATTAAATATTCTAGTCATGCAGTATATTCTGTTGAGAAATAATTTAATACATCTTGTCATTGCAGCGATGAACACAACAAGAGAACACTGTTAACTGATGGTGGGGGTCTGTAAGACCGTTTGAGTGTTGACTCCACTTTGTCTCCAACTCCATATGTTGTTAGAGGAAGATGAATGATCAATGACAGCTGATAACAACTGGTTTTATGGGTGAGACACAGTTAAATCGTAATGAGAATTGTGATTATGATCATGTTATACTTTATGATGGCGTGGAGAAGTGATAGGA
The DNA here is from genome assembly GCF_040436345.1 of Pagrus major. Lineage (NCBI taxonomy): Eukaryota > Metazoa > Chordata > Actinopteri > Spariformes > Sparidae > Pagrus > Pagrus major. The sequence continues at coordinate 16,361,154 of NC_133219.1, read as the reverse complement.
GGGGCAGCTGTGGGGCTCAAAATGTGAATAGTTTTTAAGAAAAAAAAGTCATTTTCTCAACTAAATGTACAGTTTGGTTCCTGAATCTGTTTTCAAATGTTTCTGAGGTCTTGAGACGAAAGGCTGCTGCAGGTTTTTTCATGTTTTACTAAAGACCCAAACACACCGTTATGTTTAATATGTTAGAAATTCTCTCC